>NC_135277.1:8189166-8492196 GCF_051311805.1 Agelaius phoeniceus
CCCAAGCCCCCCAGCACACATTAAAAAGCCCCACTGCTTGTGGATTTCTGGATGTACAATTCTGGCACTCAGAGCTTTCCCTGTGCAGTCAGCAGATGTTTTTTGTTGTTTGCAGTCTGCATTCATCTGTCTCTACTCCTTTCTGCTCATCTATAATCAAGTTCTGGAGCTACAAATGTGTTACTCAACAACCCACAGCCTTATGTTCGTATCATAACCCATTAATCCTGGACAGGCTCTGGGAGGGTTCTGTTTCTAGAGCAGTGGAGAGAGGGTTAATGGCTGCTGCACACACAGATTTCACACAAACATCTCGTGCTAAAGCTGGGCAAATTCACATCACTCAAGGTGTTATTGGCAGCAATCAGCTATGGTCATAAGCAACATATTGACCTGCCAGGCTGTATAGCAATCCATAGTGTTTGATTATCCATTTCTTGAAACAACTATTAATTGTTCATTAGCTCTTTATAAAGTATTTATATACTCATGTTTCATATAAAGCATGACTGTAATGATAATGTATTTGACCTTTAAATACAATCAATCACAAAAATCTGTAAGAAATAAGTTTTTGGAGCATCCACACCACTTTGGCTGAAAGACCTGAAGATCTGCACCTAGTCCCAGATTCATTTGGATGGGGGACACTTTCACTGTCTAAACACTGTCTTGCTAATTTCTGTATTCCCTTTCCTGATAGAGGAGACACCATGGCACTATCTGAGCAAAACAGACTGAACCCCTGGATTTCAGATCCAGAATCAGAATGGGTTGAAGCATTCTCTTCCTCTGGGATGGGCAACCTGGAGAACTCCTGGGAGCTGGGGTGAAGTGAGAGCATCCCCACCCTTCCTGGCACTGAAGGCTGCTCTGATCCAGAAAAACTCTTGAGGATATGCTTAAAGTGAAGAGCTGGATGGATCTCTAGCATTTAGCCAGGACAGGGGAGGCACACAACTCTGTGAGGGGAATATTGTGCTTTGAAGGGCATCTAAGTGCACAGAGATCCTGAGGATATTTCAGTGTCCACACATGGAGTGAGTGGCTTAGATATCAGTGCAGTACACTCTTTTTCACATCAGGAGGTCAGAGGAACCTTGGAAATTTCAGCAGGACATTCAATTGTGAGTCACATTTGTTGAAAGCTCTTTTATCTTTGACTGCAGTAACTTTCTCCCTGGCTCTTAGGACTAATAACAGCAAAGCTAGATAGTGCTTTTGAAGATACTTTATACAGCTTCCAAGCTGGGCACTGCACTCTTTCTGATGCCTTTACACTCCTCCTTCATCTGCATGTCCTACCTCATCAGGCAGCAGTGTGTCACAAGATTACACATCATGAATTAAGCCTCATAACAAGCTGTTCTGAGCTGCAGAAGTACAAGAAATATATTTTGGCAAATCGTATGAGAAGCAGAGGAGAACAGCAGATGTTTCCAACAGGCAAACATTTCCAGTTTGGCCATGAGTCTGTACTCTGGACCAGTCCCTGATAACATCCTCCAGCATGGTGCCAAGGGGAACAATGGCTCTTCTGATCCCAGTGCTGTCCTGTATCTGTATCTGAAAACTCTGGAAGAGCTGACTCAGATTCCTTCCAACCTCATCTTCACCCAAAGACACCCAGGAATTTCTTTATTCTCTGTCCCTGGCTCTCCATGGCTATAATCCAACACCTGCATTTGAGCCACTGGAGGCAAAGATCCAAAATACTCATGAGGGGAATGGAGTAGTGAGGAGGCCAAAGGCAATCTGCCGTGACATGAGGTGGGTAATTCCCTTCCCTGCCTGAGCAAACACACAGACTCTGTGGCAGGGAGCCTGACAGATGGTTACAGCAGAGCAGTGGGCTTCTCCTCACCCAGATATGCCTCCAATTTCATCTGGAAACAAAGATGTAACGTGGTTATCCCTTCTCTGCTCCTTCACTTGGTGGGGCCCAGTCCAGTGGATGGAGGTGCCCATGGGGTGCTCTGAAACCAGGCAGGGTGCCCCTGGTTCTGTCTCTACATCCAAAAATCTGGCCCATGTGTCCATCCTGGGTGAGTTCCAGCCCACCATCCCTCCTGGTGCTGGCACCATCAGCCTGGTGCTCAGGCCAAGGACAGCTCAGGTGCCAAGGACACAGCTGCTGTGCCTGGCCTGGCACTAGCAGAGCTCATCCCCTTCAGGGATGCCTTTGCTGTCCTTGGATGCTGTCCTGTGAGGGGATGCCACAGCTCCTTTGTCCAAGGGGAGGAGAGCACCTGCCACCAGCCCCGTCCCTGAGCAGGGAGGCAGCACTGGGGATGGATGGGGAAGGGGCTGAATTTGTCCCCTTTTCTTCACAAACCTACACCTGTGCAGGCTCAGGCAGCCCCCTGGGGTAGAGGCAGACAGCCCTGCAGCACTGCTCTGAGCCATGCTCCACAGGCAGAAAATACTTTGAATGCTTTTCTTTTGCTCATTTGCTCTTTTGTTTCATCAAGCCATCAGTGCAGGCAGCCGACCTCTGATGGTGCCTTTCAAATGATTTCCCTTGCCACTTCTGCAAACATGAGTTTATCCCTCCCAGAGAGGTGAACCAGGGATAAGTTTAATATAAAAAGAGAGAGGCGAGGTAATCAAACACCTGCTCCCACTAAAACAAAGCCTTTTCCTCTCCACAGGCTGTTGAGCACTGATGAGGGAAGATGAAGGTGCACAAGAGCCCTAACCCAGCACAAGGTCCAGCCTTCAGAGCAGGCAAATCTGGGCTGTAAAAGCAGAAACCTGAACCACACTGTACAGTCCTGTCTCAGCTGCTCTGCCCAGGTCAGAGAAGGCTTTGCAAAGATTTCCAGTTGAAAACTGCAGGTGCTTTCCCTGCTGCCTGTTCCCATCATCAGAGGGGAAAGCACAAGTGTTAAATGGATAAACTTAAGAAAAATTGTCTTTGTTATTCTTGCAGGAGAGCCCCTGGGGCTGATTTAGCAGGTGTTGAGCCTCCACATGTCCCTCTGGCTCTGGCCAGACCTATTGCCACCCTTCTCCTCCCCTCTCTTTCTTCCTTGCTGCCCACATAACACACACCCATAACTCCCCAATTCTGCTCCAGCTGCAGCTGGGGGGACCCAGCTTCCAGACAAACCCATGGGATGGGCATTTCTTACTTCCCTGGAGGATTTGTCTCACACAGGTTTTCAGACCTTCACAAGCAGCTAAACTGTGGCTTCAGGTGATTTGGATTTTCTTGGAGAATGAAACAAAAATCCACCACCAAAAGCCAGGGATATTTCTATACCCCAACTTTGCAACCTTTCATGTAGCAATGGACATTATAGAAGCAGCTAAATAGTCTGGCTGACCTAATGGTCCATCAGGTGCCCTTTGAAAGGCAGCAAAGCCCTCTCAAGTGCCAGAATATCCTCAGTCAGATTTCTGGTTGCCCACGAATTTGAGCTGGTTTCTCAGTGCCTCTAATGGCCCATGTGCAGTAATGGAGGGAGCTGCAGATGATGCCCATCAGCAGGCAATCAGCAATCTCAGATTTCTCTTCCAGCACAATTCTCCATGCAGGATGGTAATTTTCTCCTGGCTGGGGCCACGAGTCCCCTGGTCCTTTGGCTATTGCCTTCATCAAGTCTGCAGCTTGAATAAACAACTTTCTGCACACCAGACAACTGTTAGGACCCAGTGTCAGGGAAATAAGCATATCTGTGTCCTGTGGAGTCAGTGGCATCAGCCCTACAGGGCTCTTTCCCAGAACAGATGCCTAAAACCCCATCTGATGCTGGCTGCTCTGCAAGGCTCAGGATGCAGAGGTGGATATTTCAGACAAGCAGCCCAGAGCAAATGTGTGCAGGTCTCTGCAGGCTGCACTAAAGCTTGAGCTGTAAGAACAAGGAAGCAGGCTGCCAGGATCTAGCAGGGCCAGGGATGTTGCACTCAGTGCTGTTTTATGGACTCACCTGCACGGAGAGCACTGTGCACCACCCACTGCACTGCTCGCTTTCCAGCCCATCACTCATTGCAGGGCTGCCATTTCCCAGGGTGTAAAAATAGGATGTGCTGGCACAGCTTACCTGGTGCTGAGAGCACCATGGAGAGGCACAGCAATAGCTGCAAGGGAAATGAGGAAACACAGGAGTTCTCCTGAGCAAGGGCAATACCCAGCAAGTGCTGAACTGCAAACCTCTGCTGCTAAAACCAAAGTGCCCTGGCAAAATCCACAGCCATCCACATTTACACAGCAACCAGCAGCCCTGAAGAGGATGGCACATCTGAAATGCACTCAGCAAATAAAGCCCCAGCTGTATGCTGCACTGCAGACAGGATCATCCTGCTGCTTTGCCCGTCTGAGGAAAGTTAGGTCAGGATTTGGGGGGCAGCTTTCTGTGGGCTTCCACCTTGGCAAAAGGCAGCACAGTGGGGCAGGGATCCCAGCTCCCTAGGGGCAGGGTGGCCCCAGTTAACTGAGAGGGAGCTCTGCAGGGCTGGGCTCTGCTCTGCTCAGTTCCCCAGCACTGTGGGTTTGCTGTGCTGCAGAGGGGTGCAGGATTCAGTGCTGCCCAAAACACCCAGCTTACCCAGCACTGTGTCCCACACAAGGGGTGCTCCTGGTTTTCTTTGCCTTTGGGGCTGGTCCAACCAACCTCATGGTGCTCAGGGCTCTCCTCAGAGACCTTCTGCTCTCTCTGGGTGCTCTGATGGAATAAAATTATGTGTGGCTGGAGGAAAAGGAAATAAGGAGAAAATTGATTGGAGGTGACTTTGGAGACTGATTTGCCAGTATTTAATACGTTTTGGATAACTGACAGCTGGCCTTCCATAGGCAGAATTTTGTCTCAATTCTTTTTATTTCCTCAGGTCATATTTACCTCTGCTTTTTAAACAAAATAGAGTCAGACCCAGACTATCACAGTGCAGACTGATTGACTGCTTTCAGACAGCTCTCCAAGCCTCCTAAACATGTTAAACCCCCCCTTCCCAGTGCAGAGGGATACAGTTCTGCCAGGAAGGGAAAAGAGGAACATTCATAAAAGCTGCTCAGTATTTCTGGGCTGAAATTATCCACAGCAGTGTTTTAACAACTCTGTTTTTAATTTCTAGTAGTGGGCATAAGAGTCACTTTTCAGGTGCATAGATAGATTTAGTTCCGACCTGACATGGTAACAGGTTTTCTTTCCAATACTATTTTGTCAAATATAAATATCAACTTTGTAATGAAAGGGATCATATTTATGCTTCAGAGTAAAAGGCTGTAGGGTGTTTTGCATGTAAAGCTGAATCTCATGCACAAATAATAAGGAATAAAAGGACAGAATTTATTTTAGATGTTTAAGCTAAGGGAGTAATGAAGTGGAGAGGGATTTTTTTGGCTGGAAAGAAATATATGTGGAATTTATAAAATTTCCCAAAGCTAGTAAGTAGGAGATCCTTTTCCTCCCTTTTTCTTCCAGGGTATTCAAATCACTGCAAGTGGATAAGAAAGAGAACTTTGAGAGGCCAGTTAAGCACCAACCCCCAAAATACCTGGAACTGCTGGACCTGCTCTAAGTGTGATGAACTCATAAAGGAGAGATCCAGACACAAAGCACTTTGCTATCAGCCTGGGGAATTCAGCCAGACACAGTCCAGCAAGCTCATCCATAGCTGCTCTGCACTCCCCAGTACTATTCTCATTTCTCACCCCACTCACAGGAGATTGAGGCAGTAACAAAATCTCAGCACCACAAAAGCAAGTTGCCAGGGCTGGTGCACGGTCAGTGATTCTCTGCTATATAGATACTCACTGCTATATAGGCTTTTTTCTACTGCCAAAAGTCCTCAGCAGCTGCACATGCTGGATTTATCAGACTTTATGAGATATGGCACCACAGAAATTGGTCTGAGACCGCCAGACTATTTACTACCACTCTACCAGAATAATTCATATGCTTATTCCCCATCCTGAATACACCCAAAACTAAACCTCCCAGTGAAGTTGCACAGATTTAAAGCTAACCATAAATCTGTTGACCCTTGGTAAACCATGCCTTTTTTTTTTCTTTTTTTTTTTTTTAATATCTGTTTGGTGCTGAGCAAAAGAACAATTTTCCAACTATATGCCTCAAGCAAATCTCCAGATCCTTTGCACTATGCTGTCCACTCTTTTTCCTGTTCCTCATTCATTTTTTATCTCCCAGAATTTTCTACAGTCTCTCCTGTCCTTCCTGAAATTTTCTCCCTCCCAGCCTCTCGCATAGGGAAAGCCAAGGATGGAAATGTGCTGGGTTTACATCTCCCCCTCTAAGCAGGGAGAGCAAACAAAATAAAGCCAAGTCCTGATGTGTGCTGTATATCAAAGCCTTTCACCAGTGCCCTTGATCCAGAGCTCTGCAGGAGGAGGCAACCTGCACTGCTAGCAGATAACTGATGGTTTTATTATTGGGCTATTTTCCCCTTTGGCAAATAGAGTTAATTTTGGGGAGGAGGGAGAGAGAATTTTTCCCCAGCCTGATGATGGTTAGATTTTGGAAAGCTTCCCTACTCGGGACAGCCTGAGTCATTTTAAAGCTTGTTTTCAGTACCATTGTTTTCCCATTAAGATTTTATGTAGTTCATTTCCATGAATATGAGCCTGGGCCATCCAGTGCTTCTCTGTCCCATCCAGACTCTTAGCCACAATATTCACTTTGGACAACAAAAGGAGTAGATCTTTGGTAAACAGAGTTCACAGAAATCTCTACATTCATTTTACTGGTTTATGGCAATGGAAAAGAGATGCATTAATATATTCTGATTAGCCTTGAACAGTGGTAGGAGGAGATAAGCTCTCAACATCTTTCAGGAGTAAACAGCAAAGTGTTAAATTTGTTTAACAGCTTTTCGATCAGTTTAAATGAGGCGTCTTTATTTTTTTAAACTACATATTTAGAAAAAAATTAGCTCTTTGGTTCTTTAATGACACATTCACTTATGTCACTTAATGTTGCATGCTTCTTCTTTTACAGCCTTTGCTGAGCAAAGTGCTGGCACTGTTGTGATCCAAAGGAAAGAACGACTTCCTTAGCTATTCTGATGATTAGCTGATTTTAAAAGTGCAGATTTTCTTCATGAAACTCTCAGCTGGATACAGCATCAACAGCAGTCTTCTGTGCAGCTCCTCCAGGGTTAGTGATAATAATGAATTCAGATGGGCCAGACCAAAGCAGTTTTTCTCAAACCATAGCATTTCTGTATGGAAAATGGGTCTGATTAAAATACTTCCTCCCACCCTCCATGTGTTTTCTCCTCAGTTTCGAACACTCTCTGTAGACAGCAGATAAAAGGATTTTGTCCCCTTTGTCAACATCATGCAGTTATCCGTGTCCATTCTGCTGGAATGCCCCTGCACACTGGGGCCAGGTGAGCATGGGGAGGGGTTGGGCAATGCCAGAAGAGCAGGTTGGAGGCAGGACTTGTTCTTCACTGTGGCTCTTCCCTTGGGAGGGTCCTGTGAGACCAGGGGGGAAGGGGGTGGTGGGTGGCAGCTCCGGCACTGGCCCCGCTCCTGGCACAGCCGTGATCCCAGGAACAGACACTCTGGGTCCTGCACTGTGCAATAATCACAATAAAACCCCAAACCCCACAGGTGAATTAGGTTAGAAATGTTGTCCCCTGTGTGAGGGAGTATTTGTTGCGTGTTGAGAACTGCCAAGGTTACAAAATCGAGATCTCCCACAGGGAGTTACAGTCGGAACAAATTTCTTCTCCATCATACTTTTGACAAGAAAGCATCAGTTTGTATTTTTAAGGAATACTGAGGATACCAGAAAGCAATCCCTTTTTTGTTTTTTATTTATTTTGGGGTTTGAGATTTATAAAAAAGCTATGGGATAAATTGGATGAATAACTGTATCATTTCTATTTTTCCCTGTATTTTTTAAAATGCCAATAAGGAGATGGGAGCTTTTCCCATCCTTTTTAGGAGATTATTTCACAGAGATTTTGTACTGTTTCTTAGCTCAGACTTTCCCTTCTGTCATTTTTATCGTGCTCTCCTTAGCATCACATTTTTGTACACACAAAATAATTCTTTTCTGTCTCCCTGAACACAGTAACCGTAACACAAGTCATTACTCAGTGAAGGTATATATATTTAGTCCATCATCTTTTCTCATAAATCAGTCTTTTCAACCCCAAAATCATTTTAGCTGCTCTTTGAATTGTCTGCAATTTGGTATTTTCCCAGTAATGAGGTGGCCCAGAACTGAATGCTGTATCCAAGGCAGGCTGCCACCCAAGTAATCGTAACCTGGATGATTTCCATTATCTGCTGTTTGACACAAACCTTCCTGGGAATGTGATGCAAGCAGAAGTCTGTTCTTGCAAATGTAATAGTGCTGAAAACATACATAATCTTTATGGTCTGCATTTAATGCTGGTGCTCCCAGGCATCTGCATTTCTTGGATTGTCCTATTTTTCAATCCTGAAGGTTTGTTCATTAAGAAAAAAAAGGGGGAGAGGTTTGGCCTTTCGGTCCCTATTCCAGATGTAATTGTCCAGGTAGCTGAGAACTGAAATATGGAAGCTCTCATCAAAACTGTGTACTTCCAGTACAGGTACAGCTGTAATTATTTCAGCAGCTTCAGAAATCCTTCCTCAGCTCCAGCTCGTGTCAGGTCACTCTGCTCAAGCCAAGCTCTCGGCTTGAAGCATTTCCTGATCCATTTTTATGGTGCAGCCGTCACATAAATACAGCACCAAGTTCTCCTTATGGGCATCTGGGGACTTGCTAGCCAGTCTAACAGCCCTGTTATTTCGATGTTAAATAGAGCAGTGAGAGTGGAGCAAAAGCAAAAACCCAACCCCAATGAAAACAAGAAGCCCCCAGCAAACACAGGGTTTGCTGAAGATGATTTCCTTCATCCGCGTGCTGGCGCGACAGCGGCCGCTCCCCGCTCATCCCCGCTCCTCGCATCAGTGATGGCAAAGAGCAAAAATCAATAGCAGGAAAGGAGGATCAATTCAAGCAGAAATGGCAAGTTTTGTTTTAAAAGATTTTGGCAGAGGGGTTTTAAAAAATTATGCCATCTGTGGTTTTTTCCCTCCATGGACAGCATGTGCTGTGGATAATGCCAGTCCCACATCAATAACATCTGCTAATGCCTCTTCCTGAGCCCTGCAATCAATCCTGCCCAGCAGGCCCTGGGGCAGCAAAGTGAGCTCACAAACTGTGCCTGCCATCTGCAGCCCTCACCCAAACTCTGGCAGAACTCACCCAAAGTGCCCAGTGAGGCCCCTGCCCGAGGCACGGGGTGATGGGCAGGACCAGTCGGAGCAGGAGTGCCCTACAATGAGGCCAAACCCCACCATTTGCTTTATTTGGAGCTTGCCAGTCTCTGATGTAAGCAGCAGTTTCCCACATCACTTTGGCACACCTGTCCCCAGCTGGGACAAACCCCATATGCCACCATGAGGATGGGAACACAGTGGGGACCAGAGCTGGGCTGTCACTGTTCTCTGGGAATGCAGCTGGGGTGTTGTGGTTTGTTCATGAAATATCTGAGGATGTGTTTTCAGCACTGCCAGGGATGACAAAGAAGGGATACAGGGAATACCCTAACACTGCTCAGGGCACACAGCAGTGTTAGGGTATTCCCTGTATCCTCCCTGTAAGTACCTCTTAGCTGTTACCCCAAGAAGAAATTTTGCATGAAATGGCTCTGAAGAAGTTTTGCCTCTTCTTCCTATGTGAAATCTCTGGAAATGTGCTGAGATTCACTGCACCACCCAACTGTCAGCCTCACCCATCAGAAAATACCCATTTTCCTGCTAGAACATTTTGTTTGCATTGCTTGGGTCTGTGCTGGCCCCAGGCAGCACCAGGAGTGCTGGGAGTGCAGTGCTTGTCACACTGCACAGCAGTCCCTAAACCCAAATACATTTATATAATACTGCAATTATGGGTGATTCCTTTGAATTTGATAGCAAAAGACCTTGGGCAGTAGCAGAAAGGAGGTGGGACAGGAGCAGATCCATTTTCTCCTGGGGCTGGCTGGGTTTGCAGCCTTCAGCATGCAGCCCTGAAAGCATCCACAAGGACTTGCAAAAGTAATGGGGATTGGAATAAGTCAAATTAAAGAAGAAGTGGCCAAAGCACACATACTTGATACAAAATCCTAATTTATGGAGGAACTGGCTTCCTGCTAATCTCATTTAATACCCTTTTCTGCAGAGACACTGGGCTGAGGTGCTGGAGGAGGATGAAACCATAAAGTCCTCAATTTGAATGGAACATTTCTCTCAAATTAAAAGGAATGGCTTTTCCACAGAGTCTGAATGTGTTTGACAAATAGCATAATTTTATTTAAAATGTTTTAGGTTTTTTTAGACCTGAAAATAGGGAGTTCACTTTGGCATCTATTTTTAGCCAGATTGTGAGCATTTATAGCCTTTTCTCCACGTACAGATAAAACAAATGCTCCCCTCAGAGTTGTTTGCTTTCAATAGCACAGAGCCAAGCAGTTGTTTTAATTAAAAGGTTTTCTATAGACAAGGACATTTCCCTGATACCTTTCCTGCATCAAGACTGAACAGAATGGGAAACTTGCTGCAAAAATTGCTGAGGGCTATCCAAGACAACAGTACGACCCAAAATAAAGGAAAACCTGACCAGTACCCAACCCAGAGCTGAAGAACTGCTAGTCTTCATTGGCACTATCATAATTGGAAACCTCTGTCCATCCAGCATGAAATTCAGGGCTCACAATGTCACTGAGTCCCTCTGCCTATCTCTGGCACCAGCACCACACTGCACAATCACCATTTTGGCACTTGCAGGAATCTGGGAAAATGGAGCAAAAAGGAGAGGGAGAATAACATGGTGAACATGGTTAGATAAAGTTTCATTTGTCAAAGAACTGTTGAGGAAAAAGGCTGATGTATTCCAGGCTGTTGTATAGAGCATTACAGAAGCAATCTATTTTTGTTCTGCTATTATGCCATGGAGAATTCATCTCTCTGCAACAGTAGAAGCGATAAAGGAAAAAATTGGCCCTTTTCCTGCAAATCAACTCCAGGAGTTTTAGTGCAGGTTGCTCTCCCTGCAGGTGAATGCAAGCCTGTGTACTCCCAGGGACATAGCTGAAGCCAAGGTGCTCTTGAGGATCAAGTGCAAAACTCAATGACCTGAGATAAGAGAATGAGTCTTGGAAATAATCAGCCTGAGATGGCACCTGAACGGCAAAGTAAATCAAACACTTCGAGGTCTGAAAAGTTCAAAGGGCTTTAGGAAAGATAGAAGCACTTGCCAACCAACTTCTTATTTAGTCTTGATTTTATTTTTCTTTAAGTGCAAAGAAATATTTCCAGGAAAATAGTACAAATTTAGTGTCATCATTTGGAACATGATGGCAAAAAATTCTCCATCAGAGAGCACAATTTAACCTCTAGATGCTGGAGGACGTGATACCTTTGATGACAACCTAGGGAAGAGTGTCTGGTGTGTTCCAAATCAGAGGCACTGCCCCAGACATTGAAGGGCAGCTCCTTGTGCTTGTGCCTTTTAAGAAAGATCTTTAAATTATAAAATGGAAAAGTAAGTACTTTGCATTGAAACAATTTGTGCAGTCAAACCAGAATCCAGCCTAGAGCCACAAATAAAAAAAGAGGTTTGGAAAATGTAGGCTTTGTACCCCTTTTCTGTCCCTGGCATAGTGCTCAGCCAAAGACATGGATCCTGTGACTCAAGGTGCTTTATCCTGAAAGGTTTCTATAGATGCACCTTCTGTTGCCCAGCAGCTGCAAGATGAACACCCTGGACTTCAGAGAGACACAAAGAACAGCTCTTGGCCAAGAAATGCAAGGACAGGTTCTGTTGTCTCATCCTGAGGAGGTTTTCTCTAAGTAGGAGAGGAACACATCCTGGGGGTCTGAGCTTCTTTTGTCCACTGGGAGAGGCATTGCCAGCAGGGAAGGTCAGCAGCATCTGTGAGCCTGGTGCTCTGGGGCTGTAGGGGGGTTAAGAAGCTCCAGGAATGCTTTGGGAAGCTTGAACAGCCTCCAAAATCACAGGGAGAAAAAAAGAGTAGGAAATCTGAAGAAAGAAGACAGAAAATAGAGAGGGTGACGATTGTGAGAATAAAGCAGCACAGGCTGCCTCTGTCCCTGCTCTCTCTGGTGGAGTAACAAGGAGAAGACCAGGGATAAGCACATGGCAGCCAAGGGTGCTGAAGAGTGAACTGAGGTCACTCCTGTGGCTCTGGGGACCTGCCACATGTGTCCCCTGGGAGCTGCTGAGCCATAGCCCTCAAACAGAGCGGAGAATCAGGGAAAGCAGCCCTGAACTGAGTAGGGAGAAGCATGAAGGAGAGAGCAGGGCTCTGAACCGACAAGCAGGGAGGAGATCCACCCATCCCTGATGGCCTTGGCTCTTCCCCAGGCACCAGCAAAGCCCCTGGCCCAGTCACACAAGGGTTACAGAGATGCTTCATGTGGGGAAATCCCCTCTGGAAAAGGATGATGCTGTTTACATGATTTATAGCAAGATAAGGGGATTTATAGCCATGAATAATGAATTCCTACACATGTTAACTGGGGCATAAACACAACAGCCCTTAGAGCAGAGTGCCCAGGGACGGCACAGCCTTGAGTCCTGGATAGCTGCTGGGGAGCCCTGTGATGGTGGTGATGATGGGGATGATGGTGACGATGGTGACGATGGTGATGGTGGTGATGATGAGGATGATGGTGATGATGGTGATGATGTGATGATGGTGATGATGTGATGGTGGTGATGATGGTGATGGTGGTGATGATGGTGGTGATGATGGTGGTGATGGTGGTGGTGATGGTGGTGGTGATGGTGGGTATGGTGGGTATGGTGGGGATGATGGTGATGGTGGTGATGGTGGTGATGATGGTGATGATGGTGATGATGTGATGGTGGTGATGATGGTGATGGTGGTGATGATGGTGATGATGGTGATGGTGGTGATGATGGTGATGATGTGATGGTGGTGATGGTGGTGATGGTGGTGATGGTGGTGATGGTGGTGATGGTGGTGATGATGGTGATGGTGGTGATGGTGGTGATGGTGGTGATGATGGTGATGGTGGTGATGATGGGGATGATGGTGATGGTGGTGATGGTGGTGATGATGTTGATGATGGTGATGGTGGTGATGGTGGTGATGGTGGTGATGATGGTGATGATGGTGATGGGCATGGCTCAGATGCAAGTTCCTCACCCTGAGTCTGAAAACAAGGAGAAACCTCCCCAGGGAGCTGAAGCCCTTGGTCCCTCATGGGCTGATTATTCATTGAGTGTTGTGGGAATGAAAGGGAAAAGTAACCCCCAAAAAGGAGGGGTTTTGAAGAGACCCAGGTTCTCCTCTTCTGGCCCTCCCTAACACCCTGGGAGATGGTTTCAGTGAGAGCTGCTGGGGGCTGAGACTCCTTCTTAAATCTCAGGAGATACTTTCAAATATTCTTCTGAGTTGACTGGGTTGTTGCATCCCAATTTGCATTGCAGACATTTACACTTCTGCTCCAAAGTTTCCAGTTTCTGCTTACCTGCATTGTGTGGAATGAATTCAAGCATTTTCAGCCGCACTAATTTTAATCTAATTTCAGACAGGTTGGTAAGGTAAGGTCAGCATTCTGTCAATGACAAATTTAATGAAAATAAAGGTCCAGACACCAAAATGTTATGGAACTGGATAAGGCTTTTTGATTGCTGTCATTACAATTGATAGTTCTATTCAGTCACTTGAAATTTTATTGATTTTTTTTTCCCAAGCACTCCACCTTAAACTTATTTTTCATTTTAAGAAATCAATACTATGGATCCTTTGACACAAGGCATGCAGCATTCTGCCACAATATGTATTTCATAATGGAAGGAGCTGGGATTCTTTTTTCCTGTTCACCTCCTTCATTGTGCAAACAAACTGAAAAGTCTCAGTTACTTATAAAAATACAAATCTTAGGGAAACTTCCTGCCCTTGATTCTGTGCACTAGATCACCTGTGCTGCTGTCTGCTGTGGAGATGTTTTTCCTGAAGCCCTGCTGCTGGCGGAAGGCAGAGATATGAATGTGTGATGAGGTTCACCTAGCAGCTTTGGTAAGTGGAAATTTTTTCTTCTTCTGTCAGCTTTTTGTCCTGTTTTTTTGGGTGTTTTTTTTTTTTTTTTGGTTTTTTTTTGGTTTTTTTTTTTTAATTTTTGTTTTTGGGTTTGTTTTTTTTTTTTTGGGGGGGTTTTTTTTTTTTTTTTCAGTTCTGCTTTCCTGGACATGGGTGGAAGTCTTTTCTTCTTCTTCTTTTTTTTTTTTTTTTCTTTTTTTTTTTTTATTCAATTTCATCAATAGAATGACAAAAACCAGGTTCTGCATGGGCTGGAGCTCCAGGTTATGTCACCGCTGTGAAGGCAGATGAACTCTGGGGTAGCACACACAGTGGGTGAAAAACATGTGGGGTGGTGAAATGTTATCAGGGCTCTGTCTGTGTGAGACTGGGGGTGGACACTGGCCCACGGGGGACCCACTTTGGTGACTGTAGGGGTGAATCTGCACCCAGTGCCTCTCCAAACCCACATTTTGAAGCCCAAATCCAGCACCCCTGGGTGCCTTTTGACACCCACCACGCCATGGTGGAGCATGGACAGGTGAAAATGGACAGGTGGAGCATGGACAGGTGACATCACCTGAGCTCAGGTGGCTCAGAGCCAGCTCAGGCTGGGGTTTGGGCAAAGGGGGAGCAGCAGCAGAAGGTGCTGCCCTGCACCACCAGCCCTGAGGGGCTCTGGTGATCACCTTCACTCCTTGCATTTGATGGATGAGGGACAGACATCCAGCTCCCAACTTTCTCATCACATCTCCATGCATTTTTCCCAGTAAATGTATAAATTTCAAGGTCTTAGCCATGTTTGAATAATGCCCATCACTTTCCTCTGTTAGGAAATCTCTAGGGAGCAGAAAGAGCAAGGTCATACCTGAAGCAGGTGACCCCTCTGGTCAGCTGAGGTCCTTAGAAATGTCCTGTACTGTGGATCCAGCTGTCCTTCTGACTGATAAATAATTTAGAGCTGTCTGTTATGAATCCCTGGCTTTTTATGAATATAGAAATTTATTACTAGTACAGAAAGTCTCACCTTTATCAATAATTAAAGTTGGTTACACAAAATGACTTTAGCAAATGATCTGAAATTTAAGTGAAAAAATGGAGTATTTGTCCCTCTTTTTCAGAAAAAAAAAGAGAAGAGAGTGTTGAGGGATTGATAACAATGTAAGGGCACAAGGGAGGGGTGAGTGGACTACATCTTTCTTCTAAGTATCTGTCTGACCTGATGGATTTGTGACTACAGCTCTGTAATTTTGAGGTAAATGAATTCAATTCAGACAGAAGCAGGAGAGGAGGAGGGAAGTCTGCCATCCACATTCTTATAGGTGCAACAGGTATAAAAAAACAATATCCAGCATCCATATCTTATTACATCCACCACTAAACCAGAATGTTATTAGCAGTCATGGCACAACAGAGAACAGGAGGGGAGATAAAGAAAGAAAAGAAATCAGGATTGATGTTCTCTTCCTGTATTTGTTATCTTACAGAACCTGCAGCAGAATACAAATTAACAATCCCATGCACAAGAGGGTGGGATCCTTCGAGGCTCTTGTTTTATGGATGAAATGAATTCAGTTGTTGGGGGATGAAAGGCCCTATAAGTGTAAAGAAAACCTCACCTTTTCCTCTGGTCAAGAGCTTTCAGAGAGTGGTGTGAAGGGAAATGCCAACAGTGGCCCATGATGGTTACAATTTGCCCTTATCAGGAGAAAGGCTCCATAGACTTCTTCTACTCCTTTCATGGCAACTCCTTCCTTGGAGGAGTTGAAATGGCACCTGCAGATGACAGTGAAGTGGCACCCAAGGTGTTGTTGTTGTTTCCTCATTTGGGAAAAAAAAAAGGAAGAAAAAAAAAAAGAAAAAAGGGGAGAAAATACTTTAAAAGGAAAACGAGCTAAGGAAAAGTATGTCAGCAAAAGTGGAAAAAAAATATGTTCTTCATGTTTCAGCAGAGACAGACAGTCTGGTTTTTTCCAGTTTGCAGTTTTCTACCAGAAAACACAAGTTTATATGTTCTACAGACCAAATCAGCAGCTGTTACACTCTGAAGGAGCCTGTATCTCCCTGAGAACATGAAAACACAGCAAGCACCAGGCTGGCAGAGCCATCTCACCTCCCCACCACCATCTCCTGTTCTGCACTGGCAGCACTGCAGTTATTTCCTCATTGTACCTCCCCTTGGAATGCAAGAGAGGTTTCACAGCTATCTTTAGACTGGACACAGCAGCAGGAGATGAAGTTAAACTGAAAACCTGCCCAATATATTCCTTTATTCCTATTTCTTATAGATTAACATGGACACGTCAATCCACAACTCTTCAGCTTTGTGCCCTTTGCTGGAATATACTGATTTACAAGGTGAGGTAGAGAAATTGGTTGTTATAACAATATCATTCACAAGCACACATCTCTTAAATTTCCATCATAGCAATTACCCTGGAGGTAGTGGCATTCTTGGGGTTCCAAATACATCATGCCCAGAAAGAGATTTCTCTTTGAAATCAAACCACATTCAAAACCAAAGGGCACTTTTCAGATTGGTGATGAAATTCTTAATTATGCTGCATCAACCACAGCACTGCTATGGAGAAGCAAATTCTCTTACAAATTATGCACATACATCAAAACCACCCTCTGTTTCAGAGACAAATGCCCAATCATTCCAATCTATTTTGCCATCTACAGCAGACACTGCATCAGGCTATTTGATAACTATAAATTTTAATATGCCTTTCCTCACTATAGTCAGTCAACTTGTGATTACCCAGACTCAGGGAGGGAGCTGAACTAACCCAAATAAAGGGAAACACATTTGAACAAAACTGATGTAAATCAGACTGTGGAAATAAAGGTTTTATTTTCTATATTAATCTTAGCAAAAACTGGAGAGACGATGTAGGAAAGGTCAACGAGGGGAATAAAAGTGTTTTATTTTTGGTGTAACAGGGCTCATTTGCAACTGGATAATTTGCCCACACATAATTAAAAGTTGACAGTGTCTGTATTGCAAGCTAGGCGAGAGCGTCAAGGAAAAAGCAAAGTTGATTTTGTTTCAGTCTTTGCAAATATTCTGCTGCTTGATCCAAGTGATGGATTAAGATGGAGCAGGGACACAATTTACAGCTCTGTCCCCTGGGCAGACTTTTCAGAGAAAAGAAAGCAGTGATGGAACAGTGCAGTCTTGATCACTTGGCAAAGTGCAACACGCTTCCAAAACACAAGGGGCAGGGCCACAGACAGGGGTTTAAATAAAACCAGCTTGTGAGAGAAAGATCTACAGCTCAGTGGGAGCTGCAGGCAGTGCCCAGCAGGGTGGTGAGGATGGACCAAAGGCAGTGGATTCACCAGGAGGAGCAGATCACAGTGACCATCACACAGCTCTTCTGGTGCTAAGGCATACAGGAGAGTGCTCATACAGGGGAGGCAGATAATGCTTGGAAGAAATTCTGTACATTCAATAATCATCCTTTACTGTACACTCAATAATCTCCCTTACAGAGGTTTGATTTCCTATTACATTATTCTGAATCATATCAGAGGTCGCACACAGAATAAAGATTGGGCTCCCTCATTCTTTCATGCCTCTAAACCCAGATGGAATGCTAGAAAACAATAAAGCTCCTTTTCCTTTTTTTTCCCCCTTCCCTCTTTACTTAGAGGAAAAGGTGCTTAATAGTAGTTTTAAGATTAAGAATGAAAATGGGTGTTTAAAAAAGAAACATATTCCTCTTGGGTCACTCTGAAAGGCTGCTTCATTATTGCCTAGAACCAATGGAGATAAAGCCAGCATGTCATCAAATCCTTAATACAGCATTAGATCTAATTGAATCTTTTGCATCTATTTTTAATGAGCATCTTGTTTGTTTAATGTGATGGCTACATAATTATGAGTATGAGTTTGTTCTCTGCTTGGGACATATTGGTTCTAATGCAATGACATTTAATTACCACCTCTCAAGGAATTAGAAGAAGCAAGCTGCCAAGCTTGAAAATGCAGTGAATTATTCCTTGCTGATTGGACTGAGGGGCCCACACCTTGTTATCCATGAGGTGTACCTGAGGGGCCAATCCTTTCATCCTGGATTTCTCCATCCACATTCAGCACTGGAGCTCTGTACAGAAGCCAGCCCAGCACCAGCATATGCAGATGGGCGAGACTTGCCATAAAATGAATCAAAATCCTGATATTAAATGTGCAATAGCTCAGAGCAGTAATAGTGAGTGATAGGAATGAGGATGAGATCCAGCTGTTGAGACAGAGACAAGAGCACACATTGGGAACACACATCTGTTTTCTAAGAAACAGCATCATCTGCTTTCCTTGCACCCGTCTGACCCGACTTCTGTCTACCCAAGAGCCCAGGAATGGCTTTAGAAAGCCACCACAGCTCCTGCTGGGAGCTGTCTGTCCTGATTTCTGTCCCCCAGGCCCAAGACTCAACCTGCTGTCCCTGCCACATGTCACTCTGCTCTGCTCTGCTCTGCTCCAGCAGTTGGTTATTGCCAAGGGAGGTGACAGGAGTGGAATTACTGCTGGTAATAACATCCACAGCAAATCTGGCCTTCCTGCCATGCTTTGTCTAAACCAAAGCTGTGCCCTAGGAAGGGATCCATCACTTGTAAATTCCCCCAGTGCTCAGATGAGGAGCGGCTCCCAGGGCCCCTGTGCCTGGTTGGTTTTGCCTCTTAGTGCTTCAATCTGCATCTGTTCCCCAATAGTTAATAAAACTCCTTAAAGATGAAATAACAAATCATTACCCTCCATCCAACCCAGCCTCAGAGGGAACAGCCTACATCCCTGTTCCTTTTAAGTCCTATCAGCATTTCTATTTTCGCTAGCAGTGGTTTTTCCCCTATTTTCACCCAACATCTGTGCTGCTGTGCCTCTGCCCTTCCAGCCAGCCCCGAGCTGCCAGTGCTCCACTCAGCAGGGCTGAGCACAGGTCATTTCTCAGCCAGCCAATTTGCCTTTCCCTCTCTTGATGCCATTACTCTTCCCTCTGTGGAAGCCTCCCTCACACACGACCCCATCAATAACGAGAGCTTTGCTCCAAAAAACGGCCAAGGATCCTCCCTGCCACTGCTGATCCAGCCCAGCTCAAACAGAACAACTCTTTGGGGGCTGGTGGCCATAAGGGAACCCCTTCAAAATGCCTGCATCCCCTAAAAATGCATCCTGCCTGCTCCCTTGCTGGGCTGCTGCAGTGGCACAAGTTAATTGGAGAGCAATCAGGGACTGTCATAACTCTGCTGACATGGGTAACTGCAGAATTGCCATTATTTCCTGCAGAGTGACAGTGCAGTCCCCACAAATAACTCTACAATTGACCCTGCTGTTGTTCTTCAAATGTTTTCTAGGTAAGAGGAGCCACTGTTGTGAGGGATTCCATGGGTATGCATTAACAAAATTAAAGATTCAGAGTTAGGCCAAAGTCAGAAACTTCACTGACATTACCAAATCAGACCTTGCTGTTTTATTCACGTGAGACAAAGCCCAGGTAACTGCTGCCACATTTTCTGCCCACAGTAAGAAGGACTGAGCCAGTGAAACACCACTGGACAGACACAGCTTCAGCCTTCTCATAGACAGAGCATATCATAACCCAAGGGACATCCCGAGCAGCAGATCTGCTGCACAAGATCACCCCATGCTAGGAAAAATCTGTATGGACTAGGATGCAAATGCCTAGAGGAAAACCGGGCTGACAAAAGCCACTTTTAGCATTTCTTTGATTTGTTCCAGCTTAGAACGCCACTGCAAGAGATTTTTAATTTTTTTTTTGAAGTTGCACATTTTGTCCTTCCAACTGGAAGAAAGGCAGAGAACAGGAGGAGGAGAAGGGACAGCACAGATTAAAATACCAGCTTGGGCTGGCAGTGAAATATCACACTCAAATGCCTGAATAACCCACAGTGAAGCAAAAATTGGACAAATGAACAATAAAACTGATTGTTCCATCTTGTCCTCAACGGATGGGAAACTAATGAAAATCTCACAAAAGATACATGGTAAAGTTTGTTTAAAATGGATTTAATGAAACTAAAAGAGGATGAGTACTCATTCTAGGCTACTGATTTCTATTTTCTGTATTTTAGTCCTCACAACCAAGTTCTGTCTCATTAGCCATTGGAAGTTTAATACAGGGTTACATGTTCAGTTGAAATCCAAGCAGCTTTTAAGACTTTGAAGGAGCAAAATGCTGCATTTTGAAAGATTAGCAAGGGCGTCCTTGGCTGGGTCCTTGCATATTAAAAAGTGAAGTTCAAACCTGGGTTTTTCTTGTGGGATGGGGGGATGGGGAATAATTCAAACCATCATGCCTTCTTTTTTTTTCTTCCATTGAACTTGGTATAATGTAAAATTATACCAAACTTGCAGCAAAAGGAATAAAGGTTTACAAAGAGTTATCTAGAAAATGAGTGGCTCTTGTGAAGATGAAACATGCTCCAAAATTAGCTGAGGGTTTGGGTTTGTGTTTTTTTTTTAATTCTATATTCTTTGTCTTTCATCTGCTTGCAGATTTCAGAAAGAATGAGCTAATTTTCCCCACTTTGTCTCCTCAATATTTTTCCATGGTATAAATAATACATCACAATAACAATATTTGGAAGAAGTGGGATCTGCCTTTGTGTCAGAGCCGTGTTGGAGGCAGACACAATGTGGATGAGGGTTATTATGGTGAAACCCTCTGAACAGTGAGGACCATGAACAAGCAAACCCATCCTTGGCTAGATGTGCTGGAGGAACGTCCACTGAGGGATGCTTAGGGATGAATGACCTTTTAAATGGGCAAAAATAAGCAAAAGTCGTTTATAAAGCAGGAGGATAGGAACCACAGCCCCAGGCTGCCCACAGTGACTCAGCACTGAAACTGAGCCTCTCCCAGCCCCGAGCACAGAGCTCAGCTCCTCTGACTCATCCCCAGCACAATGGCAAGGCTGCCAAAATGCCAGCGGGCCCTTGTGACAAAAGGGCCACACTCCAGTGCTTGGGCTGAGACCAACCCACCCACTCCCTGCAGGAAAGGGCAGCAGCTTTGGGAGGCCAAGCCTGACCCAGGCTGGACCCAGAGCTGGCACTGAGAGCATTGTCATCCCTGCAGGTGCATGGATGAGATGGGGCTGCTGCAGTGGCCAGCCAGGCGCTAATTATCTAATAGCAATAACGTAATAATTAATGGAAAATGGCTAATTAGCCAATAAGTAATTTAGAACACTGAAGCCGCTGTCAGCGCCCTGGCTGCAGTGACAGAGTATATGGATCCAGGTCTCTGTAGTTTGACAGCAATGTCCTTGATTTTAGCTGTGTAAATAAGTGCATAAATAAGCTGCACACACGTGCTTTCCTTCAGAAGCAAATGGGAATTTTCCACACACAGACAAGGAGCAGCCCTCTGCTCAAGGTTTCCTCCCGTGCCTGTCCCCAGGACTCCAGCGTAACACAAATCCAGCTTCAGCCTCCGCTGGCATCTCTGAACCTCTGCTGCCATAAAGCAGCTGCTGCTGCTAAGTGACTTTCTGCACCAGTGGTCCTCTTGTGAGCAGCACTGGTTTTTCTTTCCTTAGCAGCTGAAGGTGCAGGGTGTGGCTCCAGTCAGTTGATTTTGCTGGGATGGCGCCCACCCGCCCGGGGAGGAATGGGATGTGCCGGGGTGCTGCAGTCCTGGAGTGAACAACAGCAAGGACAGCACATCCCAGGCTGCCAGGGGTACAGGAACAGCCCATCACCTGCAGGAAATGGCTGTGCTACAGCAGATCCATCTGCAGCCTGGAGTGAAACCATCCTGCTCCCGAGCTCTCCCAAGTCAAAGACGTGACTCGTTCCTTGGCTAAACTCAGCTGGGCTTTATTTTGCACAGTAACTCTGGAGTCCATGACCAAAATGAAGGAATGCTACCTTGGTAAAGTGGCTGCTTTTAGAACTCCTATTCTGATGCATCAGTACTTATAAACCACAAGCTGCTTTTGCTGGGTTCTTTTGTTTTTTCCCTCATGGCTTGACCTCTCAGGCCTCATTCTTGTTCCCAGCAAACAGCCCCACCATCACATCCCATCCAGTCAAGGTGGCCTCTGTCCTGTGACAGTCTTGCTGTGATGTGAAGGGGTTGCCTGGGTAAAGCCACATCCCAGCTGATCAAAAGATGGGGAGAACATGACCATGACCGCCGTACTGCTCTGTGTTTGGTTTCTGGATACCTCTAACCCTAAAAACACTCCTGGTCTGCAACCAGGAGGCTCTCAAATATCACAAGCAGGGCAGCCAGTTGTGTTTTCTCCATCCCCTGCCAGCACTGTGGGTTTTCTTCTCTGGTGCAGGAGGAGCAAATATATTACTCACCACAGCAAATGCCAGACAGACAAACACAGGCACTGCTCAGGCCCTGGTGAGTAGGGCACATCTCTCCCCAGAGAATAATCTCCCTGTGATCAACACATAACACTGAAAGACAAATGGGAATGAAAAGGCCTCTCAAATTTAATAGCCTCCATGAATTACACTGCCTTTCGTCTACATGGACTGTCACTCTTTCCATTAAAGAGTCACTGTCATCAGTAACCCATTCTGAGATTTATAGATGTGGAGATTTATAGACTTGCTGTTCCTATCTGCCTTTTCTCCCCCATGCATCTCCAAGGGCCCCCAAAATGTGGGATCCTATCCAAAGCCTGTCTCCTGTATCTGAAAATACAAACCTGTGATGGGATGGAGGGCTTTTCAATTGGATGCCAACTAAACTAATAATGCTGATAAGGACAGCAGGGATGATAACTAAGAGGGGGAGAGAGAGGAGAAATGACAAGGACAGGAAAGGATAAAAGATGAGCAGGAGAAATAAGAGAGGAATAATCCAGATTTTGATATATTTTTCCCAATTCTCACTCTAAAATTCTATAATTTCAAGAAAGAGAGAAAGAGAAAGAGAGAAAAGAGAGAAAGAGAAAAAGAAAGAAATTAGGTTAGTTTGACTCTGGTCATTTTTTTACTTAAGAAGAAAAAAAAAAAATTTGCATCCTTGAAGTAAATGTATTCAGGTCCCACTTTTGCATCCAGGAAGGACACTTTACAATGCTCACAATAAAGAATATGCTCAGGTGGGAGTATGCTGACATTACAAAGTCTCTTCAAACAGCTAGAGGAATTTTAGTACAAATGAGCCTCAAGCTACCTGCTTTGCATATTTTTATCTGATTCTAGTGCAGTGGCACAGTTTGTTCTGATAGTAGTTGAATACCCATATGTGGATTAATACCTCCAACACAAAAGCAATTGAGTATGCACATGCTGTTTGAAACCAGTCTGTTTGCATGTGCACCTCCATCCTGGATAAAATTGCAAACATGACTTAGAAATCAAAGTACTACTCAAAAGCTTCTCACTCATTCTGGATCTGGTTTTGGGACATGTGTGAGAAACAGATGTAATTATCCTCACTCCATTATTCCTCACATATTATTCTGGCAGTAGGTAGTGTTTGAAGCAACACTGAAGAAGGAGGATTAGACTAAATTCCTTAGGTAACCTTAAAAATCTCTGTTCTATGTATTTCTTCATGTATTTGTACCTGCTTGTTTGTAAGAAGAACTAGGCCAAATCTTTTCTGAGCTCTGTTGCTGTGGGGAAGAAAGCTGTAATGTTTGGTGAGCCACCAAAGAAAATGCTCTGGTACAAATGGCAATGGTGTAAATCAGTGGAAGTCTGCAGGGAACACTATCCATGTACATCAAAAATAAGGCTCTCTTCCCAAATGCAAATTTACTTAAAGAGCAGTGTACTGTGGGGACTGAATGTGTAAAATATTCTAATTAGCTTCCTCTTAATCATAGCCATTACCACAGGCTATCATCATATTGGAAGCTGTGTCTGTGCTGATCCTTTACACCATTCACATGTGACAGCTGCCAAAGTAATTATCAGCACAAATTTCACTTTCTGTTTGTATTTTCCAGCTCCAGACAAAGAGAAACTAGTGGTGGATTAATTTTGCTGTGCTCCTGGGGATAGGCTGTGCTAGGATTCATTTTGCATTGATCCTTCTCAAGCTCTTCAGCAGGCAGAGCTACAACCCATGAAGTCAAGATCTGCCTTCCTGTGCTCCAAAGTGTTACACAGGAAGGAAGCCACGAAGCCAAAGCTGTTGAGAGGCTCCTTCTTGAACAAAGAGTTGCCTTAATAAGTGCTCTGGGCTCATTGCCTTTAATAGTGTTTTTCAGTGTTGCCTCAACCACTACCTGCTGTCAGAGTAATGTGTAGAATAATGGAGTGAGGATAAGTAGATCTGTGTCTCACACATACATCCCAAAACCAGACTTAAAATGAGTTAGAAGTTTTTGAATATTAGTTTGTTGGGTTTTTTTTTCCCCTGCATATCATAATGTGCTTGCACTTGTCTCCCAACAGCATTATTCTCTTGCAAAACAGCTCCTGTACTGGGTATTATTTGTACACCACCTCTTGCATGGCACAACAGCTGTTTGAGAAATAAAATTCAACAGGGAAGAAGGGTAAATGATGGGATTTTAGTGTGCTCACACTGCTCTTGACTTGCTCTTTTGGGTGACACCAAGCAGAGGCCACTTCATGGAGCACCAGCACTGTGGATACCTTGAAAAGAAGCAGGGTGCTCAGCTGCAGGGAAATTCTTCCTCTCTGGGAAGTGCTTTACTGTATTCCAAACATCAAAGGGATGTCTGTGCTGATCCATGGGCTAAGAAAATGGGAAAATAGTGTGGAACTTGGTCACCTTTCCAACTCCCCTCCTGCATCAGGAGGCTCTTCATGGTGGCCACCTCATCTTCCTCCTCCTGTGCCTGAAGACAGCAGTGTGAAAGCACATAACCTGCACTTGGGCACCTTCCCAAACCCACAGAAATGCTCATCTGGCAAATGGCCTCTCTCCTTCCCCCCCTCCCTTGATTCAAATGCCCTAAATCTCCAGGCAGGGCCTGTTGTGCTGGAAACCAGAAGGTGAGGAAGGACCATAGGAGGCAGCAGCCTTCATGCCCACGTGAGAGCTTGCAGAAGAACATTTGGGATCAGCTATTAAATACACACACAAACAAAGCAAAAGACTGAAAATGCCATTTTGCAGCCTCCTGGCAGGAGTCACCATGTTCACATGGAGCAACAGCATCAGACAGGGACAGAACCCAAACCTCTTTTTTTACACACACACCCCACCTACTTTAGGTAGTGACTTAGAGATGAGAAAAGGACTTGATAGTTTAATATTTAAACAACTTATTTAATGTTCAGAACATCATGTTAATGATCTGTGTGTTACAACAATAATCAAGAGGGGTAGAAGCTTGCTTGCACTTAGCCCTTCTCCTGTCACACTCTACAGCATCTCATGTCCATGGCTTCTATTTTAGACAAATGCTTGCTTTAAAATCCAATTTACATTTTGTTAAAAAAAAAAATCCACAAATGCTTGTGTTCCCACATCTCTGTATAAAAAGTTTCCCAAATGACAGGAGGTGAGTCTGTGACAGCCCCCAGTGCAGAGCTGCTCCCTTCCCTCCTCCTTGGCCATTCACCCTTTCTGCCCCTCTTTCCCCTCCTACATGATGCTCAGACAGCTGCAGCCCTCTCCCTGCTGTCCTCAGGGAGAAACATTTCATTTCTGGGTGCCACAATAAGCAAGACAGCTGCTGTGCCCCTTATGGCTTCTGTCCATGCACCACAGAGTGTCCTATAAACGTTGAAGGAGGACACTTATTCCAAAAAATTGTATATCTGTCAGGGAAAATAGAGGCAAAGCCAAAAAATTTTACATCCAGACTGGGTTTGAAGTGTTCAAGTGGTGAGAAAATAGCCTGGCTGGTCCTGCTGCTGCTCCCCAGCCCTTACCCAAAACCAGATTTAAGCCTATTGCACCATAATCCCCTTCCTCTTACCTCTTTATTCTTGCTCTTGAATAATCTGCATTGTGCTGGGACTAATCCCAGCCAGAGGCCTGTTGTGCTGGAGATTGTGCTTACAAAGCAAAGACCAGTGTCACACAGAGCTTTAAACCTCACTTTAATTTTGGTGCAAATTATTCAAAACAAAGTGTTCACAGCACTGCTCAATAAGATGAGGAATTCCATCAGGAATTTGTGTTGTGCTGAAAAATGGAGACAGACTTTTTTTCCTTCCTTTAAATAAAACTAAAACAAGAACTTCATCAGCAAGAACAGCTTCTACCAACAGCAACCTGGATCGTTTGTAAGCCAGCAAAGAGCCTTTGACTGATAGCCCTGTGTGCATCAAATCTCAGCTGTGCTGTGGTGGAGCCCTGAGCAACAACACCCACAGCAGCACAGGCTGTGCCTCCTCAACATCTTTATTAATGATGTACAGCCAGCCCCTGCTGCTCACCAGAGCTTACCTCCAGATTTATGGCCAACTTCCAGGCCTTCCCAGAGCTCTTAATTGATGATAAAACGGTGTTCATGCAGGAGTGTCCCCTGTCAGGGGCAGGGCAGGGTGGCCAGCAGGTCACAGCACAGGAGGGCTGCCAAAGTCCTACCAGTGCAGGCAGGAGCTGTCCCAGGGAAGCAAGTGTCTCCCAGATAACAAGCTGCAAAGCTGCTTTTTCAGCCTTTGTAAAGCGGAGGTTGCTGTTTTTAGCCTGTGCAGAGCATGTATCAGGGCTGTAAAGGGGCAGTTTGGTCACTGGCTCCTGCCAGGTGTCCCCAGGAGGTGGCTGCAAAACTGCTGAAGTCTGAGCTAAGCCCTTTCATCTGCCACCAAGTCATTGCAACCCAGTTCTCACAGGGTAATCTCTTTTTCCCTTTTTTCAGCATGACTTGATGGTATCTAAACGTCCCCAGGTTCCCCCCTCAGCTGCAGCTTTCTGTTACATTTACCTGCTGTTTTTTCTTGCTATGTTTTTCACTTTTGGTGAAAGGTTCCAAAAGTGGTGTTCCCAGGGTACCAGGGGCTTTTGCCACACCAGGAATTACAGGAAGTGGTGATGTGATGGTTCAAAGCTTCCTTGGGCACAGCAATCAGAAAATTATGATTATTTTCCTAATTGTTGGGGAAGGAGGAGGGTCAGCAGAATGGCTGCCTTGGACTTGGGTCTGTTTTTAGGACTTGGGAGGCAGCTCCTGAAGGGCAGAGAGGTTCAGGAAGGCTGGATATCCTTCAAGAGAGAAACCCTAAAGTGCAGCACAGGCCATCTCCATGTGCCAGAAGATGAGCCAGGGGAAGACTGGCCTGGCTGAACTACAAAGCTGTTGTGAGGTTATAGAGGGAGAAAATCAGAGGGGCCAAAGCCCAGCTAGAGCCTGACCTGAATATTGCTGTGGAAGGTGCTGTAAAATGTTTCTATAAATGCATCACACATAAAAGGAGGGCTAAGGAGAGTGTCCATTCTTTAGTGGATGGGAGGAGAAACTTAGTGGCAGAGAATGAGGAAAAAGCTGAGGTACTTAATTAATTAATTAGACCTTCTTTGCCTCTGTCTCTAATAGTGAGAGCAGTTGTTCAGCAGGTACCCAGCCCCCTGAGCTGGAAATCAGGGACAAGGAGCAGGATGAAGTCCCCATAATTCAAGAGGAAATGATCAGTGACCTGCTCCACCACTTGGACACTCACATACTGTGGGGGAAATGGTGAATCAAAACTGTTTAACAGGAAATGATCCTTTCCAGTACTTTTTTTAGCCATCCTAATAGAACTTCTTTGTTAGTAATATTTTATTAAATTTGACTAGGTGATAACAAAAGGCTATAGAAAGGTATTCAGCTTTATTATAGCCTACAGTACTTATCCATAAAGGTCAATATGGACTCTCCACTCCTAATAATTAAATGGCAATACTTCTGCTCAGAATATTCAAACCTTATAGTCATGCCCTTTCAAGAAGAATCTTTTGGTTTGCATTCTGTCCTACTCCACTTTTCTTCTGTGTTTTTCCCTGTCAAAAGGCTACATTTGCAGAAATTTAGGGATATCTTCTCCTTCCTCCCAAAGTACTACTGGATACACTACAGTAAAACACAAAATCAAATCTACTGATCAAGACAATTTGAAAGCTGACAACATATTTTGTTCCCTAACTATATATCCAAATCATCTCCAAAGCATTGTAGTCTTCTCTTGGAGCTGATAAGCCATTTAAAATGCATTATACTGGTGACAGACAAGCTGGCATTTGCTACAAGCATTTTTATGATTCAGTAGTTTGCAGAGAGAGTAGAAAACTAAGTAGCAGATTTACAGTATAACAAAATAAAAGCAGAGATCTCATCTGCCTGATGAACGACTAGAGCAGCTTTCATCTCCAGATTTGCAGATAGTTTGCCTGAAGGTGGAGATCTTATTGCTTAGGATGTGATAATGGTACCCCCAAGCTACAATCACACTGCATCTGCTGAAGACTGTACACATGCAGGGGGTGGAGAGATTCCTAACTCTGGGGCAGCTTCCATCTGAGCAAGACGTGTAAGTGCAATAAATTTGAAAGAAAAAGGACCCCCAGTGTGGAGAGGAGTGCCCATAAATGTATGTGGGCCCCAGCAGGCCTGCCTGGCTGGCTGCTCTGTGCAGCCCTTGGCTCTGTGGTGAAGGTGCCACAGCAGACGTGGGGCTTTTCAGAAATAAACAAACTCAAGGACGACTGCAGCTGAAAGGCCATTACATACACAGAATTTGGCATCAACAGGCAGGCAGATAGAGCATTCCTGGCTGTCTTATGCCTTAGCAAACAGATATTAGATAATGCCTCCTTCTTGGCCAAGCAATGAGTCAGTGGTTGAGATGGAGGGGGAGCTTTCTTGACTTCCATTCTCCACATCTGACCAGACACCATGCCAGCTGTCTACACCCACACATTTGAAAAGGTCACAACATCTGCCTGTCCCTCAGCACCAAGGGACACACTCAGCCCACCTTCCACTAAGGGTTAACCAGGCTGTTTTGAGTTAAAATGTCCAAGATGGTGAGAGAGTGATGGAAAACTCAGCATCCTCTTATTCTGCCTCTCCATCACCTCTAATCTTTCACCTCCCTCTGCTAGGGCTTAGAATCACGAAGTCACAGAATTGTTCAGGCTGGAAAAGACCTGTAAGATCATCAAGTCCAACCAGTTCCCTCTGTACCCTACAGAAAAGCCCACACAAGTCAGTTCCATTCCCACAAAGGAAATGGCCATGAGGCACTGTCAGATTTAAGCCTTCTGAGGCCAGTGGAAATACTGGACAAAACCATTGCATTTTCTTTGCTCAGACTTTTTGGTGCTTTCCATATGATTTTTAAACCATGAGTAATGTCAGCTTACAAAGATTTGTCCTATATTTGAACCTTGCTCACAGTCACCCACTTGCTTAGCTGTAAACATGATTTTAACAAATCCATTTCAACATCTTAGTTAATTTCATTCTGAGGTTTTCTCTTCCAGAGTGTGTAATTAAACTAAAAGAGCCTGGAAAAGCCCCTTACAGTAAATAATTTACAAGTTCCTCCCTGGGGACATTTTTTAATTATAACTCCACTGGTCAGATCTTCCTGAATAGTCTGAGATAGCATTCCCCGCTGAGATCCTGAAATATAATTAACTTATTCCTTTGGTAATGGTGTTTTTCCTTAGTCTATCTATTCCTTATGCAGGGCAGGCAGATTTGTTTATAAACAAAGTGGAGATTGATGGACGCTCTGTCACGAGAGCGGCAATAATGGCAATCGCTGCGCCAGACGGGGGCACGTCCGTTTGAGGGAAGATGATACTGTTTTGAGGCAATTTTTATAAATCCTGCCCTGACAATCCAGCATGCAGAGATAGAAGAGAGCAAGCAGACAGCCCTGATTCCTCTCAGTCTTGGCAGCCTGCCTCGCTCCCCGAGTGCCACTTCATGCATAGCAAACGTAAATAATCCTGACGCGCCCCCCGCCCCCCTAACCTTTGTGCTTCAGGAACACTGCTATATACCATCAAACTGACAGGGATTTCATGTTCTGTGGCAAAAAGAAAAACCCTGAGCGACAGCAGCAAGGCTGGGAATGTCAAATGGAAACTGCCACATTTATTTAGCTCCGTGATTCTCAAGACAATATACATAAATATCGTTTTACTATCCCCACCAGCTAAATGTTAAGAGCTATCTGCATCAGCCAGGGTCCTGCAGCTCCCCCAGCCTGGCTGATGAGCCTGTAATGATCAACTCCTGACTCAGGAGAGGCTGGCCGGGAACAAAGCACCAGCTCCTCTTGTTCCCAATGATACAGTACATTAAATAGTCTCCTCATCCTTTCCCACTGCAGCTGTAGCCAAAAGGGCAGTTTGGACTGAAAGTGGAAGAGAATGGCTGCACGAGGGACTGAAAAGTGATCTGAGACATAAGAAGTTTGGGGACAGCCATTGCCTCAAGTCCTGAAAACCTTCAAAGCTCGCTTGCTTTTCCTACACCAATTAGTTCCAGCAACTCCAGTGAGCCCACAAGGACAAAGCTTGGTGCCTGTCTGTGGCTGTGCTGGATGAGGGCCTGTATTTTGCATCCAAACTCTTGTCTTTCACTTTGCCCCCTCCTATTTTGAACTCTCACACAACAAAACCAAGTCCTTGTCTCTCAGCCCTTTGTTTCTGTACAGCTGCTAGTGCTGGCTCTGAAGCCTCCTCCCCATATGCTGGGGCACACAGTTGTTCACCTGCTATCATCCCTAGTGAAATACCTACAAGCCAAGCAGCCCTAATTCTAGCGAATAAATCAAAGTTCAAACAGCAAGATCAAAAGCGAAGCCAATAGGTTAAGCTAAGCTAACTTAATATATGCATTTAAAACATGTATCAGATGTAGGTTCCAGGTTTCTGCTGTGACCAGCACTGGCTTCAGCATGGCTTAGTTGATGTTGGTGGCAGGCTGTGCCATATGGCACAGTGCTGAGCCTAATGTGGTAGGTGAACTCAAGCAGCTTTGCAGACAAACCCAGAAACAGGCCTGCCACACACAAAACCTGCCCCATTGCTTCGTTTTGTGGCTCTCCATGTGCTAATGGAAGTTCAGAAATGAAGAAGGGATTAAAATACTGACACAGCAGAGATTGTAAAAGAAAAAGGTCTGATTTTCCTGATTTTCCCATCACTTTTATTCCCCAGAGGTCTGGGATGGCAGGACTCTGTCTCTCTTGTGTGAGGCAGCACAGCTGGCAGTGCTCAGAGCTGAGAGGACCTGGGGGACACTCCAACAGCAGCACTGATGCTGTCACCTCAATTTCTGCTTGCGCCACCCTTCGTGCACCCACAGACACCCTTTTCATCTGCAGGGGCGACTCAGTGTGATGAGGAAGGATGGAAGGCAGCTCTGATCACCCCTGTTTTACTGAGCAGCCCATATTGCAAAGTGCTCCCAGCTGCCTTGCCCAGGCTGCAGCTCCCCTGCACACATGGGTGGGATCCAGAGGGACCTTGGTCAGCAGAGGATGGAGAAGCACAGGGAGAACAGGCCAGAGAGACCTCAGCTGCTAAACCTATGCTCACCCCAGAGCCAGAGGGTTTAAATAGCTCCTGTGGCAGCAGAATGGAAACAGCACTGAATACAAGCACTCTGAGAAGAAAAGGTTCATGGGTACTGCAGACATGGTTTTGTTCACAAAACCAGTTGTTGTTGAGGAAGCCTTAAGGTTTTTCCACTCTGGAGCTGGTTCTTGAGAATTTATGGATTTTTTTAATGATGACGCAGAGTAGTTTGGTGAAAATAAACCTACTGATTTATTGATTGAGGGAAGAGTTAAACATGCATAGAAAAGGTGAAGTTGCATTGAAGAAGGAACACAAAATTCTGACAGTTTGATTGATCCTGATTGGAAATATTGTGCTCTTATATTACAAGGACAGTGTGCAGAGGAAACTTACTTCTTCTGGATTTTCATGATTGTCTTGAGAAGCAGAGAACAACCAACCTTCCACCCAAAAATTTATTCCATCCACAAAACCCGCTCTCCGCAATTCTCAGCATCTCTCATTTTTTAACAGCACCACACACACATTACGAATGGCTTATGTACAAAATTAGAAAACTTAAAGTAATTTTGAATATTATTTTACAAAAATAGAGCTGTCTCTGGATAGAGAACTCCTTGACCACATTTTAGACTACATTACAATCTTGTATTCAGATAAAGGAAAGAACATACCGAAGTTATGGACATCAACCTTTTTTATTAACAGGTACTCCCTTTATTTTAAGACACCTGCAAGGAGCCAAGTCAACAGTCAAAATTACTGCATACACTAAAATTAACTAAGGCTTTTTTTCCCATCACCATTTTTCTCCAGCTTACTCTAAGAGGTCTCCATCAATTACTTGTTTTGCTCATGGATGCACACACTATTTAAGTGCTAAGAACTTTTACCATTACAAGTATCTAATTGCAGAATGGATCAACAACTGTCCTTACTAGACAGTTCACTTTTAAACCAGAATAATAAAACTGTTTAGTATCAAGAAGCTTGTACCTCAAAAATATTATGAGGAGATATGGTCCTTACTGTAATAAACAGTCACTCGTTCTTGTTTGTATTGATTCTAGAATAAGAATTCACTCCAGATATTTGCTAATTAGAAGCAAATCAACACAATCCTCACTACTATTACCACAGATAACACCGTTTTTGGAGTTTTTTCCCCCAAACACAAATAGAGTATTTTATTGGTCCCAAAGCCATACATGACAATTAGAAAAAAACATGATTGATAGATATGACCCCTTTTTTTGGCTGCTTGCTCTGGAGGTAGGTTGGTATCAAAACACTTTCAGCAGTCTTCATAAAGGATTTCATCTATTGGAACATCATTTTCTGTCACAGGCACTGATTCACAAATCTGTTCTCTAAAAGCCAAAGCAATCGTGTAAGGCTTTCCACGGGGATGTTTCATACATCTTTCAAGATAGGTATCATAATATCCTTTCCCTCTTCCCAATCTGTTGCCTTTTTTGTCAAACCCAAGGCCTGGCATGAAGATAAGGTCAAGACCTCCTGCAGAAAAATGAAATAAGCATTAGTGGATGCCCTGTGGATTTCCTGATGGCTTGACTACAACCACATAACTTCAGACATTTGCAAGAACACAGGCTTTGTGTTTTGTAAAATGCTTCCCTTTCTTTGATCAGATGAAAAATACTTTGAATACTAAACCTATAAATTTACATTTTCATCTATCAATTGCGTACTAGTTCAGCTGAAAAATAATTAGATCTTGAAAAGCTGGATGGGAAAAAAAACCCCTGCATTTTGACAAATTTATTTTATCATTTTAACCCCACACTTCCAAATACAAATTATTATGACTCTAAATCAGACAGAGACTGAACTCAGGGAAATTAAATGCAGGAGGAATCAGAAAATCAAATGAACTTCAACATCAGACACAAAACAGAAAAGGAAAAAAAGGATGAAAAGAAGATGTGTAAGAGAGAGGGGAGACATCTTGACACCACTGTAAGATGACATGAACCTTCTCTTGACCTTCCAAACCCAAAAATCCTTGAATACAATATATTCTGAAAGTGGTAATTTGCCCTCCTATACCAAGGTGAAGATTTGAAGGCTTTTCCCTTCATGATGTCAGGCTCCTTTTGTCCCAAAGGATTTTCTTTCTTGGTCTCCAGCAATTTTCTCTGTTGTTCCAGCAGCACATAGAGGCATTCTGCTTGCCTGCCCTAAATATCCTGCCTTCCAGGATTCTTGTGAGATTGCACTTTATTGGAACTCAAAATCAGTTAAAAAGCTGAAAGAAGGAGCATAATCTGCTAATGACCTGGACTGGCTGGTGAAACTCCAAGAGAAGACCCCACCAACCAGCTCCAGACAAAAAGGCAAGAGCTCTTGCTTTGCTCCTGCTCTGTCAGGGGATGTGGATCAGCACCATGCCAGGGAGCCAGCTCCAACTTACACTTGGCTGCACACCTGTTTCAGGAGCTGATTCCCATCTCTGAAACTGTCTGCCATGAGCAGTAACCACCAGGCATGGAGGCTGCTGCACATCCCTGTCACTTCTGCAAGGCTGGCACGTTCAGTGTGACAAGTCTTGCACAGACATCCTCCAAACAAATGAGCTGGACTGGCCTGGTGCTGACTCCTGAACCCAGGAACATCCCATTTAGTCCTTTCACAAAGCAAAGAAAGTCTTTTATTTCTTGCTGCTGTAGCAGACAGACACTTAGTGAGAGAAGGGCAGGGAGTGGAAAGGCAGCACAGACTAAAAGACAGCTGACATGAGTCTGGAAAGAAAGAAAATACAGAGTCTCAGTCCACTGCTTCTGCCTTCTTACAGGAACAGTGCTTAGCCTTGAGCAGCTTTTCTGTGACCAGACTCTGCTCCTTTAGCAGAGGTTGGACCTGGTCAAGTATTTTTCTGCTTTTTCCATGTCCACACCTAATCCTTCCTGCCATTTTGGGCTGAGCTGCTTTGAGTACATCTGAGGGATGATGCCCAGCACTGAAGGAGATGTGTGGGAGCATGTACTGGAAAAGCCAAAGCAGGGCAGAGTTTTTCAGTTTAGAGGGAATCCCATCTGAGATCACATATCAACTCCAAACTCTGCCTGGAAGAGCATGATAACAGTTCACATAAGACCAACTCATTTGCACACACTTCCCAGGCTCCTGGAGATTTCCTTCAACTCTTCATTGTTCAGAGAGGAGTCACTGACATGAGCACTCGTCCATCAGGATCTGATGTCTTAATTAGAACATTGATATAAAATATGCAAGGTAACACAGTGCAAAATGCTTAGAAAACATCAATCTTGCAAATCCAGCAAGAAGCACAGTTTTTCTAAGGAGGTCAGGGGAGTAAGGGGAGAGAATTAGCCAAAGCACAGACCAGAGATTAATACTGGTTGGATTAAAAAGGAGTCAGGGTGTTTTACCACACTGCAGTCAACTTTTGATTCAGATGACAGTGAAAATGGTAAACAAAAAGAGCCCCAAAGGCAGAATTATGGTCTCCCTGAAAAGAGATGTCATTTTAATGATACCACCACGTACAACATTTTGGACATACCACATCATATTCCCTCGGTTTGCTCTTGCCAATTGTCAGGCCTGTGGACTAGGACCTAGCAACCAGCTCCCTGTCAGCAAGCTCAGGAATCGATTCTGCAGCTCAAATCCTCCCCAAGTTACTCCTACTTATCCTCTCCACAACCTGCCTCACATCAGCCTTGTGGAGGTATTGAGGTGGCCCACAAGCAGTGAGTTCCAATCAGTCATGATGCACAGAACTAAACACACTCTGCCTCACAGTGTGCTTCAGTCGTTTTCACTCCAGGTGCCTCTCGAGACAAAAAGCAGAAACATTTGCAGTCTGCTGCTGGCAGGAAGAATGCACACAAGGGGCAAATCTGCAGAGCAAAAAGGTGCCATTTCTCCTTAAATTTGTGTTAGAGACACGAAGAAGACAAGTCAGGGGAAACACTAGGGAAAGAGGAAAATGGCAAAGACAGTGAAGGGAAGAAATATATTTTCTGTGGAGTTTAACTGATATCATCAGGCACCGCAAGTGAATTTAGATGTATTAAAGCACTGTTTTCCTCTGGGTTCTCTGAAGAAACAGGGACTCTTTTAACAAGTTGGCTCCTCTATAATCATGGGGGTTTTAAGTTGGAGAACTCAAACAATCTTATGAAAACCTCAATATGAAGAATTATGCTGTAAATACTGTAATAGTTACCCTTATATTTTTCTTCTGTGGAGCACAGCAATACTGACTGCCTTGCTCTGATTCACAACATGTTCTCTGGTATTCATGCAACTCACACTGCACAAGGTTTAAGTAAAATGTCTTTCAAGACTTTTGGTACAAAAAATGACACAACTAACCCTGCAAGAAGCCCAAGGGCAGCTCGAGCAGCATTAGTCCCAAATCCTGTATCAAGATCTAGAATGGATGGCAGAGAGCTGCATGGACTAAATGTTTCCCTGACATGTAACTTGGGGAGGAAAAAAACCTCTTGTGGTTCTGTGGCAGTGTGGGGGAAGAGCTGTCACAGGAAGAGAGGTGACACACAGATGAGACCAAGATTGCAGACACTTAAGATTGTTATCAGCACTGAGGGTACATCAACAGGATGGCAGCTGAGGATAAGAACATGCCCCCTGTGGCACGGGGTCCTCATGCTCCCCGGCTCTCCCAGCCCTGCAGGATTACTGCCTGCCACTCAGGACTGTGCCTTTCTCTGTCCTCACACCCTAGCCCTTGCTCTGACAGCCCACTGTGTGAAATGGCATCCTTGTCCCTGAGAAGACAGAGCAGGTACTTGGAAATCAAACACCACATCAGGTGTTTTAGTGCCTCATCAAACATGTTAAGGAAAGTCTCACATTTGACATCTGCCCATCCCCTTGCCATGTCCACTGTCTCCCACGTGTCTGTAGACATTAACTTCTGGTTCTTGGATCCCCAAGGGTCCTGAGACCACATGCCAGGAGCCCAGGAAAGCACATCCACAGTCAAGAGAGTTTTGTTACAGGTGAGCTGTGCTTCTCCTGGAAAACTTGCATGTGGTCTGCAAATTGCTGGAAACACTATCTCAACCAACAACATTTTGCTCCAACTTCTATCTAGAGAATATCCACGGTTTTGCACACTTTAAGCTACTGGGTATACCAGTAAGGTTAGTAATTATGATGACAGTCACTTAATACTCAGTGTATCTATGGCATAAGCTCTTGTGGCTACAACTGCTCCAAATGTGTAGCACCATGAGTGAAATAACAACCCTGACTTATCTATTGGTGTGGGCACACAGCCATGCTGACATGGCCACACAGGCTTCATTTATACTGCTAAATGCAGCACAGCCAGAAAACAAATTGATTTACAGGATCACAGGTGGTCAATACCTTAATTGTCAGCACAGTGTCTGGCACTGCCGGACCAGGTGACACCCATGACTGCTCCAGGGGACAAGACTGCCTTGTGCAGTAAAGGCAGAAGGGGACAGGTCTGACTACTCCAGACAAAGGAAGAGAGGCCAAGTTCTGTGAAGTGTGGACAAGATGTATCTGTGCCACTTATCCCTGTGTTGTTTGGCAGTGTAGATGCAGTCACAGCTTCTGAACCTGTCCTGTGGGTGTACAGGCACACTCTGTTTGCACTGACACCCTTACAGTGATGTAGACATACCTTATGTCACTGAGGACTGAAATGACTGGCCCAAGGACTCAAGAAACGAAATGTGTGGCAAAACTACATTCAAGAGGCAGGTGTGCAAGCTGCACATGCCCTGACACAGCCAGCAGACCAAAGCATTAGCATCCCCTCTGAGTGTTTTAAATAAGAATACAGAGTTTCGTTTCCTCGAGGCAGCCGCAGTGAACCTCAGTTTGGCAGTGCATTTCTCATTACCTTTCATGATGGTATCAGGTTTGATTTGTTCCTCAGGGAAGGATTTTCTCCTTGCACCTCATTACCTCTCTTCTCCTTAATCTGATGTTCCTATTTGAAATGCCAGCCGGCATTTTCAGAAGTGTTCTTGACAATGGTTAATTATAGAAGGGTCCATCAAACTGAACAGATACAGGTCATGTAAAGACTGCTGGGGACTTGTTCTGCCCTCAGAAGGAGCAGCCAGCATGGCCTCTCTCCTCCCAGCTTCGAAGGGGCTCCACCAGGCTGTTGTCACCCGCTGTGAGGGGTCATTCATCTCCCCTTGACATCCCTAATGGAAGCTGAAACTGAAATACTCTGTCATCCCCACTTCTCATCCCTTGCTGCCACTTGCTTTGTGGGCACAGCAGAGCACCTGGGACCCATCAAAGTGGGAGCTAGGACTCTTTTGATCCTCTCCTCAAAAGCACTGTCAGAGGATGGGGCAGAGGCTGAGCTGCAGCAGCTCCTGTGTGCCTGTGAAGAACAGCAATGTGCTCACACGAACCACGCTCGCAGCAGAGGCTGTCTGAGCCTACAAGAGGTCAACAGTGATCAGCTCCATGTCACTGCTGCTGCTCCTCACAGCAGCAGCTGTGCAGTTTGAGCTTCCCCTGAAGCACAGAAGTGTGTGCATTGTTTACTCCATCACCACAAGGATGGCTGGATCCTCACAATCTGGTACCTCAGGCAAGAATGAGTTTTCCAGTGGTTGGTTTTGTTCCACACACACCACCTCTCTCATGCTTTGCTCAGATATAAATGATTTCATAAGGTGCAGGAGCAGAAGAACCACGCCAAGAATAGCTTTCTGTTTAAAGGAAAGGAGTGTTCATGTTGCTGTGCCACCATAAACAATGTCAGATCTATGCAAAACCTCTGCTGAGCTCATGAGTAATTGAAAGCTGTTGATTACAAGGAATTAAAATTTACTTTGGTCCTTTTCTGACCTAGCAAAGACCACAATGGATTAAAAGGCAAACCCTGTTTCAGGAAAACCTTACTTTTCAGAATGAAGAGTGCAGTAACCATCTGCTGCCTCTGTATCTGCTACCCCAGCAGAGAGGAAAAAAATAACTCAATCACTTGATCCCTAATATCTTAGTCTTGGTGACATGCAGGGTATGAGCTAATGGATTGGAACAACTCAGAAATTTCTAATTAATGACAGAGTCATCACTGCAACTTTAATTATTGTCAACATTAGCATAGTTAGGCCTTTTGGGTAGGTGTGTGCTTTCAACACATAAGATCACCACCCTGTTCTGTATTTACACAGCACCTAACACTGTGGTCTGAGTTAATCACCAGATCTAGGGGAAAACAACTCCACAAAAATATTTCACTTATGCTGCAGCAAAACAAATCCCTTCCCTTTTATGGTTTCTCCTAGAACATTCTGGGTGCCCCAGCACCACTCCTGAGGTTACCAACGCTTACTGTTTCCTTCCAGATAAAAAGGTTTCTGCCCTTTGGAAAAAACCTGCCCTGGGTTTTGAGCACACCATCTCTGCTCTCACTTGTCTCTTGGTATAAGATCAAAAAGGGAAATGCCAGATCTGTTCACTACAGACCTGATCCAGACCCTGCTGAGGTGCATGGTTCCCAAAGGGCTGGGATTGCTTCCAGAGGAAACAAGCTCTTTCCCCCACAAACCCCTGGAGAAGACAGACACTGTTACATGCCCAAGGAGACAAAAACATTATCCTTTGCTGCAGCTCATAAACATTTGAAAAAAAGGCATTCATCCAAACCCAATGAGCTGCACATCCAGTAACTCAGAGGATTGCAGACATAAACAGCAATATTGCTTGCCTTGACCCAAGCTAGTCTGCTAAAATGCAAACACAGTCCCTTAAAAAGAAAGGAAACTTTTAACTGATAATTCTTATTTGCTTACATGATACACTGTCAGAAGCTCAGTGTGAAGTCTCATCTCCTTGGAAACTCAAGTTCCAACATGAAGGACCACATCCTCAGTTGCTCCAAATTGACATTGCCCCGTTGACTTGTCTCTGCACCCACCTTGGGAACTACATGAAAAATATCCTGTAATACTGACATGAGTTTGAGAAGAATGAATTCTTTTCTCTTGTAGATATGTGACGTTGGCTGTTCATAAAAAGCTCTCCTTGAGTTCTCATTTTGTAGCCTCCTTAAGGTCCCAAACAGATACCTAACAGGACCTAAAGTTGTGTTTCATATCAGAGTAAAAAACCAGCTCATTTTAAACTGCTGTCAGTAGCTTTTCTCACAGTGTTTCCCCTGTGAGAACATCTTTAATTGTGCATTACCACATCAGCAGGACACATTGTTTTCTACCTATTCTCAGACACCTGTTGTCCCAGAATCACAGAATACTTTGAGTTGAAAGGGACCCCCAAGGATTATTGAGCCCAACTCTTAAGTGAGCAGCCCACACCACCTTGATTGAACACACAGCCCTGGCATCACAGCCACCATGCTCTGACCAACTGAGCTCATCTCAGGGTGCTGCTTCAGAAGGAGCCAGAGGAGATACCCAGCACAGGAATCAAAAGTCAAAGCATCCAAATCTCACAGGCTCCATCCACAGCTTTCTGCTATGGGACACACCATTAAGTCCTCAAAACTTCAACTCCTCCAGGGAGAAATGCTCTTAATACCAGGGGTAATTGCTTTATTTTCATTCCTGTATATGGGAATTGCAGGCAGCAGGAAGGTGCTGTCTCCTTTTGTGTTCCAAAGAACATTTTGCACACCCACACCCCACCTTTCACAGCCATATAGATGCCAAGCAGACTATCTCCTCTGCAATCCTGGTGCCCCTGCCACTGGCATGACACAGACAGCCTCTGTTATTACTTCAATAAAATATTTTGCAGAAAATAGAACCATCAGCAGAATCTACAAGCAAGCACTGAGCAACTCAGCGTTTATCTGTCTGCTCATCCATGTCAGTGCTTTGTGTCAGCATGAAACATTGGTCTTCACAGTTCACACTTGCCCTGCTGAACTACAGCATAATAAAATATTTATCTGCCTCCCTGAGAAGCTACATGATAGCCATCACTCATAAAGGTTTAAAACAACAGAGTGGCAGCCACTTGCCCGTTATTAAATCTCAAAAACACATAATAAAGCTGCTTGATCAGCTCCTCTGCTACTGAGCTGTGCTCAAATAAGTACCTCTGATTTTGAATTAAACCAAAATCTTGCAGGTTTAGTGCCAATGCATCCGACAAGCTAAGTGCAGTGAACAACATCAGCTAAAGTTTGTCAGCCCTGCTCAAACAAACCTATCCTGCTCCACAGATAAATGTCCCTTCATGTTTCACCAGAAAACTTCTGTACAAGGTTAAGACTTGTGTTTCTGGCTGGTTTCACAATGTGGAAATGCTGTGTGAGGCTATAACCATCACACTCATTTCCCCTGAGGTTTAACTTACAGTAAGATGGGGACCAGAGTCTCATTTTCAGAGCTCCCCCAAAAAGAAAATTTAAAAATTATTTTTCTTTTTCACTATTATTCATTGAGCCTGAATAAGCCCTGTAAATAAAACACGATCATTCAATGCCACCCACAAAATGTCTGGTATTGCAAATTCAGAGTAAAGGAAAAAATAGCTTAGAACTTCCCAGTCATCAGTCTGTGAAAAATGACTTAATCTGTTTCTGATATTCATATATGTGAGCACAGTCTGATTGGGAAAACATGGGCAATCAAAAATGTTTGGTTCCAAGGCTTGCACCTGGATTCTCCTGTGATTTTAAACCACCAAAATACTCTGAAACCAGATGTACCAAGGAGCAATTCCAAAGAGAGGAGAAATGGCATTAGAGCCACTTTACAGCACATCAACATATCTTGTTAAATCAGCAAATGCTGACTACAAATCTGCTCCTTTAGAGAAACTCACAAAGCATTGATGCTTGAACTGTTTATGTGGGAATACTGCTGCATCCTAAAATACAAGGATCTTTGTGTTTTTATGGGAATTTCTTTATGGTCTTATCAGCTACACTTCCATGGTGTTTGCCTGAGCATTCATTTGAATACTCCCACTGGATACACGTGCATGTCTTCACTCTTGGTCCTCTTTTGCATACTTCTGTCTGGGTATTTTTAAGTTAAAATAAGACAGAGGTGAATCATCTGGGGTTTTTTCAATACTTTATGCATCACTACCAATATTTCCAATACCCTTTGACTCACTCACCAGATAGCTTATCATAAAATACGCAGAATTACTCACGAAATATGAACAGATGAGACAACAACTTCCAAGTCAGTGGAAAACCTGGCTCTCCTGTAAGGAGTGACACCACTTGATGGGAATATCAGGCTGCTTACAGTCAGGGTTTATTGTACATGCAGAGTCAGCTGGTTGGGAGGTGATGGCACCTTCATAGTTGCTGTCAAATGCGTTAACACCACAACAGCTGAGAAATCCTGCTTCTTCCGTCACAAGATTTTATTTTATCTTTTTAAGCTTGCACAGTTTAAAAATCCGGTTCTCCCTGGAATCCTATCCCTCCCTCACTTCAATCCCCAATTTTTATGGGAAATTAGGCTGGAGCATTTGCTCTCCTGTGTGTGTGAGAGCAATGCCTGGATGAGATTTTAATTATAGGAAAGCAGCCAAAATGACACCAATGCTCCATGGTAAATGTATGGAATGCTGACACCTGCCGGCAAAAGGCTTCATGTCACTCCTGGACAGGAATCTGCCCTCATCTACATCCCAAAAACTCATTCCCATCTCACGTGCACAACAGGCAGCCCAAGGAGGGACTGAGCGCAGCATGACACCAAACATGAAGATCCAGAGCTATCCTTACCCCATGAAACAGCAGCATGAATGTCCTGCTCCTTGAAAACCAGTGGCTCTGGGCCAGTCCAAGGAGTTTCCCACATCCACAGGAATAACTGTGTATTTTGAATCTCAGCAAAACCAGCAGGGATTAACTGTGCCAGAAAAACAGATCTTTTGTGGCTGGAAAAGTGCTGACCTGATTTAATAGCCCACTAAGCTGGCAGTACACCAACGCTAGGAAAAAGAAAGGGGAAAAAAAAGTCACAAATTTCTGCCAGATTCATGAGCAGAATCTGCTCAGCAGCAAGCACCAGAGATGGTACCTGGGATGAGGGGATGAGGGGAGCACAGAGCTGGGCACAAGGAAAGGGCAGCAGAACTGTCCTCTCTGGCAGCAAGGAGGGCAGAGCTGTCTCACCAAAGCCCATCTTCAACCCCCATTCCCCACACAGGTGGGCAGCAGGGAAAAGCTTCCTCTCCTGCTCCCCAGAGTGTGTGCACAGGCATGAGCTTGGTGCTGGGTCTTCCCTCCCAAAAGATGAAAATAAAGGGAGACAAAGATGTCTGTTTGGATAATTACTGCAGCCAGAGATACTTGCACATTGGCATTTCTCCTGCATGAGTTGTACAGGCTCCTGCCACACTCCAGAAATGAATTTCACCTCTTATCTACCTTTCAAAGACTCCTGTCTCTAGGAAACTCTATGAAAAAACAATGACAATGCTACTGTTCACACTCACTGGAGCAAAATTAGCCCTTTGAAACAAAACCCTTGAGAGTCACTTGCAGTGACTTCAAGGCCCTTGCCCATGTTGCTTTCACGTCTCTTCAAACCTTAATTGAGTACAGCAGAAGTAATCTTTTCAGTTGTTTTGATGAGTTTTCTGCAAGAAGGCAAACGTGGATGTGACACTTAAGATGATTACAAGGAAAAACAGTCTTTTAAAGCCTTAATGATCTTTATGGAAGCAAAAAGCTGTAGTGTTTCAGAGCTCTCAGCCTTTCAGGTTCACTGCAGGACACCCTGGCATGGGTGGTATTAAATTAAACCACACAGTGCTCATGGTTTAGTCTGCACAAAGGAGATTCAGGACATAAGGACACCAAAGGGCATTACAAAGCAACACCATAAAAACGTATGAACTTTTGCATTTCAGAGCATTTTTTTAAAAACCTGAAAAAAAAAGGTCTCTGTATTGTCTCATACCTGTTTCTGAAAAGAAGCACTGGGAGAAACTCAGGTAAAAGTGTCTGCCTTCACTTAGCAAATTAAGTGTTGATTATTGAGCTGTTTCAGTGAGTTCTGGAAGCTGGTGCAGACCTCAAGGGAAGGGCTGAGACCAGCTCCAGGGGAGAGACACCCCAGTGCCAGGAGGGAGTCACACATCATCCAGCTGAAGGCTGGGATGCAGAAAAACCCTGAGGAAAACCTGTTATCACCTGAAATGCTTTATCTCCAAGGAAGCATTTTCCTAGCTCTACCTGCTAAGAACAAGCAGGATGGAATAATATAAAATTATTTTATAGATCTTTTCTAGCGGAACAGGCCCTTTTGTAACGATGTGTCATTGTGGAATACTGGTGTGGAAACCTCTGAGAGATCTGCCCAGTGAGCTGATCTGAAAAGCAGTGTTATGGTTCATACAGAAAGAATTAACATCTCCAGGGCCACCACATGCATTTCACAGTATTTCTTTACCTGGGCATAAAATTTTCTCCCAGGCATCTTTTTTTCCAGAATAACATCAGAGAGATTGTAAATGTTGAAAGAGCAATGGCTGGAACTCCTACAGAAAAGCTTCACTACAAGAAAAATAAAACAGTCAAAGTTTGATAGAAAAGAATACAATAGTATTCACAGTACAGGTGCAACTAAACAATGAATAATAAAAAGAATGTAACTCAAACATCCTTATTTACTTCTCATCATAGAAAAATGAAGTATCCCTTAAACTGAAAGCAGCAAATTTAAAATGAATACAAGGAACATAATATTTCACATGTCGCAGGAGCATAATATAATATTAACATAATAAGGAACATAATATTTCACATTACAACTAACTAACCAGTACAACTCACAGCTGTTGGAAGGCAGCACAGCCAAGGGCTTAATACAAATAAAATTAGATGCTTAGAGGAATGCTCCAAATGCCTGCTGGAAAGAAAAGCCAGAACCTGTTTTAAGGCAATAATCTGGGGACTGCAGCTGCAGAGGTAGAAGATCCTTCAGTCATTGCTACACAGCTCCAAGTTGAGAGATTTCCTGACTCTTGTAAAACATGTGAGGCTGTATTGCATGTCCAGATCCTGCACTGTGAGGGGAAGGATCCTCTCTCCACAGCAAGATTCATGACCAGAATGTTAATGCCTCATTTGCGCTGAATTTTGCTCTTCTTTTGCATATCAAAAATACTATGGATCATTGTCTCCAAACAGAAGTTCATTCCAAACTTTAAATCATTTCATTAAAAAATAAATTACATTAGCAGCTAAGCCTCGATTTTCAATTTTGCATTGTGCCATGCTCTCAGGTTTTCTTTTTATGACCAGTGTAAAAAGATTTTAAATTATAATCTATCCCTTGACATATTTTGTACTGCAAGTTTTAATCAAGTCTCCCAGAGGAAAAGAAAATCTAATAGTACCTTCAATCACTTTACAATCTTGTTTGGGGTATTTTTTTGGGTTTTTTTTTTCCTAAGCAGAAACATTTAACATCTCTGCTTCTCGTACCCATATTTCATTTATTCTTGATACATTCCCATCTGCATATAGCTCATTTAAATATTCCCAGCTACCTCTGAGCATTGTTTACTACATATCTTTTTTCAGAATGATTAGCATCATTTTGTATGGTCCCATTATGCCTTCATGGACAGCTGAAGTAGGATAATAGACCTTCCCTATTCCTTCAAGCCACAGCATTTTCTTTCACAAGTGTTTTTTATTTCTAAACTCTAATGTGCCTCATCTTTCAAAATCCTCTCACTTCTGGTGCATGTTTGTTGGGGGGGTGGGGGAGGAACCCATTATCCTTTTTTTAAATCCCATTTTATTTTGCAGTTCTAAGTCAAACCTATTCCTCTTAAGACTGTGCTGTCATCAATTCAGTCACACTTCTCAAGAACTGTGCTAAAATTTGGAATAACTAAGAATACTGATGGCATCACAAGGCCATCAGTCCTGGCAGCAAATGCAGAATCTTTGAATGCATGAATAAATAGCAGGAATTTAAAGACAGGTGAAAAAGAGTTTCTGCAGACAAAAATGCTTCTGCAGGGCAAATCCTGATGGCAAAGTTTCAAACAGGGTTAATGGTCACTCAGGAATAATTTCAAACTGTTCCAGGTTTGGAACTGTAGCCTAGAGGTAGCCAGCATTTTCCTTGCAAGAGAATCATGTTCCCTGGCATAAACCCTTATAAAGTAAATGCCAGCACCCAGGTAAGCTGTCCCTGTCTGTCTCTGCTACCAGCAGGTTGTTGTAATTTATGCTACAGCAAGCCTCACAGTGTTCTGGAAGTTAAAAGGGCAGAAAGATAAAACTACCTTAACCTTAAAAGCCAACATTCAAAAGGTTATATGAAAACAAAGCTGCAAGAAGTTGCTGCTAGACATATGTTAATACTCCCTTATTTTATTTCAAATTTGGATCTTTTCTTTTTACTAACAATAAATTTTTTATTGTCATTGAAAGCATTGATTATCTAGTTAATATTGCACTTATTATCTTGAAGTTACAACACAAATGCGTGACCAGTAGGCCACCAAAGTTTTCAGTGCTGAAAATGCCAGAAGTCTCCAAACTAAATTACAAAATACAACTCAAGTTCTTAATACATTCATTTCTTAAAGCAAAAATGCACTATGCTTTAGTTGAGTAGCAGCAGATTATTCAGCATTCCTACATATAAGATGCTATATTGTCAACTGCTGACATTTTTCAGCTTGGGTACTTATGCCAAACTGAGATGGGAGCAGGGGGGTTATGTTTGTTTTATTCCTGCAAAATGGTTCACTGGTTTCCAAGATCACAGCTAGTAAAAAATAAAAAAAATAAAGAAAATTAAAAAAATAAAAAAAAAAAAAAGAAAAAGGAGAGGAACTGTTGCTCCATGCCCTGTAGCAGGAACTTGAAATCTCACCTGTAGCATCCTCACTGGTAGTGATGTGGCTTCAGCACAGTTCAAATCCATTTGAGCCAGGTTTATGCAATGCTGCAAATGTGTGAAAAGCTGGCACAGGCTTAGGAGAGACTGTCAGGGTGAGTTCTGGGGCTCTCTGAAGATGTCCCCCCTCCCTGTGCCACTACTGGAGTCACATCTGCATGGTGGCCCTGTGACTCTTTCTAGGAGCCACAGGGGACGTTCCCTCCATCCTGGCTCCTCATTCCCCCTTCCCCACACACATGGCACTGATCTGGCACAGGGTGAACTGGATCCACTCATCTGGGTTCAAAAAATCCCAACAAAAACAGGAGAGGGGAAAGGAGGGGAATAATCTTCACCCAGAGCAGCAGGTTGATCCAGCTCACCAGAGAGAGGCAGGAATAGGCTGAAAAGACAAGGAGGGAGAACTCCTTAAGCCAGTATTGGTGCACAGATGGAGCACGTGGAGCTGCAGGCTCAGCTCCTCCTGCCAGACCCATCTCAGCTGTGAGGACTCCAAAGGACTTTCATTTCACTGGCTGCTGCTGTTCCTGCTGTCTGGGGCAAGACTGGGAAGTGAAACATGGAAGGAAATGATGACTGAAGTTTCACTGAGACTTTTTTGGCATGGCACCCATTTTCACAACCCCTCACCATCAGCTTCCTTCAATTGCATCAGTCCAAACCTGTGTGGTGGTTCTGAGAAGAAACTTCTGCTGGTGCTGGACTGCTCCTAACCAAGACTGGTTTCCCAGTAGAGGTCCCAATGTGGCTGCAGGGCCATCTATGCTGGCACAGGAGAGGACAGGGGGGACCAAGAGGAGGAGAAAGGGCAGCAGCTTATTTAATCAGGCACTGCCCAAAAGAAACAATCACAAAATATGTCATTGGTACTATTTAGTGGGGAAAGTACTATAAAACAAGTTTTTCTAAGCCAAGGCAAAAGAGAAAGAAGCCAGCACAGTGGGGAAGGAAATGAGTAAATTGGGATGGAGAATCTTGTATGTCTGGAAGCAGAAAAGTGAAAGACAAACACATGATCTCCTCCCTGTTGGCAGGGACAAGCTATTTATGCTGGCCCAGCTGCCCCTGAAATGACAGGCTGGGACTGAGAGCAGGAGGAAGTGGGGAATACAGAGAAGGGCCAGAGAAGGACACTTGAGGGAGTTTCAGAGAAGCTGGGCAAAGGGCAGAAGGATAGAAAGTGACATTATAGTGGTAGAGAAATTAAAGCTTGAAAGAGGAGGTTTAGTTCGAGGCTGAGACAAATCTGGGAAATTATTGTTTTTGAAGGAAAGAGAGAAGAAAACTTAATGTTGGAAAAACAAGCAAAAGAGACTGTATTCACTGGGGGCAGCTCCTCTGTTGCAGCACAACTCAGGCTGCAACAGGATCCTGAGCCTCTGCCGCTGCTTCTCCATCAGTAAATACCACTTAATATCTTTATGTCACTGAATGGTGCAGTGGTGAAGAGCCCATACAGAAATGCAGATCTCCATCCTGAGGTTTGAATAATGCACAGTAAAGAGGCCTGCAGCTCTGGCCTGGGCAGGGAGAAAGCAAACCACTGAGCAGATACTCCCTAGAACAGTCATTAACAGCAAGCAGAGTTCATCTTCTGCCTCTTTGAAAGAGCCCAGACCATTTCACCTGGGTTCATCTCTGAGGGAGTTCACACCTGAGGGACAAGGCCCATGTAATAATGAACTGTGACACCAGGGCAGAATTGACAGAGATTAAGAGGGTGAATTAGGTCTGTACACATAACCCCATTTCTTGCATTTCTTAGAAAAGCACATCCCAATCCATTAGAGTAAGCAGATTCAGAGCCATCATTTCTAATAACACTTCATTTTTTGGCCAAGAAAACTACTTAGGCCAAACCCCTTTCTCCCATCATGCAGGTGAATGTTAGAAAAGCTGTTTATAATTTATTGCACACCTTCAGCTACCAGTCAGTAGTTCAGTTATGAACACTTAAGCATATCTGCTCAGGTCCAAGCCTTCCACCTGAGATCCCTGGCCATGTGTCTCCCTTCAAAGAAGCCTCCAAGAATTTTACCATATGGAAACACTCAACCTAGTCTTTTTATCTTTTTTTTTTTTTTTGTGTCCCAGTAAGAATAATCTCTTTTTCAGAAGAATAATTTAGCTTTTCCCTAAGAGTTCTCAGAGCAGGTCTAGGTAATAATAAATAACATTACAAATGAGGAAACCCATGTCCAGCTCAGTGAATCACAACACCTCCCTAAACCACACTGAAAATGAAGCTGCTGGCAAAATGTTTTTTAAACTTCTGTGGGAGTACTGATAAAAAGCAAACACGGAGTACAGTTTTATCTGATTTACTCCTTCCAAAGTTGTGCAAGGTTTCTACACTTCTGTAAACAAATACTGCAACCTGCCTGGACTTTCATCAGCAGTATTACCTTGGGCAAAACCCATTTATACCTCTGATGGGCAAGGATAAAAATGGGAATTGATACTTATTAGGAAAATGTACCACTGGCTTGCCCCAGAAGTTGTCTAAGTCTTTTCAACAGATACAGCTGGAAATGAACCAAGTCATGCACCTACACACACCCCTACTCCAAAATATCTGAACTTCTTCCACCTTTGTTCTTTCTGTTATTGTGTCCATATAGCCTAACAAAAGCAACTTTTCACATGCCAATGAGACACCCACACATGGTGGAGAAGATGACAGACTTTCTCCTACCACAAAAGCAGTGATCTTTGTTTATGCCAACACGGTGTGATGTGAGTACTGCCAAGATGAAAAGAGGCAAACCCTGGGTCCAACAGAAAAAAGGATCATCTCCAAAAGGAGGGCTTGTGTCTATTCAACATTGCCCATGAGTGCTACCAAAGACTGGGAAACTCTATGCAAAAATTATACCTAGTCTTATATTTGAGCTATTCTTAACAGCAACTATGTCTGATGTTTTAAGGATGGTGTGAATTTAAGTTTTTTGTCATGCAAAATGAATACACTCAGAAATGACATGGCTTATTTATGTACCTGCAGGCTATTTCTTGGAAATTACATAGTAATTTATGCCAGCCATGGGAACATTACTAATGTAACACCATGTTATCTCCTTATAACAATGTAAATGCCTCAGATCACCAAAGTATTTGATAACATCTCGGAGATAAACGTGCCATCCATGTGTCATTCCAACAATGGAGGATGGATGTAGCAGCAAGGCAATTTGCATTCTTGCAAATGTACCAAAGTTCAAAAAAATGTAATAGATGACAAAAAATATAGCAAAAGGAATACATAGACATATTGGGTTGAAGTGTGTGTTTCTGTGGGGACAAATTGGTAATGTGTATATGATGTTGCAACAGTGGAAGAAAACGAAACTAATTCTCTAATTTACAAAAACTGTTCTAGGATAAAGGACCAAGGTTTGACTTCCAATCCAAATGGCATTATTCCAAAATTACTGTACAAACAGCACAAACAGACTAATATTGAGTTTCAGGCAGAACAAGTCTGACGTGGACATACATCAGTTCTTACAGCTGGTCTCTTGGCACCTCTCTGTAGAGCACAGGAGCCCTTCTGGCATTGCTCTCTGCCCACAGCCTGGTGCAGAGAAGGAAGCAGCAACTCCAGAACTAGCCAGGTACCAAGGTATGTTCCTGCCTTCCCCATCTTCACTGTCTGGCACCCAGGTACATCTCAGTGCACTCGACACCTGGAAGTCCTTGCTCCCATCATACCTCAAATTGTGTGGTTACTCTGTGATGTCTACAACAGACTTGCTAAATTCAATTAACAGCAGCTCACCAGTAGTACAAAAGCTTGTCCAGAGTGTCTGAACTAAGCTCAGTCAACAGAACTCTGGATATTTTTTATTACCTTCAAAAGTCCCTAAATCCCACCAATAAACACAATTTTTTGACAAACATTGGAAAAGCATCAAACAGTGCTAAATATTAAATTTTAAAAAGATGATTGTATAAGGCAGTGAAATCCCTTGCTAGCTAAGATGTAGACACAGAAAGGATTCTGAATTAGGAAAGAGGTAATGACCAAATAAAAGAGAAACAAACATGGTGAAGCATTCTGGAAAAGTACATTGGCATCCCAAAGCAAATACAAGCCCAAGTTCAATCAAACAGAGTCATAGAAAATGTTCCTTTACCAAGCACTAAAAAGCTGGCAAGTGTGTGAGGTGTGGAAGCTGTCTGCATAGTGAATTTCAACCTGGAGAAAATCTTCCCAGGCTGAGGTTTAAAGCATGAGTTTGATATGAGTTTTCCATTATTAAGATTAAACATTTCTGCAGATGTTTTGAGAAGACATTAAAATGTTTACTGAAAAAATGCAAGTAATGAATGCAAATACACAAAAAGTAAGCTTGTTTACAAGTAGGAGTTGGGGAATTTTAGGTTAAGAGTTGGGTTATTTGGGGATCAAAACACACACACACAAGTTTGATCTTAATTAACTTGTACCTTCCCAACCCTATGAAGAATTCAGTGTCTGAGACAACATTACAAGGTCAAAATAAAAATGTGAGAGAATGATGCTAGAAAAGACTGCAGGCCAACAAAGTCCTTTTATTTTCAGTCTAAAGTCTCAGTCCAGAGAGCTGTTCTACAAGGGCAGGCTCCATATCAGCACTGTGATTCATCCATGCAACACAATTTGAAGGATCAAAGATTTCAGAAAATTCTCAATCTATGGGCATCACCTGAGAAGTTCCCAACCTTTCAGGCAGCACAAACCAAAGTCCTCAGAGTACATCTTAAACCTGTGAATCCCTGTGACTTTCAGTGGCAGCTTAAACTACCCCCAGTAAGCTCCTCTTTCCTTTACAAGCCTCTACATGACTGGCTGAGACTGTGCTGAGGATGCTCATGGATCAGACCAAGAAGATGATTTATGTGGAGGGCTGAGTTTTCTTTCAGCTGGATCAGTGCAGTTGTGTTCCTGCTCTGCTGGCATGTCATTAGGGTGGTACAGGGTGGAGAAAAACAGGCAAGAGAAAGGAGCATCTCTCTACAATGCATAAAAACAAGGTGTAACATTTCATTTCATTCTTGCTATCAAAGTATTTCCTACCAGCCTCCAGGTTACTCCTGCTCAGCAATCCCATGATGCAGCAAGAAAATACTCACCACCAGCAAGAGCTTCCTCTCTTGCAGTGTCATCATCACTGGGCTGAAGAATATTCCAGGATGTCAAAGCAAGTGAAGACATGTCTTCAGCTGATGATAACTTCAGCATGTCCATGTGATTGCTCTGAGGTTTGTAACGGGGGATGAAACACTCCTTGCCTTGCTTAAAAATGTCCTTAATGATTTCTTCTGTCTGGACTTCATCTGGCATGCTCAGGAAGATTGCAATTCTTTTGGATTCTTGGTACTTGGGATGGTCAATCACCTACATGGTAAATTGACACAACTGGTTTATGAAAAGTTTTTGGAAAGATCAATTTACTTTCATTTAATACAAAATATTCATTGAAAATGGTAGAGATACAAAGTTTGATGCATCATAAAGAGAATAAACTGACTTTGTTGCCTAGTCCAACATTTCTACCATCAGCAAGATCAAAATAGGCATATTTTTGCATCTAGTGAACTAAACACTGCAACACAGGTTTGAGCCAGCAAAAAACAGATATTGCAGACAACCTTCCAATCCCCTAAAGATCTGTGCCATAACAGTGCACACATCCTCAAATGCCCAGCAAACATCACTGCAGAAAGATACAGCAGGCCAGAACTGCCAGCTTATGCAAGCCAAGAGGGTTTAGCATTCCTTTTCTTCCATCCTTCTTACAGGCTGCACCTCTCATCTGGGCCCAGGCAGAGTGGGAAGTGCCTCAATGATAATAACTCAAAGGAAAATCAGCACCAGAGCAGATGACTGAGGAGCACAAAGTCTTCCAAGAACAGGCCCCTCTTTCTTTTGTTAACCTGAATGTCTTCCCTCCAGCAGGATGAGATACATGACTTCAAACATCACCTGCTTCTAACAGCTGATCTTATTACTGCACATTTTTCAAAGCTTGAAGGAAGGATGGCCTTGCCATTTTTTGCTTTTCATGAGACTCTGTGCTGGGCTTATAAAAGGCTGAATATAGGAGGGAAAATAAAAAATGCTTATATGGTGAAAAAGTGTTAGCAGACTCATACCCCACTTGTCTCTGCCCATTCCAGACTGAATTCCACATTAAAATTTGAAAGGAGGCTTTTAAAAGCTTGTCTTCTCATTCTCTTGCAGCGTATATATTTTGTCACTTACATCTGGACAAAACAGATATAAATGTGCCCCTACTCACTTAAATGTGATTTACTCTTACTCTACACACTTAGACAAAAATCTGTTAAAAATATCAGACAATTGAGAAACTCTCTCCTGTCTACAGAACAGAGATCTCCAGACGCCCTGCTCAGTGTTTGTATAACTGCAGGGTAACTCACTCTTATGAGCTTTAGCCTTTGCCCTGGCCTTGTCTGGAGATACAAATGCCCCATCTGAGTCAATATACATTCCCACTACATTTTTTATTTTCTTTCCATCACAGCAGTTAAAAACCCAAGTGAAATATTCAGAAGACAGATGTAGTTTTGTAAGGGAAAAAAAAATAAACACTCCAGACTAAATGATGGTGTATGTGTTGCTTGGCCACAGAAACATCTTAATTCCAAACCGTATTTTATTTCCTTTTCTATCTGCCTAACCCTACACATGGATTTTTCCACAGGATTAAGCTCTCAAAAGACCAGAATTTCCATGGTAGCTTTTGCTGCAAAAAGCAGACTGTTTAGTCCAACTGCAGACTCCAGAAAACAGCCTTGGCTCATGTTGAGAGCCTCCAAAGCCAAAACCTCTCATGGGTTTGGTGAGGAGAGAAACTGAGATACTGAGGCTTTCAGACAAGGGCTGTGTGCTCTGGGAACCACACAGGCCCCATCTGCTCTGATGTATCCAGTAACACATTAATCAGGCTGTAAAGGAACAAAAATGAGGTTGAAGATGTAAACCCACATGTGAGCAGGAAGACACAATTTCAGATATTCTCAGAATTGTGTAGATGCTCCTGCTATGACTCGGAGCAGTTTCTGAGAAGACTGAAAAAATTTCCACACTTAACAAATATTATCTGTCCTTTGTTCACCAGCTGATGGCAATTTTTTCAGAATCAGAGCATGCAAATAGCATGACTTTAATCATGAACATAAGCATTAAAAAAGAATAATCACCCAGAAGCTAATTAAATACTGGTGGCTAGGTCAGCCTGTGAAGCTATTTCATTTTGAATTTAAAGATTATTTTGAAATGAGATTTTTCCACTAAAAATATTACTTAGGTGTTATAAAATAACCTGCTTATTTTAATTAGCTACAAGCACTGATGTATGTTACAAAGCCACATTTTTGGCCTTACATAATTCCAAGTATTTTCTCAGCCTGTTCCAAAATTTCTCCATGCCTGCTGTATTAGCCACCACCCATGAGGAAGCCAACTCTACTTTCTGCCACTTGCACAGAGCCACTCTGTCTCAAGCAAGCTCGAGATTTTCAATTTGTGTCAGATTAAGAAAAGGGCAAGATAATTTCAATTTATGTCATATTTCCTGATGCCTTCTTTTAAGCAAAACAAAGTCTGTATCTTTTAGAGTGCTCTCACTAGATGAAATGAGTGCTGTGTTGCTGTGTTTATCAGCAGCAATTAGACAAAGGCTGAGGGCTCCTAAAAATTCAGTACTACATGGGCTAGATATTTTAAAAGTTGGCTGAGGACTCTGAATTTTTGAAGGGGATGCATACCAGTAATTGCTAAAATCCAAGAGATTTAAGTCTAGGATGTATGATTACTAAAATGCATTATCACGAGGGTAGGACACTACATATAGATATGTTTTTAAAAGCATTCCCAAGGAAAAAAAGGGTTATATAAATTCCAGTTAAAACTTCCTACAACTTAAAAGTTTCTGTGCTGCCACATCCCACTCATGAAGTGGCTACACATTAGTAGTAAATGAAGTCGATAAAATGATTTGAGAGCCTCTGGCAGGAAAATAACCATATAAATGTAGATCATCTAGAAGTACCCGCTGGTGCTGCAAAAAAAATGAGGACTGTGCTCTATTACACGCAGTGACTGCAAAATAAAATTTTATTATGTTTATTAAAATGATAAAATACATCTATATAAAAACTGTGTAATCCAAACACAAACAGGACATTTCAAAAGTACATACCCATATCACTCTGTGCTAGGATACCAGTTAGGCAAACCCTGCTTGATATCTTTCAGAGTGTGAAAATTATATTAGAAATAAAATTGTGTGGAAGAAACACCGCTGGAAGATACAGAAGGGAGATGACAGAACATAAAACAAGAGGCCAAATCAGGCAGTGGCTGGGTTTTGTATGTAAGGCCAGAGCCAGGCTGGTGTGAAATGTCTGAGATAAACACCTGCCACCACCCCCGAGGAGCTCTGCTTGGGGTGTATGGCAGACTGCCCCCATTGTCCCCAAAATCCATGGGAGAACTGTCCCCAGCACCCAGTGTGAAGTGTGACCACCACTCAGAGGAGTGAGCACCCAGCACCCAGGGTGATGAGTGACCACTGCTTCAGAATGAAGTGTCCCCAGCACCCCGGGTGAAGTGTGACCACCGCTCCAGGGTGAAGTGTCCCCAGCACCCAGGGCTGCACCGCTCCAGGGTGAAGTGTCCCCAGCACCTAGGGTGAAGTGTGACCACCGCTCCAGGATGTCCCCAGCACCCAGGATGAAGTGTGACCACCACTCCAGGATGTCCCCAGCACCCAGGGTGATGTGTAACCACCGCTCAGAGTGGTGAGCACCCAGCACCCAGGGTGATGTGTGACCACCGCTCCAGGGTGTCCCCAGCACCCAGGGTGATGTGTGGCCACCACTCCAGGGTGTCCCCAGCACCCAGGGTGATGTGTGCCCACCGCTCCGGGGTGAATTGTGCCCAGCTTTAGCCGCCAGCAGTTGCTGTCACTCCGGCGCCCCCAGCCCCGCAGAGCCGAGGGAAGGCTCCGAGGCGGAGCTCACCCCCGCCCGGCGGAAGGGCGCCTGAGTCACGGTTTCGATCACCGGCAGGGCCTGGAAAGTCCCGGCCGCGCTCGCCTGCGAGCCGTGCCCGGCCCTGGCCGGGCCCGGGTGTCCGCACCCACCTTGCGCCCGAGCAGGCGGGACTGGCGCTGCTTCTCCGCCGCGCCGAGCGCCCGCAGGCGCTGCCGCAGCTCCGCCCGCAGCTGCTGCTTGGCCGCCCTCAGCGCCGCCGCCATCGCGCCGCCGTCCCCGGCCCGCTCCATGCGCCAGTGCGCCGGGCGGGCCCGCGGCGGGGCCGGGCAGGGCCGCGGGGGCGGCCCGGGCCCGCCCGCTCCGAGCCGGGCGGCACCGGCCCCACAGTGCGGGAGGACTCCCGCCAACACCAGCGTGGTGGGGGTGTTTAGTTTTGGGGTTTTTTTTTGTTTTTTTTTTTCTCCCCTGGCGCGGATCGCAATGAATTTCCCCTTCTCTAATTTCGCTGCGGAAGGGAAAGTACATTTCGGTGGGATGCTCTAGCCCGGGCTGCCAAGCAGTTTCGGATCCCTGCGGCAGCCGGCGGTGGCCGTGCGCTCTGGCGATGCTGTGGCGGGTGGCCCCGTGGTGGTCACCGGTGTCCAACCCAGGAGCTGTGCCCACAGGGAGGATGTGCCGGCCTAAGGCCGGCCGCTGGGTCCAGCACACCTTGAACTGCCCGGGCAGGTGGTGGAGTCACCATCCCTGGAAGTGCTCAAGAAATGACTGGATGTGGCACTTAGGGCTGTGGTCCAGTTGACAAGGTGGTGAGCAGTCAAAGATTAGACTCAATGATGTGAGAGGTTTTGTACAGTCTAACTGATTCTGTGATTTGAAGCACAGAAAGAGACATTTCTATAGGAGAACAGCTGTTTTCATAAATCTCCTCTGTGTGGCTCTGTGTGACATCTCAGCTGCTGTGTGCAGGGATGAAGTCATCAGCTGTCCCACTGGGCAGCTCTTCGGCCTCACCTGGTGCTCTGGAAGCAGCACGCTGTTCTCCCCTGGCAGATCCAAGGATCCCTTAAACAGCCGTGCCCAGGACCTGGGCACTGCTCAGTGTCACGGGTGGGTAACTTCATGACAGTTACATGGACACTATTTTATAAAACTTAGCTAATAGCCCTGCTGTTTTCAGACACTTTACTATGCTTAGAATTGGGGTGGTACATCTCAGCACTGCTTTTCTGGCTCTGCACTGAAAAAAAGGAGGTTTTCTCCCAGTGAAGTTAACCTGGAGCCCACTGGACCGTTAATGATCCATCCAGGCTTCTTTGGTTTAAACCCGGCCCTTACCATGAAGACAAGTTCTAAAATTACTCTATCACCTACATTTGGAAAAGACACAGTTACCCTTTATATTTAACTAAAAAATTGTACTTCTGAGTATGAAATAGGTTACTAGATCAGTGCAAAAGGAAGTGGATGTGGTATTAATAGGTTGGTGTTAGCCACTATTGTATGTGGCTTGCAGTAATGCTCAAAAAGGAACTGAGTAAGAATTACTGTTCTTAGCATGAAGACTTAGACTGCCTATAAAGACATGTGTCATAACATGTTCCAAAATGTCATTTCTGACATAGGTGTTCTGGAGGTGTGCTGCCATAGGTGTTCTGGAGGTGGGCATTTTCCTTTTGCTGCCCCTTGCCCTTTGAACGCTGCCATCTTTTCTTCAGCAGCAACAAAGTTTACCTTACAAATCCTGCCTTCCTGCTAAATAATATTTCTTGTTTTCACTGGGGAAGGAGAGAGAAAAATACATGTTCTAATGAACATTAACATCTATTCGTGTTCTATGGTTAAACCCACCAAGTTAGACCATGGAATCACAGAACAACCCAGGCTGGAAGGGACATTGAAAGCTTGTGTGGTCCAACCTTTCCTGGAAAAGGGAGCCTAGATGAAACTATCCAGTGTCCTGTTCAGTTGTACCCTGAAAACTGCCAGGGAGAAGAGGGGCTCTACCACATCCCTGGGCAGGTTCTTCCAGAAAACAATTGTTCTTACTCCAAAAAAGAGTCTTATGTTGAGATGAAAGATGGAGAGCCCGTTACAGAAGAGGCTGATTTGTTCTCTCAGTGTCACAAAGCTGGATTTTCTAGAGGATCTGTCTCAGAACAGCGGTGGTGTGTGCCACAGGCAGCTGCTGGCTCGGTTTGGTTCACCTCCCAACACATCTAAAAAAAGAAGAAGGGTGTTTAGACCCAGCCTTAGTTCCCTAATGGAAAATCACTACAGCTGAAGAAAACCCTTCTAGAATGAATTCTTCAACAACTACTGTTTAGCCTTGGAAAGCAAATGGAATTTGAGTAAAAACATGAATTGCCCTAGACTGTAAAAGTCTGGAAGTTCTATGAATTTGCTGAGCTTTATGATGTATCCCAAAACACTGATTACTGTCATCAGAGCTGATCCAGTTCATTTATTTTGCCACAAGATATCTGTTTCTTATGCAAGCTACCAGATAGTACCTAAAAAGTACTACAGAAAATGAAAGTCTTGACATCCATGGACCTCAGGTCAAATCCATAAACTACTTGGATTTTCCAGCAGCATTTTGATAACTCTTCTAAGATTATCTTACTCAGACAGATCTTTTGCCATGCTCCAATTTTTCTGGAAAAAATGAGACCAATCTCAAGGCTTTAAAATACATACTTTAATGTATTTTCTTAAAATATTAGTGTATTTACACAAATTTCTCATTTAAGAAATATTTTTACTTGCCTATTTTTAAATTCTAGTTTAAAAAACGTTCAGCCAGATGACTACATCACACAAATATGAAAGAACATTCATTGTAGATGTGAGCTATTAAAAAAATACAGCACAGAAACACATACCATTGCTATAACAGTAAGTGAGTGCACATTTTTAAGTTGCTAGCTTCCACAAACAGTTCTTCCCACAGAAATTGCTTAGCCTGTGTCAGTAACTTCTACCCAGTTCTATATTGGAGTTCCCATTTCTTTTTTCTTCACAAAAACCCCCCCTCTCCCCCTTTTACTTATACAGAGCTTGCAATAAAATGCATTACAGTAGTATTTCATTTACAAAACAAATGACATAAAAACTTGTTTCTTAACCCATTGGATTGTATTTCACTAAAACAATGTCCTTTCATGGAGATGCAAGAGAAATTCCAAGAGCTGTCTGGATGTGGAAAATGATCTCAAAGCAATCCTGCCTGGAAAGGTGGACTTGAATTGCTGCAAGATGTTGTGCAGATTCCCCTTTGGAAGGATCTCATCTTCAGATTTGGTAATTAGGATAGCATGTTAAACATTGTATTTAGTCAAAATAAATACAAATAAATTAAAAACAAATTATGGAAGGAAATCATTCTCTTGTTGATATTGCTTGGAGAAAGGCTGAGAAGTGAAGTTTGTGGCAATATCTAGATTACACAGGAATGGCAGATCCTTTTACTTCAGTAGTACTCTCTGAACAAGGAAACAACAGCTATGAACAGGGCTGTAATTTTGGAGAAGGACAGTAGTGATCTTCTTTCAAACTTTGTTAGGAAGCCATTTTCCTGTGGAAAAAACCACACACAGTTAGGGACAGCTTAAAAACAGCGTGTAGGTAAATCACACCACTCTCTGTGTCAGATTAACAGTGCTGCAGCACTGTGCAGTGAGGGACAGCTTTCAGAGCTCTACCTCCAAAAGATGAATAGATCTTTAAAAATAGTAACTTAAAATAGCTGCACTTTGCTGAATGTTTGTTTCATCTCCAAGTCAAGGCTATGCCCTCCTTGTGTAAATAGAAAACATGAACTCTATCAGCTGAGCCCACATCTTCCAGGAAGGTACAAATACTGTGTTTCTGATGTAGTAATACACCCAGAAATATCTTCCTTTAAGCTTCCTCATTCTCCTATGATGAGCCACCTATTATGACAGAATGTTGCCAGGAGTTGATACTTCTCTGAAATAAAATTGACTCTATTTGAAAGAGATGGAAAGATAAGCCTTTATAATAAATCCAATGCATCAGGGGGCCAAGAGTCACTATCACATTTTTTTTTTGATGCTACAGATAGAGAAGGATTAAAACAAGCAGAAAGGAAAAAAAAAAAAAAAGGAAAAGCAAGACACTAGAAAATAAATCAGGGGGGGAAAAAGTAGTAGGAAATATGAGAGAAGTGGGATGAGAGGGGGTGGAAGGAAAAAGTAGCACTTACATATAAGTAAAGGAAAAAAGTACCAAGGAAATTACTGACACTGGTGTCATTGATTCTCAGATTCCCCCTACTGCAAACAAAAAAGTATGGGTGTGAAGAAATTTTGCAGAGCAAAAGGATATTTCCCTTTCCTTCACTGGCAGAATGGGAATTTCAGCAGCTTGGCAAAACTTAGTAACAAGTATTTTTCTCAGCATTGACCATTCATAGATGGAAGTTCTAGGATTATCTCAGTCCAAACAGAAAAGATTTAATGCCAGTTGTACTTACCAGTACATTTGTTGTAAGTAAAACTGATTTGGGGGATTAAATAATGGCTTTGTTGAAATCCACAGCACAAGTGCTGACTTCATTTGTGAGGATCACACCTGTGTATTCTTTCCTTACCTTGAACTTAAGTATTTTTGGACCAGCTTCTCTACGAAAGCAAAATTGCTGTGCTGACCTTAGGATGCCACTTAATTTTAGATTTAATAATGGAAATTTGAGGGTATGTGTGGTTTAACCTGCTTTGAGTGGGAGGCTGGACCAAATGATTTTCTAAGGTCATTCTCAACCTGAATTATAGCATGGTCCTGTCATTCAAAACTGGCAAGTGCCTTTTAAAAATAAAGTTGTCTTTTATGATTGTTCTGTTTAAAGCACAAGCAAAGCTCTCACTGTAAGTCTCAATGAGACATTCCAGACACCAAATATTAAATCAATAAATGAAACCCTGAATAAAATAGCTTTGACAGTGTCTATAGCAATAATTAATGAAATCTCCTAATGCAGACTTTGGTGGAAAATGAGAAACTCACCCAGCCACCATTTGCATCAATCCATTCAGCTTTGTTGTTTATGATGTACTCTGTGATGAAATAAGAGATCTGCTCCTTCTCCTCTGCAGTCAGCTGAACCCCATGCTCTTGGAGCTTCTTGGTGAGAAGACCTCCAAATGTAAATATGGTCATAATTCTTCCCCAGTTAGTATTTCCATCAGCAAACTTTTCATCCATGACTCCATTGAAAATTCTCTTGGCAACAGCTACAGAGGTGATGTCAATCCTGTCCAGGAGTGGCCTGAGAGCCTCCTCGGTTTGGTCTTGCAGGGAGGATGCTATGGTCCTCAAGACATGAGCAACCCTGGTCTGGGCTGGTCCGAGGTGGGATTCCTGGAGCACATACTGCAGGTAGTCCTGAGCTAAGTAGTAAACGTAGTAGAACTCAGCAGTTTCCATTCAATCCAGAATGCAGAGAGCAGCTCACTGCTCGCAGTCAGGCTCGGCAGTGAGCAGCCACAGGACATGCACACGCTTTTCTTTCGTCTGGTTCGATGGAATCTTTCTGGTTTTACCACAGAATTTCCTGTAAAAGGTAGTGACTTAATGGTAGCGTTGGGGAATATGTCATAGAGGAAATGAAAGAAAAAGTATCTCCTTTTATGTCTTGAGTGATTTATTTCTCCAAATGCTGTGATTCCGCAACTAAAATCGACCAGATTTTACCACATTCTCAGCAGCATAACTTGGCATTTTCTAGGGACTTTTGCTACATACCACTAGCAAAGGTTTGGCATTTGACTTGCAAAATTCCAAGAATGGTGTGTGCTAGCAAAGGTTTGGCATTTGGCTTGAAAAAACATGCCCAGAAGTGCGTGCTGCTGGAGATGCAGACATCAGCACCCCCAGTCCAACCTCCTCCTTAACTGCCAGGGTTAAGGCTGCAATCTGTATTGCAGATTTATGAGTTCTTTCTGGTCACAATATTGTGAAGAAACTGGTAGGCATTCCCAGCTGGATGGAAGAATGGATAAACTTTCTTCAGCACTCAGGGAGTTTTACAGAAGTGCAAAAAGTGGGAGCACAACAGTGGTACAATTGTGTGTGTACAAGGGGAAAATGGTACAAGGGGAAAGTCAGCTTTATAACATTATCCCTGTTCTGGACTTTCCCACACTCTCTCTGAGTGCTCTTCAAGGTCCTTCTTTGAAGATTTGAATGGGAAGCTTCAAAGATTTCTTTCCCCCATGGGGAGCTCTGCTGTATTAGATGTTATAAGTATGAAAGACAATGCTAATGCAGGCAGCATGTCAGAACATGGGATGGAGAATACGGGGCCAGTGATGTGTGACACCACCTGAATCTTTCAGGACAGGTAAAAGAGAAGTATCATGATACCTACAACTGCTCTTAGATTCAAATTTTCTGTCAAGCTGTTATTTTTGGGAGAAGAGGCAGGGGTATCTAGCCAGCTTTTTCCTTACAAACATCTTGTCCTGAGGCAATCTGATCTTGCTAAAGGGCCAGGATTTGTCCATGGGGAATTTCACCCCATTGCAAAGGCTTCAAAGAGCAGCAAGCTGTTTGATGTCTGGAGACCCCTCTCTTTCTCTATCTTTCTTTATCCCTCTACTTCTTACCCACCTTTCTTTCACTGCTCTTCTTCCTCTGAAAGCAAAAGGCACTGCCAGCACCCCACACCAACAGCTTTCCTTTGTCCCAGGCGTGGCTGTGAGTCTGTTTCCAGTCCTGGGCACTCCCTGATGCTCAGACTTATGGAAGAGGAGCAGAGCTGCAGTCTCAGATGTCAGGATAGCACTGGCACCTAACTGCCCTGGGGAAAGCCTGTCTGGACTGTGAAACAATTCTGGTGTCACACACTGCTAGCCAGCCCCCCAAAATGCATGTGCTGCTGCTCTGACATCACACTTTTCGCAGAAACCCATTGACTAGACCAGGGTAGTTTCCACTTCCTGCTGAGGTTATTTCTGTATATGGTGTGTCTGGCCAAGAGTGACACAGTCATCTTCCATCATAACAGGGCTTGAAACCTTGAGCCAGCACAGCACAGCATCCAGCACTTCAGGATTATTTCCCTCACTTTCTCTTGGAAGCAAAGAGAGAGGGGGCTTGGTGTTATGTTCACTCTTGGGAGAGAATGTGTTTCAGAAGGCAGTGCAAGCTGGAAAACTCCAGTGTTAGATGTAACCCCCAGGGAAGGATGTGATGCCAGGACTGGGAATGAGCTGGGTGTGGGAAGCTGGAGCTCCCCTCTTTCATCCACTCATGTTCTTACCAAAGCTCATTTTGAAAGTTCAGAGGTGTTTCCTATCCAGTACCTGCAGCTGTTGCTTTGGCAGAGCTGTCAGGCTGACTTTGCCTTTGTTATGTTCAGTGATTTCAGCATAGTGCTATCATTTTATGAGGAATGCAAATGGGAAAAAAAATAAAAAAGGATGTAACAGTCGCTAACTCTTTCCAACTGGACAGGAATTTCTGGTGCAGAGGGAAGTCATTGCTCACCCAGCCAGCTCCCCTCCTGTCAGATGCTTGCTGTAAACAGGGCTGAGAGAGGTGCTAGAGCAGAATCCTCTGCCTATATAGCACAGTCTGTGAAATTATAGATCACTCCTGAATTTCTTAGTAATTGATTACTGAAAAGTTTTTGGTATTCTCTGAGAATATAATAGTTGAATATGAGGACAGTGAACAATACCTGAGGAGACCAGTTTTGTTTTCTTCGTCACTGACAGTGGCAGAGCACAAGCAGATGCAGCTGTTTCTTCATTAGTGGAGCTTTTAGGATTCTGAGGAGGGTGATGAAATAAGACAATGAATGTCACCATTATTGAAAGAAATCAAAGTAACACCTTGGCAATTTCGGTGCAAATGCTGCTACTTACAGTCTCTTGATTTCTTAAAGGGCTCTGAGGCAAAGCTCAGCTCCAAGAATAGGGTGGCAGCTCTGAGCAGAGATCTCTAACAGCCAGCTATGACACTGGTGACCAGAGCTCAGGATGGAGCTGTTGAAAATGCCCCAGGTCACCCTCCTTCAAAGTTTTCAATAGCGTGCAGTGCAGGGTGCAGTTCCAAGTGTTGGATGTTCAGTAGCAGTGACAGTTTGTGGATCTATACACACAAGTTGATAGTGGTCAACTCTGAACACTCTAAGAAATCAGCTTTGGGATCTCTTGCATCATGCCACTTTTATGCTTTCATTCTCATTTTCTACATCAGGCAATGTCTTGCTTGCTTCTAGCGGACTTTATTTTCATTTTGTAGCTGTAAGTGAATACCTGTGAATTAATGAAACTCTACTTTCCTACCTGCTCTGTCTCCCCAGTGCTGCATAGACTGCATTCTCATACACCACAGTGCTTTTTCCTTGTTTTCCTCTTTGCTGGATATACTTTAAGTGTTAATTGTCAATAAAAGGCTTGAAACATAAACCAGCTTGACAGGGAAGCTCAAATGCAAACCCTTCCCTCACTACTTGGCAGCTGGAAGGGGCTTCAGATACTTTGATTTAAATCTGTGCCCTGTGGATTTGAATCCACATCCTACTCTAACCTGAAAAGTCTTATTTTTCCAGAACAGATGGGGACTGAGCTGACAGATCCTCATAAAACTGACTTGTGAGAGACGATGTTATCTCATCACATTCGAGACAAAACCAAGCCAAATAACAAAAGCTTTGCTGAGCTATCCGTGCTGCATCTGCCTTGCCAGAGTTCCAGGTGACTGTGGGAACTGTGATTTTTTTTTTTTGGCTGGAAGAACAGTCCAAAGCCTTAACAAAACGATTGAAGATTTTTTTTTTTCCCCCCTCCTTTTCTTCTCTTTTTGAGGTCCACACTGGGGTGGGTTTTTTTTTTTTTTTTGGTTTTTTTTTTTTTTTTTTTTTTTTTTTTGTTGTTTGTTTGCTTTCTCCTTTTCTTCTCTTTTTGAGGTCCACACTGGGGTGGGGGTTTTTTGTTTTGGTTTTTGTTTGTTTGTTTGCTTTTTCTTGTTTGTTTGTTTGTTTGTTTGTTTTCGGGTTTTGTTTTGGTTTGGGGTTCTTTTATGGTTTTTTGTTTCTTTTTTTTTGTTTGGTTTGGGTTGGGTTTTGGGTTTTTTGGGGTTTTTTTGGTTTTTTTTCTTGTTTTGGGGGTTTTTTGTTTGTTTTCTTGTTATGGGTTTTTTTTGTTTTGTTTAGGTTTGGTTTGGGGTTTTTTTTTTTTGTTTATTTTTGGGGGGTTTTTTGGGTTTTTTTGGTTTGGGTTGGGTTTTTTTTGTTTGTTTATTTTGGGGTTTTTTTGGGTTTTTTTGTTTGGTTTGGTTTGGGGTTTTTTTTGTTTGTTTCTTTTGGGTTTTTTTTTTTTTGGTTTGGTTTGGTTTGGTTGGGTTTTTTTTTTTTTGGTTGGTTTTTTGGGGGTTTTTGGGGGTTTTTTTGTTTGTTTTGGGTTTTTTTGGCGTGTTTTTTTTTTTTTGGGTGGGGTTTTTTTTTTTTTTTTTTTTTTTTGTTTGTTTGTTTGTTTTGGGCTTGGTACTGCATTTTATCGCGAAGGAGCATCTCGGTTGCCTTGTACCTTTGCAGCTGTCCCGCACAGCGCTGGTCGAGCCCCGGGCAGGTTGGCTGCAGCTGGCCCAGTGCAGTGCTGCCATCTAGCCGCAGCCGGCCGCACTGCAGCGCCGGGGGAGCGCTCCGCGCATCCCTGCTTCGGCTTCTCCCTGCAGCAAACACCCAAACCCCGCGGGACTGGCATGCAGCCGGCTCATGAGCCATGTTAATGAGTGATGCTGTGCTTCCCGAAGCCCTGGGCTGCAGCCAGAGAAGCAGAGTGATGGAAGGATGCTCCCTCTCGGGACCCCGCTGCAGTGCTGTGTCCATCTCTGGGGTCCCCAGCCCAGGGAGGACATGGACATGTTGGATCAGGTCCAGAGGAGGCCACTAAGTTGATTAAATGGATGCATAGTTTTTCCTGTGAGGAAAGGCTGGGATAATCGGGATTGCTCAGCCTGGAAAAGGGAAGGTTTCAGGCTGACCTAATTCCAGCCTTGCAGAGCCTGAGGGGTGCCTGCAGGAAAAGTGGAGGGACACTATTTACAGGGCATGACAGGACAAGGGGAATGGCTTCGAATGGAAAGAGGGTAGGTGTAGATTAGATGGAAAAAATCTTCGGAAAAAATCTTCACTGTGAGGATGGTGAGGTGCTGGAACGAGTTGTCCAGGGAAGTTGTGGCTGCTCCATCTTTGGAAGTGTTCAAGGCCAGGTTGGATGGGGCTCTGAGCAGCCTGGTCTAGTAGAATGTGCTCTTGCCAACATCAGGGAGGTTGGGACTTGGTGATCTTTAAGGCTCTTTCCAACCCAGACCATTCAGATTCTCTGATTCCATGAATTCTTCCATTTCCTCCTGTCCAAAGCATGGAAAGGTCATCTCCATTAATTTTGGGAGCAGTTAACTTTAAAACATTTAAGACCATCTCCTAATGTTTCTAGGATGGAGACAAAATATCAGGATCCTGGATCTCAAATTCTGTGGCAACTGAGAGACTTTGACCCAGCTTGCATTCTGTGTGTCAGACATGCTCTTGAAGGCAAGCTCCAGCAAGGATGGGAGGATGCAGCTGGTTTTGCATCCTCCATGCCAACTGAGGCATTCTGGGCTAGTTGGAAACCAAAGTGGTCCCCAGTATAAACTTAAGCAAGTAACTTCAGCTCACTGCTGAGCTGTGGTGCCATCTAGAATGACTGTGGGCTGCACAATTTGGCACAAGGTCTCTCCTGCTCCCAAAATACCACACAGGAAAGGCTGAGGGGACGGGTCAAATGGAGGTGCACCATGGTTCTCCATTGCTCAAACATGAGAAGGTGGTCATTCTTCTCCCCTTATGACTGCTCTGCAGCATTCCAGAAATCCAAGGGGCCTGTAGGAATGGCCAGCTTTGCCTGGGTTACTCAGGATTCAGCTGCTGCCTCGTCACTTCCCCTGGTAACTCATCCCAAGTCAGAGGCTGTTTTCTTCTGAATCCCTGGTTCTGTCATCACCATAAGTCAAGGAGCAGCCAAACATACTTCTCCACTGTGCATGTGTCATGTGTCATCATGTGCATGTGTGCAAACACATGCTCTACATTCTCCTAAGCCCTTCCAAATGTTTATCTCGGATTAGGGGAATTGGAACACATAGTCATCCTTGTCAGCAGTGAGCCACAGAAATGTAAAGGTCCCTAAGCTTCCCAGACAGTGGAGCATGAACAAATCTTGGTAGAAGCTTAGCAAGTTCCTGCAGATGCCAGCAGAAACACTGGAGTCAGCTTCATGGCTGAAAACACTTGCTCCCAGAGGGGAAAAAATTAAAAATCTGCTTTTGAGTATTCATGAAATAAGAAGCCAAGAACTCATGCCTCAAAATGATAACAAAAACTTTGCATGTCCCTGGCACCCACGAGTCAAGAGTGTCACAAGTCAAGGGTGGTCTTGAGTGTTGGTTCATTCTCCTGGGGCAGATGAACCTGTGTGCAGTCATTTGTGATTGATCACAAATCAGATTTAGTTCAGATCTGTGTTTTTCAGCAACATAATGCTGCCAGGAGAGACAGGCATTCAACACCTAAACTTATTATGGACACTGGTGATACTCAAAATGTGGTGAGACAGCATTTCAGTGACATATCTGAGCCTTGCTTAGCATCCAGAGAGTCCCACTTGATGACAACTCCAAAAGATGAGCAAGATTTAGGTAAAGAGTTTCCACTGAGCATGGATAAGATATATATGCCCAGTTTCTTCAGGTGTCTTTGGAAAAAAAAAAAAAGAAAAAGCAGCTATTAATTAAAGCTGTTAATAGTTTAAAGATAGGCATGCTTTAAAATTCTTTGCTGTTTGATTTTCCAAAGGAAGCTTATGTATCTCGTGTTTTTAAAATAAATCACTTTAAAATTCAAGCTCACTTTACCAATTACAAGCTACCTGGGTGCCTTGGAGCTTTGCAGTCCTCTACATCAGCCCTCCCAGGAGCCTGCTTGCCTCTGTGCTTCTCCATCTTTGAAATCAGCCCTGCATCTGCTCCTGCACTTCCCCATTATTTAAATCAAGGCTGCATCTTCTTATGGTACTGCTGGTAACCTTTGCCCTGGGTCAAGTGTTTGTGATCCACAGATTAAATATCTTTCCTTTAGAAGAGAGTGTATTCTCTTAATAAATCATTTTACCCCCCCTTTTTTTTCATATCCCCTCTGTTGATGATCCTATAAAAGAAGGCTGCAGCAACACTGGTATTTCTACTATAAATTCCTCTTCATGGAGGTTCATAACTCATCTTTAGTTTGTTTTACATGCAGGGTTCTGGTCTGGGGGCACATTTGGTTTTATTCCCCTTTCAAATTGTTTTGAAATATTTAAAGTTATAAAATAGACAAAAATACAAATGTACAGTGTATAGATATTTTCCTCATGTATAATCAATCCAGATCTTTGGATGGAAATTATGATTAGGAAATGAAAGTGTAATGGGATTTCAGTAATTTTCATATGTTCACAATAAATATTGATATTAAAACACATTTTTGAACCCTAATTCAGTAATTTTACTACAGTTTTATTACCTTTTCAAATGTATATTTGCATGAAAATGTTGTGGTGCTGGTGCCTACTGCTTGCAGCCTCCTTTTTTAATAAAAATTAAAAAAACCCTTCATGTACAACAAAAAGACACAGACTACATTGCTGTTTGGCAGGACATTTCTGAAGTCTCAAATCCATTGTTATGAAGGTCATTCCATCCACCTACAGCCTAAGAACCTGGGCTCCATGTGGTAGAATAAAATCTCCTTCATTACTCAGCTGCAAGGAAGAGCTTGAGAACTGAACATCCCCAATGACCCTTCTGGAGGGTTCTTCAGCCCTAACTGCATTTCTCATTTTTCTGATTTGCACCATTGCAGCAGACACTGGGCTGCTGGCACTCTGCAGTATTTTCAAATGATTATGTGTAAATTGCTGCAAATTAGAGCAAGAAATTAGCTGTAACTCCCATGGCATATTTTTATCCTTGTGTTTATTACGTTTTCTAATCCTCCAAAAAGCATGCTGAGATGGCGTTTCTGTGCTCCTAGGAGAAGGCTGTGAGCAGAAATAGCAAACTAATCTGTCTCCCCAGGTATTTGTACCACATTCATCGCTGTGCTGTCTGAGCATGTAACACTGTCCCCTCGATCTGAGTGAAATGATGTCCTGTTAAGTGAGTGTGAAGGAAGCTGACACCGTGACTAGTTATCCAAACCTGCTGCCATTCTTTAACCAAAGCAGAATAAAAAGAGATTTGCTTCTGAGCTCATTTTTTATTTATTGATGGATCTTTACAGCGCTCTGTGCTTTGAATTACGTTTGTCCATCTCCATTGCCATGGCTGCGTACAGAGCCTGGGGTCATCGAGGGAATTAGGCATCTTAGCAGTGATACTGATCCCAGGGCCTGCTCAGGCCCTAAAATGCTCTGTCTTTAGGAAAGCTGAAGTCTTTTAGACCCTTCCAGATAACTTTTTGCCAGCTGTTATGGGCAATAAAGCAACACCAAAAGGCCCCAGCTGGGAGTGGGGGTTGTTCTGTGGTGGGAATTCACCCGTCCAAGCCTGGAGGAGTGTCCTGCCCCAGCTCACTGAGCGTGGGGAGCAGCACTGAGCCAACACAAACCCCACTGGCCTCACATAACAGCAGGAGTGAGGCTGGGATAGTCTTGGTGAGGGTGATTGCATTTAATCTGTGAGGCATTTTAATGGCTATTGGTAGCAAGGGCAAGCAAACTCCATACCAGCAGTTCAGTGCCTGTAACCCTGAGTTTTCACAATAAAACCCCAGAATACCCACTCATCCTCAGCAGACTTGTCTTTGTATCAATTTGGGACTAGATTCTTGGCATGCCAGGGAATTATGCATCATAATGGCATAATCAAGGGCTTTCACAGTGTATTCTGGAGCTGAGAAACCTTCTTAAACCCCAATGCAGATGGAAGCTTGGACCCAGCAGCGAGTGCTTTGCTCATGAAGTCAGAGGAGCTCTGCACAGACTGACCCCCTGTGCCCCTGCAAAGCTGTATTGATTTTGGTAACTTCATCTGTGCAGGGATGTGAATCTGTCCACAGGGAGCTAAATGAAACCTAAAGTTATCGATTTTCAAGAGCAAAGAACTTTAGTTAAAAATCTCTTATGTTTTCTTAATTATTCTTGATTTTGAAACATGGCAACACAGCAGAGTAATGATACTAAGAAGCAACAGTAAATAAATCAGCCAGTTGCACGTGATTTAATGCAGTAAGAGCAGAGAGAATGGGACCGAATTAGACAAGGTTTTTATTTGCTCTTTGTGCTGGATAACTGTTAATCACTAAATGAGAAACGCGTTTCCAATGGCCAGTGCTCAAGCAATGTAAATAACAGCAACATCCTTGTTTCTCCTTTGCCCTCAATCTCCTTTTGGAGGCTTGACAATAAACAGCCATTCCCAATCTATTTCGTAACTCAGAACCCAGATCCAAAAAGCCCCCATGAAACCTAATTAGTTTACTTTACTTGTCTCTCCTTTATATTCCTGAGCTAATAAATGGCCACTGCAGTTCCAGAGGGAGTTAATTTTTCTGGCTGCCTACAGGGGATTGAGAGCTGTTGTCTCACTTGAGCACAGCTCACTTGTTTGCTGGGTCTCTCAGCAGGGGCCTGTATTAGCTACAAAAGGTGGCAAGCCACAAAATCATTATATCCAGTGTAAAACTTGGTGTTCCTGTGGCGTGGCAGACCCCTTCAGACTGCTGAGTTTTGGTTTCCCTATCTATTGGATGGGCTTCTTCAAAAGATTTGCTGACTCTGCCAATAGGATGGAACTTTCTAGTTATGCCTACATGTCCTCAAGAAAACCATGGGTCTCTCTATGAACCAGCTCCCTACTTCTAAAACAGGAAATTTGGGACTTGCATTCAGGTCTGTGCCTGCTGCCTGTATTTACAGCCTTCTCAGGGAGGTGTGTGGGGGCAAGGGGGTTCTGCATGTGGTGCCTCAGCTGGGCTGGACCATGCTCAGGCTATTGGTGATGATGATTCTGCAGCCACGAGCTCAGAGGAGCTGAAGCAGGTAAGAGATGACTCAAACGTGCATCACTCCAGTCATTTGCCATCTGTGTGTGAGTCAGAGCCCTAATATTTGTTTTCCATCCTTTGTTGGAAGTCAGTGGAGCTGTTTATTTATGCAGCAGTTGACACACTGGGGCCTTAATCTCAGCCAGGCCTAGGTGCTGTTTTAGTACCCAGCCTAATGTAGCATGTTATGAGTGAGAGGCTGGCTTTGGCTTTTATATGTATGTGTGTATATGTGTTGAGTTCCATTTTTCTCCCACATGACATTGTAGATAGCAGCTAGATCTGCCTTAGAGATGCCAAAGATGGAGAGCTTGTAATTCTTTGGACATGTGTTTTGGTTCAGTCACCTAAGATTGAGTGCCAGTGAGGCAACCTGAAAGGCAGTTTTATCAAGTTCATCTTTTCAAATCACATTTCTTTCACAATATGGCTTGCTAGCTGTAAAATTATTCCATTAAACAATGTTACCACACTCTGAGGCAATTTGTTTTCTTGTGCATTGATCTTTGATCCAACGTACTTGCTCCTGAAAACATTCTTCCTTTTTAACCACTTAGATAGAAGTTAATTTCATAGAAATTGGAAATTGTTATAGAACAGCATTTCTTTTGTATTCTGTCCTTTGTTGTTTGCTAATCACTTTTTCTGGATAGTCACTTTATGAGTGGATTTCTATTCAGTCATGGTTAGATTCTTTAGTGTTTAGTGTACTAAATTAATTTGTTGTGTAGCTCTCCAAAATAGTTTAGAATTATAGATTTCATAAAAGGGTAAAAATCTCATTTTAAAATAAAGAAATGGTTTTGCTAGTATGTAATGTTTGGCAAATTGGAAACAACTGCAATAACAATAAACTACATTTATTGTTAATTAACTCGTAATCGAATGGAAACTAATCTCCCCTGGAAGGTAAAAACACAACACACTTGCATGATGTAGTCAGGTTTTCTGTTCATGATGTCCAGCTGGATACCAACAAAGAAAATATCTGGGGGTTTATTGCAGCAATTCCTTGCCAAACAATGCTGTCTCCATTAGCCATGGCCTCGTGTGAAACCAGGAGGCGTCTTAGGTTCATTGGGGATCTCCAGCTATTGTCTCTCTTTGAGACATTGTTTTCATCCTCAAACATCCACTCTATCCTGTCCCCTCTCTTCTTTTCTGTGGATTTGCAGCCCTGCCCTGCAGCCTCCCATGCCCCTGTGTCAGGTGCTGAAGGGGCATCCTCCTGCAGGGAGGGGGGCAGAATGCAGCTGCAGGATCCAGCCTGAACAGCTCCTGTCTCGGTTCTAAAGGGCTCTGAACACTTCTGAGCAGGGCTGGGAAACAAAGTCTGGCCTGAAACTCACGCTCCTGAACAGGGATCAGCTTTAGCAAACGTGCTGCCTAAGTCCTGGTGATATTAGCAAGATAAGAATGCTGAGATAAACATTTACAACCCAATAACACAATGAAAATTGTGTTCTGATGTGAAAAGTGACTCGGTAAAAATGTTACTTCCAAGCTGCTGGAAGCTGCAATCACTGAGTCCAGACCAAATGTAAGCAGATTACAAGCAAATGTACAATATTTATTTCTTAGCTGCCAACCATATAGAGGGCCCAAGCTCTAGGTTGCCCTACAGCCCTCGTTGTTGTTTCCCCAGGTAGGTGTTGTAGTCATGAATTGGTGATGCTTTGCCTCTGTTTTCCATTTGCAACAGGGAGGTTGCAGCTGGACGTGAAAAAGGTCAGAATAGGTCCCTTCCTTCTGATAAATGTACACCTGCTGGAATTGGAGCATCCAGCCTGCCTCTTTGATAACACAAAACAGGGAATTTCAGTTATTCCTTTCTGTGTGTAGCTTATAAATGAGCTAAGACAGACTCTGCTAGCTAGATGAACCCTCACAGTTTTATTCCTTTTAATGGTTTTGCAGAAATGTAACACTCCAGAATGCTCTGATTTGTGCATGCCTCACAACAACTGCTGTGGCTCTTCCCCCAGAGCATTCCCCCTTGGCTCCTGCACTGGCTCTGGAGCTACCTGAATGTTGGTGTTGTAAACCTTCTTTCTGCCCTCAGGTACCTGTTTGATATTCAGCCAAGGTTTGTTCTGTACCACTTGTAAGTTTTACAACAGGTTCAATGGTTAAACAACAAAAATGATAGATAAGAATTTCACCATTAAAGCTGACTGCCCTCACTGGTGGTGCCTTTATGACTGTGTTTCTATACATCCCTGTACTTATTTGAGTTAGGGTATGTGACAAAACATTCTGTCATCATTAACACTAATGCTGAAGTCTCTAGTCTTCATCTCCCCCTTTATTAAAGTTTGGTATTTTGATACCTTCTGACATAACTAGATGAAGAAGAATACTGAGTCAGCACAGTCTTTTTACTATGAATAAGTGATTGCATCAGTGTTGACTCCTAAGGAATTTGTAGAAATTTATTTCTAGAGAGCAGTTGAGCTATCAGCCTCCAGAGAACTAAATGATAGAAATTGGTTTCAATAATTATAGTGCTTTTAATTTGACACTGTTGTCCTTTTGTCATCACAGGTTTTCTTCTTGCTTGAGGAGTCTGAAGAAAGAGAATATTGACATTTGAGTGATTAAAATCTGGGAAAGTTTACTTTCAGTTTGTCTGTAGCATCTCTGCATAGGCAGAACAATCTGTTGAAATTAAAAAGATTATTAAGGCAATACTGTGCAGGGAAATTTTAGTGCCAAGAATTTAGCCATGTATATCTGACCATATTCATGAGAATCCTACTGCTAAATCCCTGTGCACCCTGGTACGTAATTTACCTAATGATTTCAGTTAAGCACAAAAAACAAGCACCATCTGAAACTGTTTGACTTACAGCGCTTGATGCTTGGGAGCCAGAGAGAAAACAGCACTGCAGGGTATCAGTTCCCAGTACTGGCAGTGAAGGGTGAAGAGGGGCTTTAGGATAAACATATACAGTGCACACTGTAAGGGATTCATGGCATGGGCTGTGGATTCAGCTTTTATCCCACTGTGAGGGATGGGCCTTTCCTACCCTCAGTCTCAAGAGTCCTGTTGAGCAACACTTGTCTGATTTAGGCTCCTGGCTTCAAAAATGGCACTCAACTGTAAGCTCCAGGAAACCTTTAATTTGCAAAGAATTTGGCATTATATCCAGTTTGGATATAAACCACTACTTTTACAGTAAATTTTCCCTTTATCTTCCCTGTACCTAAGATTGCATCTTTGGTGTATGCTGGTTTGGTATTTCCCATCTGCCTTTGGCAATAATTTTTCAAGGGAAGGTCTGATCAGTTGTCTTCCCTTGTGGTACAGTTCCATTCATATCACAATAGGTTATACAGGCAGCCTGATATGGACAGTCTGTTAGGAACACTCTGCTATTTCAGGTAATAATTAAGTCCTCTCATAACTACATATAGCAACACAGTGAATTTTTTAAAGTGACGTAATAGAAGAATTTCTCAGCTTCCCTATTTTCAGCTCTGATTTTATCCTTCACGTAGAGGTGGCAGAGCCAGCCCCAAAGCAGAAATTAGAGCAGACTGTGGGAGCACACTGAGGATGGCTCATCTCTCAAAGTCCAGTAGAATGCTACATATCCTCCTACTACACTTAGGAAAGATTTGCTGTCTGCTAAATAAAGTGCTATTATCTGCATTACAAGTCAGACATCAGCAAAGCACCTACACATCCCTGGCTGAAGGCTGCCTGTCATCCCCCTTCCCACACATATCACATGTTTGGGCTGGAGTGAGTAGAGCTCTGTGTGTCTAGGTCCTGAGCCAAAGAGAGCTGGGCTTCACAAGTCACTGGACTGCTTAGGAAATATTTTAGAGGAACTCATGCACTGCTAGAAATCAACCTTCCAAGTCCCAGCCTTGTCCCTGAGCTCAGCTGGAAATACTGTGCTGAGCATGGTCACAGGGAACCTAATGCTTGTGGAAGTGCCATCATCACTCACAAGTGATGAAACGACCACAAAATACTTTGGAGCATATTTTTACAAGCAGCAGCATATCAGCTCTTATGTCCTCATCAAATTCCAAATCAAGCAATTACCTTGCAATTCCAAATAGCAATATTATTGTTTGCTTCATTACCTGCTGTGCTTGCTAATGCTGTTTGTGCAGGATGGTCACTATTTCTCTAGCTTAGCAGCAGTCACGTTCTAGCAATGAGCAAAAAGACCCATTATCAGCCTTCCACAGCACCTTGGATCTCTTCAGGATGAATAGTGCAATATAAACGTAGAGGATTATTTAAAAACCCATTGCAAACACTTCTAGTGTATTAGCCATAATAATAGTCTGGCTGTTTTATTTGGCAATAATCCAATTCCTTCATCAAGATACAGTACCTGGTGCATGTACTTGCAGACCAACTGACTGGCCCATAAAATAGCAGGGTGGCAAAATTATCAGGAAAAACAATGATGTGCTTTTATATTGCTGTAAGTTATGGGTGTGTAATAAAAGGGGAACATGAAGTTCTTGAGCCAGTAAGCATAAAGGTGAGGGGTTTACAGAGGCTGTAAGTCCTGAAGTGTGCATTTAATACTGCACAATTTTTAGCTGTTCAGTCTGACTTTTGTGTACCTGACTAATAACAATAAAGGTGAAGCAGATAATGTAAGAGTTGGGAACTGTAGCAAGACAATGTTTTCTATGAGAAAAGAGCAAAGGGAGATGTGAAATACTTCAAATCAAAAGTAAAAATGTACAGGCCTCCATAACAGCACAAATGAGGCATTGACCTAAATTCACAACACACATGGTTTATTTGAAATCTGAGGAGCAATCCACAGAAAACTTCACTTTGATATTTAAGCAACATAGCCATAATAACACAACTAAAACCAATGTAGTTTCTATGAGATCTAGTTTCTAATCTAGTGCTTATTAACAAATCTGCAGCCACTCTACCAAGGGGGAATGAGGCATGGCAGGGTGCCAGCACTGACAGAAGCAGATATATCATATTCATTGGCACCTCTGAATTATGTGTGTATATATAAATGTTGATAATACTCATCACTATTAACCAAATAATTCCTGAACAAATGATGCCTGGGGATCCATACAACTGGCTGCTTGTTAAAACTTTATTTTTCAACCAAGCATTTGTTTGACATGAAGAAAACCTCCCTGGAAGGGTTTCCTGAGTTGTGCCCTTGTGCTGTCAGTGGTTGGCATCAAGTTTGGGTGTTGGTATGCTGTGTGCACTCAAGGCTGGCAGAAATTCTACAAAGGAGACTTGTACTGGGCTCCAAACTCGGCTCAGTCCTGCAGCAGAGCATCTTAGGCTTAAGTACCATGATCTTTAGAAGCATCTCCATGAATATATTGTGATCTTCAGCCTTTCTGTGGCTGATTCAGGTGAGGATGGAAGAGGGACAAGGTGATCCTTCACCACCTTGCCAGCTGCTTGGCTGAGTGGGTGGCCTTGCCAACTGAGCAAACCTCAGCTCGCAGGTCTTCCTTAGCTCCTCGTTGTTCCTGAAGAAAAGCCTGGAGAGGAGCAGATCCTGGTATCTACATATGGCTCAACTAATTAAGAGATGCATGGAGCTAATCAAGCCCTAGAGCCCTCTGTGCTGCAGATGCTTCTTTTCTGTAACTGCAATGGGGCTCTGTCACTCACCTCCTGTGAACTGTGCAGTTCTCCCACCACAGCAATTGTCACCAGGGAAGAAAGTGTTACTCAACACAAGTAAATGAGACAGCAGCTGGGTCGATGGTTAAGTCTAATCTGCTCTGAAGTGAGAACTGACACAGGCCTAACCCTGCTGGATGAGTCAGTGGCAGAACCAGGGTGAGAAGAGGAATTCCTCATTACCAGCTCTGAGATATAAACACATGCCTTCCCTCTCTGCCTTCCCAACCCTTCATTAAAACAGCGGTAGCAGTTAGATTTAGTTTATTTATTTTTCCCAAGATGAACTTTCACCTATTTTTTGAGTTAGGCAGGAATCCTTCTTCTCCTTGCCTTGCTCTTCCTCAGCTTTCTCTCTTCCCATAAAGCAACAGAGTGTCAGGCTCCTCCTGTCTGCCAACATGAAACAAAAATTGCTAAGAAATACAAATGTTACATGTTTGCTTGGTTGCCCCACACCTGTCACCTGGGTACAGCTCTTGGAGCTGCATTTCATTCTTTGTGGGGCACTGCAGCCCCACATGAACATTTAAAAGCTGTGAGTCAGGCCTCCAAGAAAAGCCATGCATGACTTAAAATCACAAGGTTGATCAAAAACAATAAAATGCATATATTCAATTTGCCTTTAGGTTTTCTAAGGTCATGAGGCACACCCATTTCAAGTCTTCAAGCCCTGATTTGCAACCATTAAGGCTAGAAATTCAGGGTATTCATTTATCATGAGCTACACATAATTCTTGTTTTCAGAAAACCAGGAAATATTATAAGACCTAATGGCCAGAATTGGCAGCACTGGTGCTGACACTGAATGTACTCACTGAAACTAAATGCGTGATTTTTTCCTTTCCATCTAGAATGAGGGTTTTGCTTTTCACTTCAGCACAATGTCTCAGTGTTCAGATATGTCAAACTACTTGAGAAAGTGTAGATTGCTTTTGCTGAGGATTTTTAAAAATTGTATCAATGAGTTGGCCTTGGATGAAAGTCACAGTGGGGTGAACTGTCCTCACACTCCGCACTTTCAGCGTATGTGCCACTGACTTGGTTTGGGTCAGGCATATTCATTTCACCTCTTCACCTTCACACAGCTCCATTCACTTGGACTGAATGCCATTCTGAATTTACAACGAGAAAAATAAGATAAAGAAAAAAAAGGAGAGAAGACTAATTTTGTTTTTCTCCTTGTAAATTTTGGACATTGCAGCAAGGTGGTCAAATGGCTGAACTTGGCACACCCCATCCTCCAGACCTTCAGACTAAACACCTCGCTGGCAGCTTCATCCCTCAGGTAAACAGGACTCTGCAAAATGACAATGCAGCTTGTCTGGGCAGGGGACAGGCCACATCCCAAGGTAAATAATGAGCTCCCTCAGGGGCTCATGGCCATCACAAACATCACCACCTTCTGCTTCCTGTGTGAGATGCAATTCCTAGAGCTCGTGTTCTTGGATGCAAAGACAGCACTAATAGTACCTGCCAAAACATGTGGTCTTCCCTTGTAAAAAAAGGGTGAGAAAACAAAACACATATGATAGATGTTAGTCATGTTGCTTACTGCACTGTTGGCACACTCTCCACCTGGGGCTCCTATACTCACATCCAGGATCTGGGGATGAGTCACACGTACAGCATATGCATTTATGGGCCATCTGAGCATACACAGAACATAATGGGACTTTCATGATGTCCTAACTTGCTTTTGCTTCCCTTTGTGCAACAAGATGTCTGCAAATCCTAGACAGAGCTCTTTTTCTCTGAGATGAGGTTGCTGAATGGAAAAACATAGCATGCCCACAGGGAGCTGCATGTGTGGAACATGAGGTTTTTTGCTGAAAAAACAGACTAGTGTTGCACATTACTGCTGGCCATGTGTCCTTGGTGATGATTTTCTGAAATCTCCGGATTCTGAAGTCATGGTTGCACTCAAGAATCTTTATTAAGCAAAAAGTTTTCAGCCTCCACATTTGTAAAGTAAAGCTGGTTCCTTGTGATTCCCCGGCATATCAAAAAGTGAAGACAAATACGAGCACACTGAACCTGTATTTTGAGGACTGAAATTATGCAAGCCAATCACATGGTTTTGGGGGACCTGAAATTATTTTTGAACAGCTTGTGTTGACAACTTTCTAATTTTCCTTTAATAGCTGTGTCTGTGCTTGTGTGGTTTGGCTTCCTACACCTTCTCTAATAAAGCTATCAATGTTATTTTGTATATGTTAAACTTTATCTTTTCTTCTAGTTCCTCAGTCACTAACAGGAGATAGTGTTATATGCAGGGAAATTATTCAGGCATTACAGGATGAGAATGTGGACTATATTTCCCTGGGAAATAAAGTTTTCAGACAGTCTTTTCCACATATGGAAAAGGAATGAAAGCTTCAACACTACTTGTTCTGGTTCCCTGCTTGCAGCAATAGAGATGTTGGTTTGTTGGGTTTTTTCCTTGCTTGAAAACAGAAAGATTGTTAAAAACAAGAATTCAAAATGGAAGGACAAAAAAGGCATGGTGCTAACATAAGATGTTGCAGGGAAATGTTTGTTAGCCTTGAGTGGTAGTGGCTCACTTCCACGAGGTTGTTTTACTGCAGGCAAAACACAACAACACAGCAATTAAATATTAAAATATTAAACATTGTGGAGATTTTTAGAAGGATATTTTTATAGTTCTACCAGGTGCAGTGGCATTCTTTTCATTACCTGGGCATGACAAAGAATGCTTCAAAGCTGAAGTGTTAATTCTTTGCTATGCATAAGGCAATAAAGGTAACAGATAGGGAAGGGAACTGAGCTGCAGGTAGAAGATTCTGATCTGTGCACAGAAATGGTCAATGATGTTTGTTCTCATCTCTCCATTGTTATTACACTGATAACAGGTGGAAATCATTTTGAAGGGTATAAAACCCAGTCATAAAAAAATCACTTGATTTATCCGTCAGATAAATTCCAAGTACTGATGTCTTCCCAAATGCTGGCACTCTGCAGTGTTTCCTATTGTCTCTTACTCAATTTAACATATGTAACACTGTGAGGGGGAACATGCCCAGTCACCTGCTAACACCCACCATTGCCTTCCTCCAGACATTTACTCAGACATTTCTCAAGACCTTACCAAAAGCTCATTCTTCAGGGAAGAATCAGTCCTGACTCCACTGAAATATTTTCTACAAGTGGTGCCAATGAGAAATCAAGCCACATTTTTTGGCAGTTAATCAAGTTGTCCCCTGGGTATTGTGAGTGTAAATTCTTGCCCCTATGCTAGATTTGCTCCCTGGATGCTGGTTAGAGAAATGCTTCCTTAGCAAGAGACTGAGCCAGAGAACAGCTGAGCATCTGCCATGCCCTCAGCTCCTGATGGCTTCAAGGACAACTAAACTCATCCCATCTTCATCTGCCTTCTGCAGGTCCTCTCCCTTCTTCAGGACCTGATATAATCCCACATTATGAGCACTCTTTGACGCTCAGCAACTCACAACATGTGGGAGTATAAGGTAGGGAAGTATTATCTAATATCACGGCAGAGAGAAATTATGCATTTTGCCTGAGATCATACAGAGGATCTGTTGTAGTGCTCAGAAAAACATCCCAGAGAAGCAACTTTTTGTTAGGTATGGACTAATACATACATCTTTAATGTTTATTATTTCCCCTGTTTAACTTATAGCTCTGCTTTCTCTGATTCACTCAAGACTTAATATTGATCTTGAACTGGGATGTTTTGTTAGTAGAGAGCTTTCTTGTTTATGGTTTGTGTTTCTCCCAGTTCCTCTCTTCTGGCAGTATGGGCTCTGGCAGCCCAGCTCCAGCACAGCCAGCAGCAGTTTTGTGTATGATCAGTGCTTCTCATGGTATTTTCTGCATACACTACTGTAGCATAAAATAGCACAAAAGGTTGTGTGTCTATACCACAGTTCATAATCCAGTGTTTTAGCACCAATGCATCTCCATCACCGCTTTAAGCTGTGGGCTGTGCCAGCTGAACTATGAACTAGGTCAGCAGCCCCTTCTCCAGTTCCTACCAGACAGGTGGAAACATCTCAGGGAGAGGAAGATGCAGCCAGAGGAGGGGGGTGATGAACCAAATCCTTCAGTGGCCAGGCCCACCAGGGCTCATCTGAGAGTTGGGACAGGACTGTGATCACTGCTGTGTGGGTACACACTGCACAAGGTCTTCACAAGCTGCCTTGATCACCAATTACTCAAGTTGTTAAATCCTGAGTTTGGCACGGGCTAGTGACTCAATGCATATTATTCTGATTGGTTTTACAGCCCATGTGGCTCAGTGATGGCTGCTGGTAGCACATCCTGAGCTTCAGCTGAAGGAGGGTTGAGCACACCTGTGTTATGTAACAGCCACATCAATGCAGACATAACTTAATGTTGACATTTTCAACTGTATAATTAGTTATGCCAGCAAATGAACAGCAGCAGTACTAAGCACTGTTCTTTGTGAGCTTGGTGTGGGGTGTGTAAATATTTTGCCTCAGTTAAGGATAAGAAATTAGGGAAAATAAATATTCCCAAGCACATTCTAGAGAATGCTAGATAAAAGAACAAAGCAGAGTATAAAGCAGATTTTATGAGGCAGTATTTACAAAGACCTTACATTACTTACACACCCCAACATTTTAATGGCTGAACTCCATAGAAACCCACTCTATCTTCACATGCAATACACTATATTCTAGGAGGTGTAACTTTCAGAAATAGCAGAGTTTTTTTAAGTAAAGAGGAAAAACCCAAAAAACTGCAGTGCTTTACTGTGGTATTCTCCTCTGTTTCTGCAGAACTTTATTGTGGCAACTCTGATAATTACCAATTTCCCACAGGAGGGAAGATTTTGCAAGCCTGTAAGATGTCTGCTTTCATTTAGAAGAGAAGTAGAAAAGTAAGGAGGAAGCAGAGAGAAGCAAGCTGGGAGAGAGGTGTGATTTATTGCTCTTCAACTGTAGACCTGTCAGTGATCCAAATCCTTAATCTTGTTCTGTGTGTACTTTTTCTCAGGAAGTCCACTGGGCATTTCCTGTGTGTAACTCAGGTAAGCTGCTAGTATGGCTTTTTAATATCTCCTGGGCAGTGCACAAGACATGAAAAGACAGTACAGGGAATCAGGCATCAGAGTTTCTTCATATTAAATTAAATTAAATAGTATATCAGCTGGACCAGAACAGCTTTTATAAAATGCATCAGGGACAGGGTAGGAATGAGGATGGACAGGCCCCTGCTTTGATCCTGTCACTGTGGTCCTCACATAGGCTACAGCTGTGCAGGAGCTGCTCAAATGTGATATTACCCAAGGGATTTCCATCTGTTCCAGGAGAACAGGAACACGATACCTCTCCCTCTCTGCACCTTCCTTCTCCCTGTGTAGAGTGCAAGGAGCATGGTCTGTAATCTGTGCTCACCAGCAATTCCCTGGGAAACTGCCAGCTTGGAGTGAGATGGATAGACTCTGTCCCTCCTGGTGTGATACAATGAGCAAAGTACTCTGCAAAAAAGCAGGAAGGCTGGGCCCAATTTCTGGCTAGGAAGACTTGGGAATTTCTGTGATTGTTTTAGAGCCCTTGAATGAAAGGTACTAGCCAAAGGCAGCCCCCACTATCAATCTTCCAAAAGGCTTCTTTTCTAAGGAAGAATACCAGGACAGCAGTAATCTCATCTCAGCTTGATGTCCTCTGCCAAAGTTAATGAGAGAGATCAAAGCTGATTATGACACAATACAAGGATATTGTGGAACAAAAATATGTGCTGTAGGTATATTAAAAGCCTCAGCTTCAAATTTCCTAAAGAAATCCTACAAAATCTCGTATGCATTTTGAGGATTTGAAGCTGTAGACATGTCCTGCTTTATAACTTTGTCCAGTAGAACATTTTATTTTTAAATCTATCAAAATCTAATGACATTTTGATGGAGAAGAATACTTGTCTAATTTAAGGAAACACTGATCAGATCTGCTTTGCTGTAAAACTCTTTATTACCTGCAAATTTCCAGCCATTCGAGTATCCAAGACTGCTTTAGAAAAAGACTTCAGGCATTGTAATTTTACAAGAAGTGAGTAACTGCTTGGAGAGTTTTGGAGAACAAATGGTTTGCTTCTAAGCAATCAAAGTGATGTTTTAGCTTCCCTAATGAGGTAGTTCCCTCAAGGAGCTGGACAATACTGACACCAGATACTCCCTCTGTTGTTGCAGCAGATTCCTCTGGCATTGACAAATAGCCTATCTGAGCTAGCAAGGTCAGATGGACAGGAACAGAACAAACAAGAGTGCCAAAGCCAGAGCAGTCTGGTGCTCCTGGCATTCCTAAGCAGGTGGGAAGACGGCTGAACAGACATTTTTGTTATTTGGGACATTTGTACCTAGATCCTTGACAGGTGCTTCAGGCGTATTGTTTACTTTCTAGACACCAGGATGTGTCCAGGCACCGAGTTTATTCATGCAGAACAACCCTCTAAATCCAAGAATCCAGTGACACAGTATGAGCTAAGAGCTCTCCTACGTGCAGTGGAGACAACAAAAAGTTGCAAAAGCAAAAATTGGCTCAGAGTACCTTCAGGGAAGCATTAAATTCTGCTGGATTTAAAGGTCTCTGAAAGAGTGCTGCTATTAAAGGATCACCAAGCAGTGCTGCCCTGACAATGGGATCTTTGCTCCCCTTAAATTTCAAGGGTTAGAGCAGGAACAGGTAGGGCCAGCTTTCCTGAGTACATGGAGAATTTTCAGTGGCCAAAGCCATCCTGTTGGAGCATCTCTGGTCCCTGTGTCCTCACAATTTAGCAGCTGGTCACCAGAGCAGTTGATAGACACCAGGCTTTCTGTGCAGTGACCCATTTGTGGAAGGGTTTATGAATATGGTAAATTTAATATTTACCATATAAATAAACTTTAATATTACATAATTTAGGAGTCCAGGTTTTAAATAGTAATTAATAGTAATTAATGCTCAAACCCTGTAGCATATACAAAGCACAGACAGACGTTCAGAGGGTTGTGTTATGGGCAGGACTGGGGAGCACAGAGAATTTCCCAGTGAGACTCGAGTTGCTGTGTTAATGACTAGACCTGCACAGTGTGAGCCACTCCTGCCCTGAAAGACTTTACTATCCACACAGACAAAGAAGATGCAGGAGAAGAAAAAGCACAGAGGTACAAAAGAACTTTGCCTAAAGTTACTCATCAGCCCACAATGGCATACTGTTCTCCTGAATGCTCAATGAACTATTTAACATGGATATTAAAAGCTTAAGTGGGGAGTCATGAGGGCTTTTAACAGGCCCCAGCCCAGATTTCTAAACAAGGCTATCTAGAAGGAAGCTCCCAGATCTGTAACCACGTGGCAACACAATCTGCCTCATTCTGAAAGATGCTGAGCTGCCCGGTGGCTCCAGAGCATCCTGCCCTGGGGAACCCCTCCTCCCTGCCCAGGAAAGCCACGGAGCAGCCGCTTTGCTCTCAGCTTCAGCGGCTCCAAGGGCACCCAGGAGCTGCTGGCCCTGCAGTGGTGCCAGCCCTGTGGGCAGGGCAGCACTGACCTGGCTCCACCGGCTGCGGTGGGCATCGTCTGATGCCTGGCATCTCACAGGTTTCAGCCATTAATTCTCATTCAACCTCTACCTGTGTTTTTACCTATTGTCCCTGATGATCACTCAGTTTTCACCAGATGATTTTTTTTCTCCCATCCTCTGAGAGGCAGAAAAACATTTCGTTATTTTTAGGGATGGGCTGATGTCTCTGATTGGGAAACCAGTATACAGAAAACAAAAGCAGAGTATTAAAGTTTTGAACAATATGAGGCTTTTTTATTCCAACCATTTTCACAACAGGCTTGATGAGTAAGGCTCCAGAATGCCATACTTAAATGCCAAGAAATTGGATTTTCATTTCTGCTCTTCTTTTTTTTGATGAGAAATAGTCCCTGGGTTGTTTTGGAAAATGAATGCTGAAAGCTGGAAATCCTGATGGTAATTGATGTTTTTTCATTTCCACATGTGCATCTTTCTTGAAAACTATGTAGCATCAGCACAGTAAATATCCTTTATGTAATTTAAAAGTAAAATGCATCATGGAGCATGCTAATAGAGCTTGATGGTAATATCATATAAACAGAAGCATGAGGGAGTCTGAAAAAATCCTGGGCCAATTTCTGCTCTTGGCTAAAATCCTACAACCCCCTTGAAGTCAGTGGCATTCTGGGCTTGCAAAGCAAAATTTGGACTCTAATTCTGCAAATCTCTGAATGTGGGAATTGCAATGGAAAGCTGGCATTGCTGCTCATGAAAGCCACTGCCAAATAACTGCTGGGCCCAATTTCCAGTAGGCCTGGGTAGCTGAAACTCTAGTTCATCTTCTTAGGATAAGGCTTAGAACAGGGGTCAAAGTACCTGTGGATAAAAAAAAAACCAATGAGACTCAGAATCAAATAAAATAAAATTTAAGATTCATTTGTTCAAGAGAACCATGTGCTTATTTCTTTCTTATTTTTATACTCTGTCTCTCAGGAAGCAGGAGCTGATTCTGCTCTCAATAAACCTATGGTGAAAATCTCAGCAGAGTCAGGAGCTGCACACTGGGCCTGAGACAAGAAGATTAGAACTGAAATGATGTTAGCACTTAACACCAGATCCAAAGCCCACTGAGGTGAAGAAGAGACTTCCCATTTTCCAGCTCTGAAGATAAATCTACCTCAAAATGAATACATTACTAAGATTCCTCTAGTGATAGCTAAAGCTTTAGCAAAAGAAATAACAAGCCTCCGTAGCAGAAGCAAACATAAAAGGAGGCAAAGGAAAAGGTCCTCTGTGTTAGCAGATAGATTGAATGGATTTGGGAGAAGTGAGTAAAAATCAGAAGAAGCCTCTTTCAGAAAAATTGTGCCCATATTTTCTAAAGAGGTATATGAATAGATAGTCCTTAAAACCATGAAAATAAGTTGTGCTGGGGAATGAAGGTGATGGGAGCATTAATATATAAAAGCAGAGCTGAGTAATGTAGGTCAAGGAGAATAAACACCGTTCCAGTTGTGACGTTACAGAGGAGGAAGTAACGTTCACCGGTTAGCACTCACCATTTTGCCACACATCATCAAATCACTGGCACAGCTGGGAAAAACCTTTCACCTGGCTGTTTCAGCTTGGACCAGGATCTCCTGCCTAATTGTTTGGAGTTCTTTTGGACTTCTCTGTCAAAGCAAAATCATGCCTGGTACAATGAAGTTGTTCCATGAGGAACATCCCACTGAATATCAGGCTCCCCATGCTTCAGGCAGTCCTGCGTCCTTTATTTTATAAAAATATTTTAATATATTTTTTTAATATTACTATATATTTAAAGTTTTTATATTCCTAATTTATATTATATTTTATATTTATATACCTATGTTTTATTTAAAAATAAAAACTATTCTGATCAACTTAAGGTGGACCAATAGCTTCCAACTCCTTCTCTGCAGTGGTCCACAGAAAACAGGCTTCTGTTTTCAGCTGCTGGCTCAGAATCACTTTTGACTTCTTCAGCTGATTTCAAAGCCAAGGATGCCCTTCTCTGGGTGGTTAACACCTTAGCCATTCCTCTGATTATACACTTCCCTTTTAATCCTTATCCTACTTGACTTCAGCAAGGTTTTTTAGCCTATCAGTACCTGGATGCTCAAATCAGAAAACTGAACACTATTCAATATTATGCTTTTCATTCACAGTGGAACAACATGTACGTGTAATTTTTAAATGCATCCTTTATTCTACCCCAAGAATAAACCTGGCCATCTCGTTTGGGAATTTTCTTCCTCAGAGACAGCTTGACTACTAGCTTTTTTTAATGCAAATGGCATAAAACTTTGTGTTCCCTATTTTCCTAGAGTTTGTTTGCCTCTTCTGAGCTGTGGCAGCTTTTGACTGTACCAAACATAGTGATTCTGAATGCTCCAAAAGCCCCATTTACTCCAGCATTGTTGTTAATGAGTTTTCTCTTTTCAGCACATGAGAACTGACGAGTGTCACCCGCAACTTGAGTAAGATCACATTTGAACATTCTGCTGCTCCCCCTTGACATCTGATGCCACAACTTCACATTTGTTGCACCATGTGTTGCTGGTCAGTAACTGCTGGCAGGAGGTGTCTGTCTTGTTCACTGTTTGCATTTCCCTTGCACTGGCACTGCTGTTCTGCCAGCTGCTGTGCTGGTCACTCCCAGCTGCAGAACAATCGGCTGGCCTTTTCCTGAACACTGAGGATGTTGTGCCCTACTATTCTGCATTTATATTTCCAATGATGAGATGAAATTTGACACAAAGAAAGCAGTCCAAGAACAACCAGAGGGAATTAATTCAAGGTTTAAAAAAAAAAAATCATATTAAAAAGAGATGATCATGGAGAGGCTGGGAGGAATGCAATCATCACTCCCTGCAGCTCCTTATGATTACTGCCAAGACCATGAAAGTGCTCCAAATAATGTTGTGGTGAATGCTGTGATACCCACATGCAATGCAGGTCATCTTCTGCTCATGCAACCTGGCATTTGGAAAACCTATTGCATCAGCAAAGACAGCCAAGACTGAATAATCTCGACCAAAATAGCTGTAAAGCTATGCTAGCACTTCCATGCTGGTTGCCCCAGCATTTTCTAGTGTTGATCCAAGCTCTGATATTCAAAACAAACAAACAAACAAACAAGGTGTTTTCTTCTCTTTTATTGCTTTTTCCAGGTTTATGGATCTACCTACTCAGCTCTCAACGTGGGTGATGGCAAGCTCCTAGCAATGAGAAGCCTCTGCTTGGATTTTATCTTTGCTGAAATCTTTATGTGTCCCCTTGCAATGCTTTCCTCTGCTCAAAAGAAGACCCCAAATTTTAACTCTCTTCAGAGTACCCCTAGGAAATCAATGATCCTGATGGGCCCATTCCAGCTCAGTATATTCTGTGATTTTATGAAATGGAAGTGTGTTTTACCCAGCCTCAGCTTATCTGGCTGCATGACTGCACACTTGTCCTTCCCTCCTCCAAAACTCTCTGCAAGCTCCACTCACCTCCTGGCAGCTACTCCAGCCCTGGCCTGCTCCTCTCCCCATCCACAGATAAAATTCTCCTTTTTTTTGGCTTGTTTCATGTCCCTGGAATCCTGTACTCCCCATCTGCTCCCATCAAGTCACTCATCATCCTTACATCTCACCTTTAAACCTCCCTGCATGGTATGGGCTGTGACAAGCAGGGAAAATGTATTAAAAAAAAAAAAAAGTAGCTATATCTATATATATCGGGTGTGAAGTGGAAATGGTGTCCATGTAAAGAAGCAGCAGCGGATTGTCTGAGAGCCCCACAAGGAGAGAAGAAAACACAAACAAGCAGGTGACATTATAGATAAGAAGAGACTCCAAGGGCACCGCAGGGCACAGAAGGCGATGGGCCTGTGAGGGACTGACCCCACACAGCGCCCCGAGCGCCCCACCAGGAAAGACCTTCCCCTTCACGAACCCAAAGGGCAGAGGGCGCATCTACGGATATTTTACAGAAAATGAATTTATTTGTAGGGCAGGAGTGCGGCCGCCGCCGCCCCAGCAGCCGCTGCCCGCTCGCCCTCCTGCCGCCGCGTTCGCCTCAGGTCACCCCTGCGGGCGGGGGAGCCGTGGGGCGGGCGCTGTCCCTTTAAATAGCATTCCGTGGTTCACGTCGCCGCCGTCGCCGTGTAATAATTACTCGCGGGCCGTGGCGCCGCCCCCCGCTCCCCGCGGCCTCCCTGCTTGGGCTCCGCCAATCAGCGCCCGCCCGCGTCACTCTGAGGGCAACGAAACACGGAGAAAGGGGAAAAAAAAGTTTGGTGAGGAGCGAGCGGGGCCGGCGGGCGCGGCGGGCCCGGCGCAGGTGAGGGAGCGCGGCGGGGCCGGGGCGGCCGGGCCGGGGCTGCGGCGGCGGTTCCGCACCGCGACGGGGCGGGGGGACTGCGGCCGCCCGCCCACCGGCCCCGGCGAGCGGCGGAGGGGCTGTGGAGAGGGTTCCATCTTCGTGCCCCCTACCCCCGCACGCAGCGGGCGAGGGGCTGCGGGGCGGCGGCGGGCGCGGGGCCCGCGGCTCTTTCTCTGCCTTTTTTGGTGGTTCCGTCCTGCTCTCCCCACCCCCGTTGGGCGGCTGCGTGCGCAGGAGCCATCCCGGGGCAGAGGTGTTTGTACTCGTGTCCTTGGGTGGAAGGGAGAGGCAGAGCCGGCCCTCCGCCAGCGCTGCGCCCGCCGGGCCCGGCCCCGCGCCCTCCGCACGGACCGCGGGGTTCCGGCTGCCCCGGCCGCCCCAGCGCTCCCCCTGCCCGGAGCGGGCCCCGCTGCCCCTCGGGTGAGCCCAGTGCGGCGGGTTTGGCTGCTGTGGGGACGGGGGTGCCTGGAAATCAACGTGCGCTTTGTGTTGTACCGCTCTTCTAGTTAGACTAAGGGTTAATTGTTTGCAAAGTCTGTCGTACTTTGGTGTTTTGCTTTATGAAAAGTTATTGTTGTTGTTTTGGTGTTCGCCCAGGGAGCCTGTGAGATTTAACCCAACTTGCCTCCTAGGCTTTGCCAAAAGCCTGGAGTGATAGATAAAGGGTGTGAACATCCACTCGTGTTTCCACAGGATGTTAGGATTGGGTAACCTTAGAAAAGAAAAAGGGCAGTCACCTTACTGCTAATAACAGCAGCAACAGCGAAGTACACAAGCTTTCACCATATGTGCTGGTGTAATGTGGAGGCATTCGGCAAAACCGTGGTGGTTACTTCACCCCCTGCATGGATTGACTTCAAGAGCACCGTTGTGTTCTGCAGTCCATTCCCGGGTGTTTGTCCAGGCTTGTCCTATAATAGGTGTCATTGCATAAGAGTTACAAAGAGCGTGCCGAGCTTCTTTCACTCTTCTAAGGTTCTGTGCTCACATCTTAACTGTGCCAAACTCTACACTGAAAAGAGAAGGGCACAGCTTGGTAAGCTGCCCTGTGAACTTCAGCGAAAGGAAAAAAAAAAGAAATCATTCTCTTCTTCCTCCTACTTACAAGAAAATGGTTTTGTTTGTCTTATGTAGTCTTAAATAATTTTTTTGCACAGAGTGCTAATCCTCTTCTGAGCTGTGATGATGGTAAGTCAACAATTGAGGAAGTAAATATGTCAGTTCATTCCTTTGTCTCTTTCCGGTCTCTCCTGTAACTTTTGCAGCTTTACTCTTTGAATTTTATCTGATTTGTTTTTGTAGTGCTGAGGTACCTATTCTTTATATCAACAAACTTTTAGAACAAGGGAACTGGCTTTTTTCTGATCTGTCTTGTATTTTTCAGGCCAAAATAAATGTATAATGGGAGGATTTTTCCTCCCATGGTTCCTTATGGTACTGAATGACAAAGTCTGACATGTTAGTGGCATAATTCCTTGAGTTTATTACTTTGCAGATAGAGAAGATATTCTTCACTAGTGAGAGAACTGTCTCCTGTATATATTCATAGAATACCTCTTAAAATGTTTGTCTTAAAAACCTGTGAATCATGTTAAATTTATTTTAATCTGTTACTATTTAACTTCTTGACTAATCATGAATTTATGGCAAAAATTAACAGAATTGTATATGACATAGTATACTTACAGGAGTGTGATTGAAGAATGTAAGTTTACATTTCAACTTCTTGTTACTTCGTGGTCTCAGATGGCACATTCAAAACCTTAGACAAATAGCTTGAAAGAGATAGTGGCAAGTTATCAGAGGGAGAGTAACATTAACACAAACTACTGAAAAGTTGCTATGGTTACAGATAAAGGTAATCCCTTCTTTCTGTGAAAGTGTGTCGTTTTGTAAGAGCTATATTAATCAGTCTGATTTCTGAGAAAATTGGAAGTATACAAACTTCTGGTTCCATTTTCTTGGCAGTTAATTGCTATGCAGCTTTTTTTTTTTTTTATGCTGAATGGGCTGTGACTAGTAGTCAAGATACATCATTTGACCTACAAAGATTATTATAGATTACACATAAATGCATTTGGACCATGCTGAATTCAATGGAAAATGTAGTATGCTTATTTTTGCTCCACCCAAGAGATACCTGATATCAAGGAAGTATCTTTTAAAATGTCTAGATCCTTTTTCAAAGACTTTGGCTTGAGCAAGTGATGTGGCCCTCTGTCACCAGAGACCTTGGCTGTGCAGCTGTACAAGATACAATTCTGTGTTCTGATTTAAAAAAAAAGAAAGAAAAAACATGCAACTAAATCACACACCCCCTCAAAAACCCCAACAGCCACCCCAAAGCAAACCTGTATGGCAGCTGCTGAGAAACTGGGACCTGTTAGGGGTATCCAGCTTTGTAGGCCAGGAGGCCACAGGGCAGGGACAAATGTTTCTGTTGAGGGCTTTTTGCCTATATAGAAAGAGCTTGGGTTTAACATGCTGAAACTTTAATAATATCTCAAGTCAGCTAAGCTTTGAGATAGCTGCTAAAACAATCCAGTGGGATGTGTCTGTCTGGTGTGTCTGTGCTGCTGTCCAGACAGCTCAGCAGAGCTCTCTGTATTTATCACATGCACCTCTTTGTTGTTTCCAGATCTGATTATTGCACTGCAGTAGTACGTCTGGGATTGAAAGCAGCAAGAGCAATCTCAGAAGTTCAAGATTACTGAAATCTCATCAGTCTGGTATGTTGTTCTCTTCAAACTCCTGGAATAGCAAGCAGAATTCTTTGTATGTGAGGGCCTCCTTAGTTACAGCTAAGGATAAGTTTCCTGCTAGGTTTCTAGGACCTTGGCTTTTCATCAGCAATTTCATTCTCGGGAAGTAATGTGCTACTAAGAACTATGAACTGTGTATTGTTGGGCTTCTGTAGAAGATTGTTTTTGGTAGTGGTGTTTGAAGCAGGACAATGAACCCAAGCTCTGGGGACCTTCAGTCAACATGCACTCTGAACTTGTTTTCATCTTGCTTATCCAGCTTGGAAATTCCAGGTACTTTTGCAAACTTTCAAAACTAAAACTAAAGTCAGGCTGGAAAGGAGTTACTGGTAGCAGACTTTGCAGAGACTGGTGTATTGGAGAATACATAATATGAAAAGGAATGTTTGTCTCTTCACATTGGGATTTTTTTTCCCACTGCCTTTATGTAGACATGGCACTCATGAAATAATGGGGTTTTTTAGGTTTGATAAAAAATTTTATAATGTTGTCTCAGAGTCACTTCTCAATTGCCAGAGTTCTGAAATTCCTATGCTAATGTACTTTTAAAATTGATATATTTTCAGAAATATGCAGCAAGTTTGGGAACTATTGTTTATAAATAGGGTTACAGCATCTGAGGGTGTGAAAGGCATGGGAAATTAAATATTACTTTGAAAGCTGTCTATAGTAATAAGAAAAGCTAAAAGTCTGAACTATAATAATAATAATAATAAATAAAAAATTCAGCACATGCTGTAGTGCAGACATCATTGACAACCAGAGGGTAAAGTCCTTTTCTCCAGTGCCAGTTCAGTGTGTGTATGCAGCTGATCAGTTTCTTTGCTACTTATTAACATGTACAGAATCCAGGAGGTGTAATGGATTTGGGACTGAAAACCAGGTGCAAAATAGTGAAGAAAGCTCTTGTGGTTCACACTGATCTGCTGGGACCTGGATTGAGTAACCGTCTCTTCATCTAATCCCTGAACAGCCATCACATGTGGCTTTTGATCACTACTATTCTTGTCTCTGTTTGAACTGGTGACTTACAGATGGAGGGCTCTGTTCCTGATCTCTTGAGCTGTCAAGTCTCCCAAACTTGCTGTCTTTTGTGTGTGTAAGATTACAGAACAAATGGCCTTTTAGCTGTCAAATGCTTTAGCTTTTACCATAGTCAAATGAGAGTCAGGTGCTCTGTTACTGTCCAAGTGCAAAGTTGGGTGGCAGAAAACTGATTTTTTTTTTTTTAACACTGGTGTGAAATCTTCCCTGCTTAGTGTTCTTGCAGCTGCTGTCTGTTGTTTTCCTTTTTTTCTGCACTGCTACAGATATTTTAATAGTAGTGAAGGCTTAACTTGAGCCTGAACCTTAAAATATGCTTGTGCTGTTTTTCCAGAATGTATGTGTGTTTAGAGGGAAAATAGATGGCTTCTTGCAGAAACTGAGGCTGAAAATTAGGCTTTTTTATCCAGTTTTACTGTTTCCTTCAGCATGGGATAATGACTTGAATAGCAATTTTTTAATGTATGGTTTCCCAACATTTAGATACAAATATGTTTACCTATGAATCAGAGACCTAAGGGTCAACCATGAATCGAGTTTGGAGACTCCACAGATGATGTGGGGATCTTCATTTTTATGAGGATAGCAAATTACTCTTGGGGCTTTCTTATTTAGGACAGTTATGGTGTGGGTATTTTTTGGTTTTAAATGAGGTAGGGTAAGAAAATCTGGGAGGCCAGTGCTGAGTTTGCTTTGCCATCCCCTTCTGCTCTGGGTAAGCCATACTCTTGCTCATCAGAGGCTTCTGCCAGCTCAGAGACTCAAGGCAGGTGGAAGGGGCTGATTAGCACCAGAGCTGGTTTCAGGAGCTGGCCAGACTGCAGGCCTGTGGGGGGAAGAGGTGGGGAGGAAAAGGGATGGAACATCTCCCCTGTAGTGATAAGAGCTGCTAGTTGCCTGTATGACAGAAACATGAGCTGAAGTGTGGGATGTTTGATGATAAAAATTATTTTTCATTGCCATTACAAGGTGGTGAGACTGCTGTGGTAGCAAACAGAGCTGGAGACTTTTGGAGTAGTATATTTTATTTGGGTTTTTTTCCCCCTCTTCTTTTAAAAGTATCCCAACAACAATGTTGACTATAGGGTTGTCATGTCTTCAAGCACTTGGCAGTTGGGTTGATATCATTTGTGACTTGTACTGCTGTTTCTATGGGCCTAAAGTTAATATGCTCTGAATTGAAGCTTTCCAAGGTTGGTTCCTGAGATACTTGAGGGCCACTTCATTGGTCTGTTTTGTTTGTGTGAGCTGTGTTCTTGGTTTTGATTGCTTAGATAAGGGTTGATCAAAAAAAGTGTCCTGCAAGTATGACCCCAGATCAGCTTCCAGCAGTGCTGGCTCTCACAGGGCACTGAATTCAGGTGCAAGGATTAAAGTCTGGTTCTTTCAGTTTATGTTTTTAGTATTGTGTATAAGTTATGTGAATATTGTTAATTCTGTTCTTGTAGTGTTTCATACATACTGACTTAAAACCAATTGCTGCTTTTCAGTTGTACTTGGATTTGTGGCATGATAGGTTGCTTTAAAATAGGTAACACAAAATGTGCAATTTCATTGTTTTAGCAGAAGTAAATGTCCTTCCTGAAGGTGTTTTTTTTGCTCTCTTTGGTGTATCACAGCTCAAGGGAGCACTTAGCTGTAAATATTTTCCTGGTGCTGTGTAGTATTTGCAGTAAAGCAGTGTGCTGGACTGCCTTGGACTTCATTAATCTGTATTAGGGAAGTTAAAACTTCCCTGTTTTGTGGTAATGGTAGTGGGTGAAGTAGGGAAGGCAGGCAGTTCCAGCACTGGGAAGGGTGACAAGAGCCAGAAACAAGTTTTTCCTCTCTGCCTTCGCACAGGACAAAAACAACCCCAATGTGCTTGTGCTGACAAGTGCTTTATCTTCCTCTGGCTTAGTATTTTTAGATATTTTACACCAAACACGTGAGAATATTTTATGTAAGGCAGCCTTGCTACCCTGATAAGTCTTGTGTAACTCTGATGATACTTGTGGGTGCAGGAGGGAACACTGACTGTGTTCTGGCTCTTCCCTGTGTTGCTTGTTAGGATGGGGCAAGGTTCGTCTCGAACCAGGTGTCCTATCTGCACTTGTGAAATATTTGTTAAGCCTTGTTTTGATTTTACTCATCTTTCCACTGGATACTTGTGTTTCCACAAAGGAGAAAGAACCACTTCTAATCAAAAAGTCAGGTTTCTATGTAGTCCCGAGAGGAAACTGTGCCATGAGAAACGCTGCTGTCATAACGTGACCAGGATCTTGCAAATTTGTTCAGTCAAGTGAAGCCTGAATAAGCACAAAAAGTTTCTGGCAGAAGCCGTGGTACCTTGTGGGATGGAGACAGTCACTTCCTGCGGAGCTCCTGCTGACTCATGCTTTAAATGGGTGGAAGTCTTTGGAACGGGCGACCCGATGTATTTTTAGCCGGGGTTACTAATTTATATCGTGTGCTCGGCCTCCCGGGGTAACTCCAGTCACCCTTAAAGCGCGGATGGGCTCCAAACCCACAGCTAATTTTATCCCAGAAGTGGAGCAGGCGGCAGTTGTGTAATTGCCGCGGCAGAAGCGTTCCCAGCCCGCCCGGGTGTTATCCTCTCTTCCAGCCCCGAGCCCCCGTTCGGGAGCGACGTGCCGGGAGGGGTGGGCGCCCCGCGGGCACCGGGGTCCGTCCCGGCCATCGTTGGCGGGGTGCGCCCGCCCGCGGCTCGGGTTTGTCACGGCGGCAGCGGGGCACGGTCCCTTTAAGAGCGCGCGCCCGGGGTGCCCGAGCCCGCCCAGCCTAACCTGCTAGCGAGGAAAAGTTCTTTACGTGACGGACAGGCCGCTCAGCCAATCAGCGAGCGCGGCCCGGCCGGCGGGGCGGGCCTCCGCCGCCTCGGCCAATAGGAGCGGGAAGGCGGGCCCCGTGCCCACGGTAGGTTGCGCCGAAGTGCAGCTCCAAGTGAAGTTAATCTGGGGTGAAGCGAACAGAAAATTGTGGAGATCGTGTTGGTAGGAATTTTGCCGTTCTAATCGCGTCGTGTGGCGTCGTTCCGCCCTCCGGGGCAGCGGAGTTCATGTGCGTGGGGCTTTCCTTCGTCGTTCCGCTCTCTAATGATGGCAGGATATTAACATTTATGCAGGGAAGCAGAACAAAAGGGCTCTTTAGACAGGAAATAAGGTGCTGAGAGACTCAAACTTGACCGAGTTTCTTTTGTCATCTCTCGGCTTGCACCGGGTGTTCTGGCGTGGAAGAATCGAGCGGTTCCACATTATCTTATGGAGAAATGTTAATTCTAAAATAGCGAGGATAATACTGCTGTTTTGGAGTTACACAATGTTACAGGAAGAGAGCTCGATTTTAACTCTAACTTCCCTGATTCTGATGAGATTGGAGGTAACTAATTATGACAGCTGCTGTGGGATTATTCAGTGATAGCATTTGCTCCAAGTCATTTGTCTTAAATTGTCCTTTGTTGTATCACTGAAGGCTGCTGTGCTGTTGTCTGTGTGTTTGTTCTTGATGAGAAGAATGTCTCGCAGGTCTTTAGCATTTAGAACAAAGATATGTAAAAACTATGTAAAACATGGCAATTTTTTCCTCAATTTTAATCAGTTTTGTAGGATGTCTGGGTCTGTAAGAGCTCTGATTGCAAACACAGGCAGGAAAAATGAAGTGTTACTGCTCTGTGGTGCAGCTATTACCCTTCCAGCTAAGGGGAGGGGGGAAAAAGGGGGGGAGGATTTTCTTTTTCCTTTGGAACTGGTCTGAATCTCTTTGGAAACCTGTATTGCCTAATGGTAGCAGGTGTTTTATTTAAGGGAAGATTATTTTCAGTTTCTGCACCAGTTATATCATATATGGTATTTTTAGTGCCACTTTGTGGATCTGAAAGGGCTTCAGGAACAGGAAAAGTATGAATTAGCATGGGATAGGGTGAGAGGGAGGAGAGCAGGAAGTGGCGAGGCAGGAAACGGGGGGGTTCTAATGAGAATGAAGACTTTCTTTTAATTGCCACCCTTTCTGTATTAGATGAGGCCACATACAGAACAAAGCTTTCAGACTGGGAAATCTATTTTCTTACTTCCCTGAGTACTTCCTGTTTTTATCAAATCACTTGGGTTGATACACAGCTGCTCCTGGGAAGTGGAAAGAAATACTCATGTCCCCAGTACTTGTTGAGTCTAAGAAGTTTGATGGGTTTTGTATGATTAGTCATGGTGATAGGAGAATGGATGTGAAAAATTGAGCAACAGTCTTTCAGATGACCGTGGAAAGCAATTGCTTAGACCTTTACTGAATGTAAACAAGTGTTGTTTTCAAAGTGTTCCTCATTCTTTCAGTTTTACATTGAGCCATTCTGTTTTCTCCCAAAATACTGGGTATAGATTGCTTTTTTTGTGTATATGTGTCAGTCTTGACACACTGGTGTCTTGCCATGGGCCAGTGGCTTATAGGTCTGAAATATTAATTTGCTCCTGCTGTCTTTATCTGTTTATGCCATTTTTAAATGCCCTGCATTGGATTTAAATCCTGAAAATACTATTTTAGAATAGGCAATGACTATATATGGTCTTTTAGTAGAGAGCTGGGGTAGGTTTCTTGTACTGGGTTTAAGATCAGGATACATAAGTGTTTAATACCTGGATATTAATTTCTTAACTTCCATGTGATGCTAGGCCTAAGACTAAGTGGCTGGATCAGGTGTATGAGGTGCAAGAAGAATACTAGAGTTAGCTGGTATTTTCTAAATACTTTCTCTAAACTGATGAGTATGTGTATTAGAATTACTAAAACTAAAGCAAGCCAACTAAAGTATTTGTGTTCTATTAAATATTACATTTAGCCAAAAACTGGTTTAATTTAGAACAAGATAAAAACTGAATACCTGAGGAACTTGGTTCCTGTTGCTTGATGACTGAGCAGCCATGTTTCTTGAGTCCCCTCTGGCCCCCAGCTTAGGGAAGATGTATTATCTGGGGCCACTTTGGCTGATTTATCCAACACAGGAGTGAAATGCTCAACTCTCTCGCCACATGTATACAGTTCTAATGCAGGCTGTTTGTAGAAAGCAAATCTGCCCTAAAGGATAAACATAGCACTTTGCTGGCACAGCTGCACAACTTCTGTATTCAGGCTACAGCAAATGTTTCTTGCCTGCATTCAAAGCCGTTGCTGGCAGGACCCGTGTTGTCCCCGCACGACGATTGGTTGTTCCAGCATTTCTTGTTCATAAAACCTTCTCCTGCACATGCTCCATCTGCACATCTTAAACACTGTGAATGTGTTGTGTGCTGTGGGATTTATGTGTCTGCTTCTGCTGCCAGGATGGAATATACATCTCTGATGTGAATAAGAGATTCTCAAAATCTACTGTAACCCTGTGTACAAAACACAGGACGAAATTTTATCTCCCCTCTTTGAGACAAAGGACATCTGTGCCTTACAGTCCCCCAGCTGCTGGTGGCACTGCCCAGTGTGAGGTGGGTGGCCCAGCATGAGCTGGGATGGTGACTCTGCTCTCTGGTTCTGTTCAATGCTGCTTGTGCAGGCTGTGTACCTGCCATGGGCTGATCTCTGTAAAATATCCCCCAGCCTTATGGAGGGCTGCTGTCCACCCTGAAACCAGGAATGTGGGCTCTGGGTCCCCCTGCCTGTCGGGCCCTCTCTGCCACACGTGTGGCCTCTGCACGCTCCCAGCAGAGTGGCTTCTGTGAGCACTGCAGGCACAGGCAGCCAGGCTGGCTCAAATTGTTCTGAACTCGTGGCTGGAGCCAGCCCAACTGGCTCTTTTCCCCTTCTCTTCCTCCCCCTGTTTCCCAAGTGGTTCAGGGATCATTTCTGCTAATTGCCCTGTGCCCAAGGCAGAAGGGAGGGGGGAGAAGAATAATGTCATCCTGGAATGTCAGTGATGCCCAAACAGGGACACCTGCCCTTGCTTTTACTGGGAAGTTTGGCCTCTAACTGGTTTTCTTGCAGTTTCTAGGAAAGGGGTGAGCTGAGGAGGTGTGATCAGCACAGGGCTGCTGTTGCAGGGCAGATTGGTGCCCAGGACCAGCCCTCTCCTGCAGATACAAGGGCTCCTCAGGAGAGATTGTGTGTCCTCCTGTGGTGTGGAGCTCGCTCTGGGTGGGGCAGATCATCTGCCCAGTGATGTTTACACTGTAATAAGGTTTTGTGAAAATAAGCATTTAATTGCACATGACCTACAAAGGAATAAGAATAGTTGGGATCTGTTCTTGGTTTAAACTCCATTTAATAGAGGCATGAAACATGTTTGGGATTTTTAAACCTGCTTTGTTTTGGTTTTTTTTTTTTTAACCTTTAGAAGTATCAGGAACATTAAGTTGTTCTTCCCTGTTCTTGTTGGATCTCTCAGATGTGTCATAAGCTTCTCAGCCCTTAATTGAAGGGGTGGGGTGATATATTTTTAACAGATCCCTTCTTCGAAGTGTGTTTATTGGGCTTTTGAGCTAAACAGAGATTAGCTAAAACAAAGCTTTGACAGTGCAAAAACTGTTTCTCCTCAATCATGTTGGGGTTTTTTGCTCATTCTCCAATTGTTGAAGGAAACTGAGGGTTTTTTCAATTTGAGAAGTAACTTTTTTGGCTATTAAATTATACATTAAGAGATAACTTGATCTAAATGGAGCAGAAGATGGATCAGGTTAGGATTTAACTCAGTTTAAGACAGTATTTTGAGTATTACTTAGACAAATGAACACACTCATTTGAGTATTTCCTAAAAATAGCTCCTTTCTAAGCCACAGTTTTATTAAACCCACAGTTCTTCCTTTAACTTAATGCCTCAGCAGTCTTGCAGGAGCTCAAGCTGCCTCTGTGCTGAAGACCACCCCTGCTCAGCTGTTCTGCCCTGCCAGGATGTATTTGTGTCACAGGACTCTAACCTTCAGGATATGGTATTTGTCAGTCTGAAACGTAGTAATCCTGTATCTGGAGAACTAAACTATAAACAGTGTGGCTGCCTTGGCAGGCCTGGCAGCCACCCCAGCAGTTTAGCTAGCCCAGGGTTTAAGTCAGCACTGCACCAGTGTGTCCTGTAGTTCATGATGCTAATGCATCTTTATCTATGTGAAGAATTAGGGAGACAAATATAAACTTAATAATCAAATTGGAGTGGGAGCTTGAGAAGTATTTCTGAGATGGAAGTGAGGTGTTTTGGGCTTGTTGAAACATTTTGCATTGCATGGGTTTTTTAAGCAAGGCCTGAAGTTTTCACCATTGGTTTGAACAATGCAGGAGTCCAGATGATTTTCATGTGTGTGCTGTGGAATATAATTGTGCTGATGAAAGCAAAATATTGCATGAGAAAGGCAGGTATTTTCCACTTAAGGTTTAAAATATATTTGCAGCAAGAGAACCACTGATGCTTCAGGCAAAAATGTAGCATTCTGTACCTAAATTGGACATATTAATGCATTTTATACAGAATGCTGTCTCTAATTTAGATTGCCACAAGAAAGCATTCAGGGAGTTGTTGATCATGCTGGTTTCAAGGATAGGGTGGCAGGGAAGATACAAGACTGCAAAGAAGGATAAAATTGTTTGTCTACTACCCCCTCTATGAATTTTGTATGAATTCAGCATGTTTTTCTAAAATCAGATACGATCAAGTCAGATACAAGCAATGCAATGTTGTCATGTACCAGAATGTTTTCTGTGCAACAGGATGACCTTGCATTGGAATCTGCATCATTACCAAGGTAGGGGCAAAAGAAGTGGTTGTGAGTGTTAAACTGAAAGGTTTGGAGCTCTCCTTGGCTCTCCTTGCCCAGCTCCTTCAGAATCAGGTAAGATGCTTATCAGGTAGCTTTAGTTGCTGATACCAGGGAGTTTTCTAAGTGAATTTCACCAGACTTCTCATGTTGGGATTATGCTATCCAAATATCATGCTAGTATGACATGCTGTTGGATGTTGGTGTCAAGTCCTTAAGTGATTTTGTAGATATTAATTAGAATTAGTTATCAAACAAATGATAACTAATTGTCCTTCAGGTGAAAGGTGACAAGAAAAGTATTTATTGTTTTATGATACCAAAATATTTCATTACTAATGTGCAAAGAAAGAGAAGAAAATTGTGGCAACATGGAAGGACTTTGCTGAAATGCTGTTTAGGGCAAAGACTTCAGAATGGCTCAGTAGAATTGTTTTGAGTACCAACATATTTTCATGGGGTTTGTTTAAAGTATCCTTGGAGAGGAGGAAGGCAGCATTAGTAACAATAGGTCAAGGTAAGTGTATTACTATTAGTTACATAACAAACAAATTATCAGTTGTGTGTGGCAAGCCATGCAGGGGCTAAGGCTAGTGCTGAGATAAAGGAGTGTTTGATTTGTAGAATGGTCTGGCAGCTGGGCATGTCTTTATTGCCTTCTTAATAAGTCCAGTCAAACTTGGTGCTTTGAGTGCTTTTAAAAGTGATTTTGAATTTCTGTGCATAGCAATGGAGTAATTGCTTTAATTTTTTTCTTCCAGTATAACAACAAAAAAATCTCATTTCACACTCTGGTCACTTGGTTGATTTTGTTGCCTTCCTGCATTTGCTTTTCTCTTACTTGGTGTCTGTGAAACTTTTGGCTCTAGCCTCTGGTCTCTTTCTGTGGGAATTAGCTTGTTATTCTGCAAAGTCACAATGTGACTGTGACCCATGGTCTTAAGTTTATACCTAGTCATTCTGTATATAAATAAATCCCTGATTAGTTGCTACCTACTTATCCTTCTGTCTTCAACCTCAGATCCCACACTACACAATCAGAATGCTTAGAATATTAGTCTTCTCTGAGTAATACCTCTGTCCTTGCTGCAGCTCTGACACCTTAATTTCTCAGACTGTCAAGGCCTGAAATGAAGAGTTTTTTGAAACTTTTTTGTATGGCCTGAAAGCTCAGCCTGGTGAACTTAAACAGGGTGGCATATGCAGTGTACAATGTGCAGTGTTGCTGGGTTTCCTTGAGCACCGTCAAGTTTTACAAGTTGGTTTTTGAAATGCAGGTTAATGGGTTAAAATTAATTTTTTTTTTTTTCATGTGAAGGATACAAATATTCTTCAATAATTGTGTGGGGATTTTTGCCCTCACAAAAGGGGTGTGAGACAAGGGGTTTCTGGGAGGCAGTGTGAGGGCACTGGGCTTTTCTCCAAGCCGTAGTGAGGACACTGTTCTTGTGGAACTGGTGTAGCTGAAGCCACTGTGCCTGTGACTGCATCCTTAGGCCAAGCTAAAGGGCCTGTTCTTGCTGATAACCCTCCTGTTTCTGACCCAGGACCATAATAAAAATGAAAATACTTTGTTCTTTTTTCCATTGTTTCCTGATAACAGCCCTGTTGCCCATAGTTTGTGAATGGGAGGGGAATGAGCATCATGATAGAAAGCCACGCGTTGTTGACAGTTGAAGCTCAATATCCTGTGAGCAGATTTTTTTCTCTACCCATTTTTATCCATTCTGAAGTGTGACACTGGCTTTAATATGCCAAGCAAAATACTTGGTGATCTGGCCTGTATTTTTCTATGTTTGTGTACTTTTCCTTTATATTGTGAACTTTTCTTTCTCTAGATAGTGCTGTTACTTTGCCATGTGTCAATCTGTTCTCTGGCAGAATACAATCACTATGGCAAGAGGATAAAAAGAGAAATCAGATCTACTTAAGGAGTTATTGTTCAAAATGCTTCTAAAAATGTAAATTTCTGTTTATGTGGCTTGAGGAAAAAGGGGAAATCCCAGGGCACTACTTAACAGCTTGGCCTTTTTGATTACAAGTCCCTCCTGTACAGCCATTTATGGCTTTATTTTTCCATGTAGAATTGTAGAAAAAAACTCTGTACAAAGGTAGCACAGTAATAAGTGGGGAGACAGTGGCACCCAGCCATGCTATTTTTAGGTGATTATGTTCTTAACTTGCTGATCTAAGTGTTCTGGACAGTGAGTGGGGGAGACATTGCACTAGAAATGTGTGCTCACATAGCGGAATCTTGTCTGGAAACAGAATGAATAGCAGACTTGGTTATCAGGAGGGCAGTTCAGAGAGTTGTAACTGGAGTATTTTGTAGGTAAAAACGATGCCCTAGTGATTAAAGCACAGTGTTTGCAATGCAGACTCTTACTCGAGAGCTGTCAGCTCTGGCTTTCTCCTCAGTTGAGAAACTGAAATATGTGCAGTCTGTTCTGTACGGGCTTAGGGAAGAAGTGTAAAAACCTATTTTCTGTGCCATGATGGCAGTGGGGGAAGAAATGCCAGTTGTCCTCAATCAAGTTGCTTCCAGTATTTTTTTAAGCTTCTCTTAAGCAGTGACCTCTCCTTCTTAGCAAGTGGTGTACTTCTGGAAACCTTCAGAAAGAAGAGTGTCTCATTGCAAATTTCTGATAATTCCCTAGCCCCTTATCTGTGAACTTGACACTTAGATAGTTAAAGCTGACACAAGGCAACTCTCACTAATTCACGCTCTAACCTCCTGGTGTTGTGGGCCTTTTTCCTTGTCTTAAGCTGTAAATGAGGCTATGCCTTAAATTTTAGTTCTGCTACCGACTTGGTAGGTTCACCTTCCTCCTGCAGTGCACTGTTAACTTTGAGTCCTCTGGCACAGACCTACAACCATAAACCAGATAGAAGAGCCAATCCAAGATTTTGGAGAATGAAGTCTTCAGGGAAGATCAGTTCCTGTCCCAGCAATGCTGTGACAGAGGTATCTAAAGCCCCAAATTACCTGTTTCATGAAACCATGACATTAGTTGAATATGAATAGACACTGAATGCATGTTTATAGATTGCAGTTGGGTGTTTACATGTTCCATTGTTTCAGGGAGTGTAAAGTGACAGCTGAGAGGAAACTAAGGAAAGATGCAAAACTTCAGAGACCAGTTGGTCTATTCCTATCTTCAGTGAAACTTGACAGTATATTAAAGTGATGGATAAATACCAGTTGTCCAACATGGCAGCTGCTGATCACCTGTGAAGTATTTTCCTATGCTTTGTGCAGGGTGATAAGTTTTAGTATGTAGACATCTACATAGTAGATGTAATTTGTTTGGGATCATGTAAGCTGGCTTCTCCAGTGATTGAAATAATAATTAAGGGATAAAAAAAGCAGCAAACACCCCCCCTTTCCAGAATAGCATTGAGGTTAAAACAAAGTAATACCTTTGAGTCCCTTGACTAAATTTAAGTGTATTGAAGGAGATGAGGAATGCAGCTCTGCCACAGGGAACACTGTACTTATACCTCTTCTGCTGAAAACTTGTCCTTACATACCCTCTTTCTTTGGTCAGGCTTTAGCTTTAGGTTGAGTTCCCCATCAAACCACAGTAGGGGTATTGTATAATTTTACACACTTAAATTAGATATAGTGCATAATTCTAAATAGAACTACACATCATGCATGATAATCACAGTGTTCTTGGAAGTTAAGCTGATTTCAAGATGCCCTAGCCAGAAATGATGACAGTTTTATTTATTAACGCATAGGAACCCCGATATTAGAGCAGGAGCTCCCTTAGCATTAGACCCACGTAGAATTTGTGGCATTATAAGCTAATTAAAATTCTACATAGTGCTGTTTATGAAAACAAATTATAATGTGTTTTGTGCTTACTGTCAGTTCTCGGCAACAGGTGCTTTGTTAACAAGAAGCTGTCTATTTCGGGAACTCGTGTTAAAGCGGCTTTTATCTCTTCTGGGTTTGATATGCTTAAAATAAGTGAAACTTATGCTGTATTGAGAGAAGATTACTTATTCACTGAAGCTCAAAAGAAGCGATTACTGAATCTATTCTTTCAGTAATTATGAGGGTAATCTTGTAAGTGTTCGAATCCTTCTTACAGATTATTTCTCATCAGTGCGTTAAGTCAAACCTGTTTTAAAATACAGCACCAGAGATAGTTTATGGAGTTGCTCTCCTGCATCCCTGTTGGCCTGGTATTCTAAAGGAATTTAGAGAATTCTAGAGTCTCCTGATTCTAATTCTATACAACCTCTGATTTTTGAAATGGCCAGCTTCAATATCTGATACCAGAGAAAGCAGAATCTCACCCTGTCTGGTCTGTTTCAGAATAGCTTTCTTACCTTTTGTAAGCATTTTAAAAGAAGGCATTTCTGTTACCTGACAGATTTTAAGTTAACCTTAAAGTTGTGGGACTGTGAAGGGTAACTCAAGTATTCCTGCAGCACCTGAATGCCAGAATACAGGTATGAGATGGCACAAACTCCAGAGGAAAGAAAAGGGGCTCCTCAGGCAATGTCTGTGATTTGTACAACTTGGCACCAGTTCAGCCACACATGATGGAAACTGTGTGAACTGACACAACCAACTGCTGATGAGCAATTACTGACATAGTTTGATTTTTCTAATGGGTGTAACTTCTGAATTTTTTTCCTCTTGAGCAGAGATGCCAGAGCAAGAACTCTAAAGGGTGCTCTTTTAAAAGAAGCTGCACGTTCTGTCACAAGTGTGACTTCATGTAAGGTTTCTGTGTCAGTCTTGTCTCAGGGACAGCCATGTTCCAGAAATGGGCCTGCTCAGCCTGTCTGCCTTAGATCTTGAGTGAGCTGGGAAGGCTGAACTGAGTAAGTACACCTTAATATCTGGGGGGCAAGCCACTCTTCTGTGGCTCGTGCATGGACACAGAGTGCTTTGGGTAGGACAGCATGACCAGATGGGTGGCTGGCCATTGTCTTCTCTGTGTTCCTCAGATATGCCTCTTGAACTTCTTTCACTGTGCCTCCCCCAAGGATGCCAGATCAAAACCAACTTCCTAAAACACACAATATACTCTTTTCTCTTCACTTTTAGTTGTAATTCACTTAGAAATTGTCTTTACTATATATGAACAACTACAGTAACTGTGTTGCTCTCAGTGCTTTTAATGTTTAACTAGTTATCTTTATTGAAGGTCCCTGTCATGACTTGCTGTAAACAAGCATGTCTAGCTCCAAGGGTTGTTTGCTGTTTTTTTTCTTTTGAATCCAAGAAGTGAGTTTTGTTGTGTGTGTAGGTTTTGTTTTGTTGTTTTCACTTGCATTCAGGTTAACCTCTCCAAAAAGGCAGCTTTGTCAGCTTAGATTTTCTGATAGTCATCACTGGAGAGACAAACTTAGAACATGCTGGTGGTGCCTCTTTCTGAAAGCATTTCTGTGTTGCTCTGGATTGGAGTTTGCTGGATGAACTGGGGCTGGCCTACAAATGTATCGTGCTACTGGGGAATAAGAGGCTTTTAGATTTTCTAAGTCAGAGGAAAAAATGATGTTTCTTTGAATCTCAGGAAGTATAGATTCTGTCATATGCAAGCGTCTAATTCTAGTGGTGCTGCGGTGTTAGTCTAGAACAGCTAGGAAGTCCCAATGTACAGGCTTAAATGTACAAACAATGATAATCCTTGGCATCCTGACTTGTATTTTGCTGCTTTAGACTCAGTTTGAAATGCATGATAAATAGGAATTTTGAAGGCATTATACGGAGTGCTGCCCTTAATTTTTTAGGTGTCTTAGCAGTTAGTAGATGCTCCATAAAGTAGTGGTCGTTACTGCAAAAAACCCAGCATCACACCAGTAGCTCTGTGTGGCAGCTTTCTGTAATTTCAGTACAGATCCTTTTGTCTGTACACTGCATCTTTGAAATCCAAAATACATAAAATATGATTCTTCCTACTAGGTAATTAAATGTACCTCTTACATTGCTTGTTAATTGTTGGGGTTTTTTTTAAGAATTAATCTTCAGTAGAGTAATGACGTTCATGGAATTGGCCCTTTCTTTGGTTGACTATACTAAAAAGTTTGGAAATTAAGTATGAAAAGTTTGCTTATATTTGTTTTTGTTTGTAGACTTTAAGTGGTTACTGCAAGCAATGGGATGCTTTTGCATGAGGTGAATGAGAGTCTGAGGTACCACTTTTACAGAAGTTAATCTTTGGGGCTGGTAATCCATGCTTTGCAAAGGTTAAGCGCGGTCACAAGTAGTAATTACAGTTTCAAAGTAACATCTATTAATAGTGTATGTAGACAAGCATGGAAAGCTGGGTCCTTATTATCAGTGATCTCCTTGATACCAGTATAGAATCTGTGCATCTTTGTTCTTGCTTAGCAAGAGTGGAGAGGTTGTAGTGAAATGTTCTCTTGTTCCTTGTGTAACCTTGAGTACAAGAGCAGTCAGCTGTACTTAGCAGCATCCATGCTTTAACACTGGAGGCTTTGTCTGTACCAGGTGTTCCTGGGTTTATGATATTCTGGCTCAGATTAGTTACGAAAGTTGCTAATGTTCTGTCCCTTCCTAAGACCTGAACTGTCTCTTTTCTGTCCATCTGCCACTTTCTCTCGTGTGTGTGTCTTTTTTCCACTAGTGTGATTCTTTCACAGTCTTTCTCACATCTTAAATCTGAGATATTGCTTTCTTAAGAGTTCCAATTTTATTTATATTTTAGTTCTTGTATGGAAGGATTTAAGCTTGCAAACTAACAAAAATTGGAAGTGGAGAAAAGACTTCTCTAACTCTTTACACCTTTTTGTAAAGTTTCTGTTAGAAGTGTCTAGTATAAGTACTTGATTGTAGCCTAAATTAAATCTATGCATGAAACAAAAATAAAAAGCTGTTCAACAGGAATAGACAGGAACATAGTAGATATTAAATTACTTGTTAAGTGAGTTAAAAGAACATCTCATATAAGAGTCTTTGGTCACTAGTGTGAGTATTTTGTTTTTGTTATGAAGTCATATAAATTCTACTTCACATTGCAATTTAAAACTTTGAGCAGGAAGAAAACTGGAGGCTCAGTGGAATGAGTGGAAAGCTTTAAAATGTATGGATTCTCTTGGTGCTGAGGAAGTTGGAACTCCTGTGTTTTGAAAAATGCAGCAGCTGTGTGTTCTGCTGCTACAGGAACAAAGAGGTCGCTGCCCTTACAGATCTGCTTGCATAGCTGGTCCTTAACCATATTCACTTTTTTTAACTCAAAGCATTCTGATGAAACTGGGTCAGAGTGTAGCTACACATGTATCTGTGCTGGCAAATGTGAACCAGCTGCAGTGCTTTAGCAAGGGTGAGCTGTAAGATGAAATGACATGTCTGACTGCAACCAGCAAGCTGGGCTGAGCTGTAATGACTGAGGCCCCTATTCAAATCTGCCAGTTCTTCTTGGCTCCATAGCAAGTTGCTGGGACATGATAATGCCTTAAACCAGCTACAAATGACTGCTCAGTGAATGTAAATTGGAGCCTTTTGGGAGACAGCAATGGAGTAAAAAAACCCAGGACTGTTCTGTAGCTTGCTTTTAATTTGTGATTCTAGTGCTTTATACCCTGAGTAGTGTCCTGCTGGAAGCAGGACACCTGAGCAGCAAATTCCAATATGAACTGGTATCCTCGATCACAGCCAGTGCTTTGGGAGCTTCTGCAGCAAGATTCAACAGAACTTTGGGCTTTTATTTGCCCTTTGTTTTGATAAGCCTGTAGAGAAATGCATTTCCTATTTATTGCCTTTTGTACCAGCCTGCCTTTTCATATGGTGGTGCAGGTGGTATTGGGTATCTGTGCCAGTACATGCTAAAAAGTGAAGTGTATTTTTGTGTACCCAACTTGATGTCTTATTTGTGCTTGGAATGAAGCTTTGTATGTCTAAGCAGCACACATTACCCCTTCTGCAGCTCCTTCTATGCTTCATTAGCACAAAGAGACAATGACCATTAGTGTTGATGCTATTTCTGTCAGTGCTGAACTACTTCATTATAAAGGTGATTATGACAAAGGAGGGAATATTTTAATCACTTGTTAAAATTGGATTTATCATTTGAGGTGAGTGTCAGGTAAAACTGTCAGTGTGCTGATTTTGACAGTAAGAGTAGTTCACACTGTGTTCTGCTTTCTCTTTGAGCAGCAGTTTTGAAGCTGGCATCAGAATGGTTCAAACTGTGTCTGCTGTGCTGCTGAGGCACAATGCTGTTTGGGTGGTCTCAGCATTTGCTTTTGGTAGGGATCCTTCCCATACCAGTCACAGATTTTAGGAGTGTTTGCAGAACACAAGACTGTACTGCAGGATGTGAGGATCTGCTTGTTTTCCTTACCAGAACTTGAAGTATGAGGGTAACTGGTATTCAAGAATCCTTTTCCTTTGGGGAAGACAGATGAAGAGAAAGCTGGCTTCTGTGCCAGACTTTTTTTTTCTTGTCTAGAATTAGGGGGGGGGGGGGGGGGGGGGCAGTGAAAGAGATTATTCTTAAACCTTGTGTGTTTAATCCTGCTAAATGCTGCTCTCTCTGATCTTACTGATTAACATTTGAAGCCTATAAAGCTGGGGTATCAGTTATTTGAAACTAGTGGCATATAAACATTTTAATTAAAAGGAAAAGAAGAAAGGGGGTGGGGAGGAAGACCAGTATCAAGTGCCTGTTCTGTGAGGAAGAGATGTCCACAAGCATTTTTGTGGCTTGCTTTACAGAGTATTGGAAGATGTCTCTTTCTCCACAGAACTTGATATCCAGAAGATTTGCTCTGCTTTGGTGTTTCTACAGCTTCAATTCTATACATTTTATAGGCATGTACTTTGCATATTTTTTGCTTGGTACAGAGAGGAATTTACTCTGAGGATGTGATGGTGAGGGAGGAAAGACAGGACCTGTAGCAGCAGCAGTAAGAGGGCATTATTGAATGAATGAAGTTGTGTATTGCTGGAGTAACAGGAACAGGTAGACTGTAAGCACCTTATTTGTAGGAAAAGGAGGACTTAGCCTGCAGAGGTGTGTGCTGCCATGCTTCTAGTGACAATAAATATCTTTAAGAAGCAGAGGTAATTTCAGCTGAAGTTTTGCAAAATTTAGCTAATACAGAAAGAGGGTGTTTATTCCATAATCTTCAATGAAGTAGATGTTCTGGGGTTGCGCTGAGAGGAGTTGTTTAAAGTTCTTGCACTTCCCTCTAGTCTGTTCCTTCTCATTAGGGCTTGTACAACTGGTTATACAACTATATTGTAAAGCAAAGCAGGGAATGTGCTTAAAATATTGTGAAGAGCTCTGTTGTTTTGTTTTTTTTTTCTTTAAGATAAATCAATTCTGCATTCAGAATAACCTTCAGAATTCATAGCATTACTCTATGAATGCTATGCAGGCACAGCTCTGGGGGAACAGGCAGAGCCCAGAGGCATTTCCAGGAGCTTGACAGGCTCCACGTTTGTTTTGTGACACCTCAAACCGAGAGGGACGTACATGTTGATCCCAAGACCTTGTTGTCATTTCAGCTATGAAGCTGCTTCAAGTGTCATGCTGAAGCCAAGCTAGGGGAAGGCCATTTTTGAAATTATGGATCGTGTGTGCACTTGGGATTTATTTTACAGTAGGCTTGATGCTCAGCAAGGGCTTGCTGCCCCTAAAAAGGGTTGTCCTATTTTTAGCCATGTCACTTCCTGTGCAGTGTATGTCATTTTTCTGGAGTTGATCTTCTGTCAGATGAGCAAGCTCTCCAGTGCACCAGAACAAATATTTGTGTTGTTTGCATGAGATGGCTGAGCTGATGTGGCTGCAGGCAGGGATGGGGGGCAGCAGTGGCCAGAGCTGTGGGAGCGTGCCTGCCCCTCTGACAGTGGTTTCAGCTGTGACTGCCCACCTCCACTGCTCTGTGGGATGTTTGGGCTCAGTGACGCTGTGGATGTTCCTACGTGAGCCATTACGGTTTTGAAACAAAAATCATCTGAAGCTGAGCCAAGAACTGGGCTGATGGGAGGTCCTTCCCTCCCCCAAACACATCTGCTCTGTGATCTCTCACCGCTGGGGCCAGAGTCCAGCTGCTCTGCTGGGGGCAGTTTGCCTGGGGCCCAGAGTCCCCACAGCAGCACTCTGTCATCCGTGTGTACAGGACAGGCATGGCTCGAGTGCAGGGGCACAAGCTGCCAGTTCTTGGGTCTCTTTCGTTCTGTTTTCAATGCCTGGTCTTGGCTAGTGGCTCTCTTAGCAGCTCTGCTGCTGAAACAGGCATTTCCACATGTGTCTGCAGCTAGACCCTCTCTCCTGCCCAAATAGCACACACGTGACAAATGAGCTCAGAAACCAATCTGTGTTGAAACTAATTGGCAGAAGGTCAAGTGGTTGATTTTTTTTTTTTTTTTTAAGTTTGATCATTTCCTTGTTTCATTTTGGTACATGTGAGCACTGAAAGGGAGGGCAAAGCATGAGAGAGCTCATTATACTGGTTTGGCATTCTGTGGCTTTAGGGTTCAAGTAGATGAGTTCAACCATCCCAGGAGCTTACAGGCTGCTAAAACATGTGTTGTCCCTCCTGGTCACATGTCCTTCCTCACATCAGTTCCAGAGGCTCTCCTGTGTTGGACTTTCTACTTGTCGTGTTTTTGAATGTGAGCTGATTGAGCTCACTGTACTGTCAGAAAACTTTGTGTTGGTGATGATCCTTTCTTTTCCTGGTGGGTTTTTTTGGTAGCTCGCAGCAGTAATTTTGTGGGTGAGGTGGATTGTACCCAATTGTCCCCTTCATATCCAACAAGCTGTTGTCTTGGTGCAAGTTCTCCTTTGGCTTCATAACATTGCATCAGGTTGATCCTATCTCTTATTCATTGTATTTCTTAAATATTAGCAACCAATGAAAGATCTTCCGCTTCCTGTGGCCCTTATTAAAACTCTTCAGAAGAATCCCTGGCACTTCCCTTTGGAGATTGAAGTGTTCTGGAGCCTCATGCCAGTGGCTTGTGCTTTGACTGGTGACAGGATCCACTGGTTAATGAACTTGGGAACTGGCTTAGCTGGAACTCAGGCCAGCTTTTCTTGTTTTTCGTCTGGGCATCTTTGGGCACCTTTCACAGTTTGTTTATTGAATTGGAGCAGAACTTTTTTTTTTTACATCCAAGTTAGAGATTGTTATTCTGTGTTTGTGTTAGCACCTGATCCCTTCAGCAATGTTGTGTTGGAGAATATTAGCAGTGGCTGGTGCAGTTACTGAGATCCTGTGTGCTGCTTGAAGCTAATATTGAACAGAAAGAAAATTAGGGTACAATCTGGAAGTTAGTGTAGGGTTCTTTAATATGCTGCTGCCTAAAGTTAAAAGGATTAATACTGCATTGTGACATCAAATCTCTATTAGCTCTTGAAATATTCAGTTGAAAGTGGTTTTAATTATTCTTTCAATCTTAAACATTCTATGCCAAAAGTGACTTGCATAAGGTTTCAGCTTTAAATTGGTTCTGGTTACCAAAGCACAGCAAACTCATATTCATTTGCACTTCCCTGAAATGGCTTCTCTGAAATGTTGGGCCCAGCATAAGAATTAAATTCCACATGCACTACTTGCAGTTTCATTCTGAAAGACTGTCTGGAGAAAAGCAGGAATGAAAGTGCTCTTTCAGCTACAAGTGCAGTACTTCAGCAAAAATCAAATTTAGCTGTTGTGTGAGGTCAATGGGGGCTTTGTATGTTGAAAGCAAGTGATTCTCTGTTGGGGTGGGGGAGTGTAGTCAACAGCTGAAATAAGCTTAATTGCAGGTTGAAGCTGAAAAAGATAGTATCAGATTTTGGTTGTCTTCCTGCCTGTACCTCTTCCTTGTCTTCTATCTTGAATCCTTCCTCGTCCATAGAGTACCTTATTGCTGTGAGCAGAAGACTTGACTTGTTTTTGTGTTGCTGTTGGCTTTGCAACCCAGAGGTTTGGTCTTGGTATCCATTTCATATGTTTTGGGGAAATAAAAACAAAATGGAGTGGATGTGGGTGTGAGAGGAGATGAGGAGATTTCTCTGGAAACAAAATAATGGGAATGTTGTTTGTGTTTGGCTTTGAATACCTCTTATGTAAAAGGAAATCTTTTTTTACTGTGGCACTACTATGGTTTCATCAAGTTTTATAACGTGGCATTGTTGAAGTGTTCAAGTATCTTGAAACTCCTTTCCCTCTGGATTTTTTTTTGCTTGTTTGAAATGTATACTGATGTTACTTGCAAGATTGATTTTATTTTTTCAGTAATATTGCTTATCTTTAGTTTGACTTGCAAGAATTAAAATTACCTATACTTCAGCTTACTTTTTAATCAGGAAATGGTAGACCTAAGTTGATCTTGAATTAAGTATAAGTAATTTATACCTTGATATATCTAGTTTCTTAATGTGAAGCTGTTTTTCCTTTCAAAATTATTAAAAAAGAAGTGCAATTGAATATTTATGGAGGGGGAAAATGGAAAGTTAATTTTATCTCATGAAATGACATGTCAAAAATTATTTCCAAGTTAGACCACTTGATAATAGTTAGGAGTCTCAGAACACTGATTGAAATTGTCATTGGTTGTAATTTTCTTGTAATGTCTTACAAATATCTATAAACTTGATTAATACAAGCCAGGGGAAAAAAAATTAGTCTTTATTTAACATCCTTAAATTTGGGTTATATAATGTGGCAACTCATGTATCATATATCTCTCAACTTACATATCTCTTACTTCTCATTTTTATTATATTTTGACAGTGAATTTATAAATAGGAGGTTGTGTATGTGGTCTAATACTTTTGCCTGTAAGGGTGATTTTCTTAGTGTGTGAAAAATCACAATCCAGGGTTTGTGGTAAGCAGTTGTGTCGTCTTTCACTAATGACACAGTGACTAAACAGTGACATGTGGATTCATGTGACTGTTGTTAATGATAATTATGCAGCAAGTAATCCTGTGTTGCCATGCTTGTCTCTGTTTTACAGCTCTCATGCCCAGTGTCAGGTGTTCAGGTTTCAACATAAGCGTCCCCCTCCCCTAGTCCCCTCACCTGACTGCCAGAAGCAGAATACTTCCAATATTTGATAAAATTACTTTTCTTTGTGGGGTATATATTGAAAATAAATTGGTGGGGCTGGGAGGGTGGGTCATGCAAAGCCTACATATGACTGTATTTGTATTATTGGGCTGGCTTTTTGGGAAAGGGCAACGAGTTAACCCACAAGGCATTTTTTCTGGATGGTCTTTTTGCTGAGCTATAGGAAATTCCAGATTTTCAAATGTCAGCTGTAAAAGAAGAGTTTTCTGAGGCCTCTAAATGCTGGGTTGTGTGTATCAATTTCAGGTTTATAGAAGAAGGGAGAATGGCTCAAGAAACTAACCGTAGCCAAGTGCCTATGCTCTGTTCCACTGGCTGCGGATTTTACGGGAATCCTCGCACAAATGGCATGTGCTCAGTGTGCTACAAAGAACACCTGCAAAGGCAGAACAGTAATGGTAGAATTAGCCCTCCTGGTAAGTAATCCCAGCACACAGTGTGTGTGTCAACAGCTCAACCTGACCCAGCAGGCAGCAGCTTCCTGGCCATGTCCAGATCCTGATTGTTGGGGCATTAGTGCAAACCGTTTCATTCCAGCATCTTACAATATGGAATGAGCTTGGTTGGAATGCCCATAATGTAATTGTGTTGCCACTAATCTGCTCAGAAGTAGGCTCTCACTAAAACCTTTTTTATTCATTTGAGTGTTTCTGATTTGAAATTATAAAAATGCAGAAAAAACACTACAACATATTTTTGCTGAAATTACTGACAGAGACAGGATTGAGTTTGGGAAATGTTTGTGAAAGGCCTTTTAAGTACAGGTATTTTATCCCTGTGACCTCATTCTTAAAGATTAACCTGTAAACACTTGATAGTGATGCCTTTTCCTTTTGAAAGCCTTCAGGGGCTTTTGTGGACATCTTTCCATAACTGCCCCTGAAGGCCTTCAAGAAAAGATCTGCTCTTACATTGCCTCCTTACTAAAATTATCTTGAGTTTCATTTCCAGGTTGGAAAAAGGGAACAGTAGTTTCTCCTTAACTTCTCATACTTTCTGTTCTTTTTGGCCGTGTCCTGTGTACTCTTGCTTTTCCTTCAACCTGACCTTTTAAATCTGGGGATTTAAATATTGAAATCTGGGGATCTGGATTCTACATGTTCAAAATGCATCTGGAGTTGGCATTAAGATGTTATACTGATGTTCTCCCAGATCCATCTTGGTTTTTTAAACAAAACACCAGCTTCTTGTGTCAGAGTACAGCAGTTCATGCTGAGAAAGCTGCTCGTAGATGCTTTAATTAGTAAAAAATAGTAACTGCTTTAAAACTCCAGCTTCAAAATTTTTTGCCATGTAAGTTCTGCGGGGCTGGGGCTGGAATGAGATCAAAATATGGCCAAACATAATTACTTTTTGTAAAATTACATTTCCTTACGGTGTAGGCAGAGATTCAGTTACTCTCCTTGCTGGTGTTGTAGGGGTCGAAGAGTAAATGCAGAGTGTAACTTTTGTAATCCAGGAAGCAGCATAACCCCTTTTCCCTGGGTGTGTCTTGCAGCAGCCTCTGTCAGTAGTATCACCGAGTCCTTACCGGTCCAGTGCACAGAGGGCAGTGCCCAGGAAACTCAGTCCACTTTAGATTCTACATCGACTCCATCTATGCAGCCAAGGTAAGGTGCTTCAGTCTGCTCTGTGTCTTTACAGAAAAATCTCTGTCAGAATGATTAAATGAAGTGTGCTGATCCTGCATAATTAAATGCTGGAACCAGGATTAGGAAAAGGTGTAAGATTTCAGTGCTAACTTTTAAAGCATGGGATCTCAGGGTGAATGCTAGCAGATCTCTGTGCTTCATCTGGCATTCAAATGGAAATTTGTCTTTAGAATTTAGCTTCAAATAGAAGTTGTCAGTTTCTGTTCTACAGAGATTTGTCTGGCTGCTCTTCTGCTTCCTCAACTTGTAGTTGTGCATTTACCAAAGGAGAACTCTTCTCATCCTAGAAATTTGAGGATTTTGTAAAATGGCAGGGAGCTGTTTACGAGAGCTCTCATAAATAAATGTATGATAATGTGTTAACAAGCCAGTTGCTTTGCAAGAAGTGGAGAGTACTAGAACAGGGTAAAGACACAAGTCTTAGTACAAGTTGTGCTACTGAATTGATCTCTTATTAAACAAGTAATTTCCATCTGGGTTATTCAAGGGTACATAATATCCTCTTATAAATCACTCAGACTTACTAAGTGTACTCCATTTGTAAAAGCTAAATATTTGTTTATATTTAGTGGCTCCATTTCTGTTTAGAGTGACACAACCAGCAGCAACTTAAACACTTTGGAAATTTGAGTGAAAAGTGTTAGTGTGTTATATACTATGGAAGCTAAACTTGCAGTAATACTCATTTCAACTTTTCTTTAAAAAAAATGAATGTAGTAGAACACAGGGCAAGGGAGATTTCATCAGTTCCTGCTGATTGATTCAGCTCAGACTTTTCTGCTCCTTAGCTTTTTATAGGAGGTGTTATCTCATGCTTGGATCCTGCATATGAACTGAGAGCTAGGTGTCATGCTTGATGCTATATTTAGTTTTTCCATTCTAAGGTTTATAGTTGGGGTAGAAAATACGTATCTTACCCTGAAACAGCTCTTCTGGTGTGTGTAAAAAAAAAAGTTCATCCAGGTCAATGCACAGATGTGAACCAATTACAGTGCCTTGCCTTTGTTCTGTCACAACTTCAATAAAACCATGAAAGAATAGAAGTACCTCACTGATCACTGGCTTGATTACTGGCTGCAGAAGAGAGGAGTGGACTTGCACTTGAAAAAACTCAGTGTCACTTGCTTGGGTTTTTGTTTTCAAAATAAAAAAAGCAGCAATTCAACTTCAGTCTCTGGAAATACCTCAGACTTAGGATACTCTAAGGACAGATAAAATTAATTGACAATGCCCTTCTGTAGGTGGCCAGACAGGCAGTTCAAGACCTATGTGTAGTTCTTGACAATTAAAATTGCAACTCCAGTGCTCCTGTTGTGCCATGGAGTGCTGGTTCATGGGCTATTGGATAATCTGGTTTTTGCCTTCAGAGTGAATCCCTCAGTGGAAAAGAAGAAAAAAAAAATGCAAATGAGCTAGAGCTCTAAGTCCCAAGGAAGAGGTAGCACTGTCTTGTTCCATAGGAGAGCTGCTGGATGAGCAGCTTGGCTGGGAGTCATGGCCAGTGTTGAATTGCACTCTCTAAACTGCTCAGGGTGTTCACTGGTGAGTGTTCAGCCATGCTGGGATTTAGCAGTATGGCTGAAGGCTTGGAAAGTTTAGCCTGCACTACTTTACACTGTGAAAATCCAAGGGGTTCTGTGTGCAGCTGCTGCAGCTTTGTTACTGGAAACATTGACATGCTGCAATTTTCTTGTTTGTATCACCAGAACCAGAATCCTGTACAATTATCTTGCTGACTTCTGTTATAAAGATCCTTGCATACTGAATGTTGCATTGTTGCTTCTGTGTGGAATGATGGTATGCCAAACCACCCAAAATATTTTTTCCTTTTTTACAGTGGAACTGTTTTGTTGTATTCAGTATGAGTTGAAAAAAAAAAGTTTACCTTTTGTGTCAGTTCAGATTGTAGCAGTTTTAAGTGGTTACACAAACAACTTCAGAGGTTCTGGGATACCTTCTCATCAAGAGGTGCCCTAATGTATCTTATGGGAGAAGAATGTGAAAATGCATAATAAAAATCATAATTTTCTTCTTTTGCCCCTCAGCCCTGTGTCCAGTCAGTCACTTCTAACAGAATCTGTAGCATCATCCCAACCGGATAGTACGGCTGTGGACAAAACAGTACCTGAGACAGAAGAGTTGCAAGGTTGGTGCCTAGTTTTCAGTGACAGAACTTTTGAATAATGCTTTCTAAACTTCAGCTGTTCTTAATACACTCCTGTTCAAACATGTCTGATTCTCAAACCCAAATATTCTGTGAAATCAGGAGGCAGAATAAAAATAAAGTTTCTTTTCTTAAATGGCAAATGAAACGGAAACCTTATGTTTAATTGATGATGTCAGTGTCTGCCATAAACAAGTGTTTTAATTGGTGTTGGAAATGTACATTATAAATCAACATCCTGTTCTGTCTCAATGCCATGGCTGTTACATCTGAGTGGAGTTTTGAGTATCTGTTACTTCTCAGAGTAACCATTTACAGCACATATCAGAAGTTTATGAGCATATTTGTGGTAGAGGGTGTTTGACATTGCCATTGCAAGAACAGGGTCAGTATCTTTTGCAAATAGGAAACACCTATAAAAGAAGCTTTCACCTCTGAACTGTAGTGGTGTAAGATTTTGAACTACTGAAATTCACATTATCAAATATAAAATTACCAAACCACAGGCTATGTTTGCTTGAAGCACAGTGGCTAAGAGGGTTAACTATATTGGCCTGAAATTCTCCTTGCTGGTACAATGTAAAGTTTCTTTTCAGTTTTTTCTTGTTTTCTATGTGAAGACTTTCGGAGCTTAAGGCTAAAAAATGTTTAATAGTATTTCTTAGGAAATGCAAAAATGCCAGGTGGTATACAAAATGTGCTCAGACTGGTAACCTATAGGCATTATAAAAGGTATTTAAAGGTAAGTCAGTAAGTATTCTGCCTTCTGCTGAGACAGTTTAGGTTTTAGTGGGGAGGATTTATTTTTCTCTGGACTAGTCTAAACATAGAAGTGTGGGTTTTTTACAGATACAACTTGTAATTTCACTTAAACATTCTAAATACTAGTTCTTTGACTGTATCTCTGGTATTAAAGCTTTGCTTCTCAGATACTTTTCTAAACCTGACCTGTCCTTTTCTGTAGGATGGAATATAAGAGTCATTAGTCAGCTACTATGCTGAGTAAAGCTGTCTCCTTGGTTAATAAACTTGAAAGAAAAGCTTTTAATTCCATTTTTTTCACCACTTTTACTAGTCTTTGAGGTGAGACACATGCTTACTCTTGAAAAGATACATTCTAGAGATACACTCCAGTACCTGTTAGGAAGTTTGTGTTCTGGAGCTGAGAGCTCTTGTCTCAGTTTTGACAATGCATCTACTGGCTTTTCATGGGGAGACAGAGGCAGAGCTTTGTTTACCCTGGCACTGAGGTGTCTTGGGCCTGTGAAAAGACTTTTCCCAGCAAGTTTCCAGAGGCATGTCTCTCTTCTTACACACTTGGATAAATTTGTGCTGTTTCTTAATTCTCCACCTCTCAAACTTATTCTCCTATCTATAAGATAAAAGGTTTCTCAACCAGAAGCTTTGAATTTAGGGATATATCTGCAGGATCAACATATATCAGGTGTTTAGGTTACTCAGCTGAGTCCTCTGTCCTTTTCTTTGTACCCTCATTTCTAAACTAAGAACATCAACAGCATGTAGTTGCAGTTCTAAATTACCATTCCTATTTATAACTCTCTGGCAAGGTCAGCCTTACTTCCTTAAGAGTTCCTTCTGTGTTGTCCCTTGACTGAAAATCATAGGAAATGTAGTGTTTCCAGTTTTAGGCATTTTGATTTGAAAATGTAAGTTTGAAAGGAAAGCAGCTTAAAATGAATGCTGAGAGGGATTTCATTGAATTGCTGTCACAGTTGTGCATCCTGAAGTTTTCTTTTTTTTTGAAATTTGAATTTTAGGTTGGTGACAAGCATGTAATACAAACATGTGAATCCAAGGGGTTTTTTTAGCATTGCCCAAGTTTCTAACATTTAGAAAAAAAATAATAAATTCACAGCAATGTGCTAGTTGGTCCCAAAGTGAAGAGTGTCTAATAGTATTTTTGTTGATGTAGGGGAACAGGAGAAATGTCAGTATTTATTTTGATAAAGTCTTGCCTTGTGGGAATGTCTGTTCTGGGGAGAGTTGTTCTATGCTGCTGCTGTAAGTTAATGTATTGTGTTCAGCTGAGGTCCCCTTAACTTGCCATTTAACAAAAATTACCAGGCTACAACAACATTGAATGAAGGACTGGGTGAATAATTAAGCTTTCTTAGATTACTGTTATTACTTTTCTAAAGCAGACAGATAAATGAGACTTGAGCTGTGTGCAACACAGCCCTTGCTGTTTGCAGTCAAGCTAAAACTACAAAGGGATAAAATTCCCAAAGAGCATTTCAGATTTGTTTTTGTTGGATTTATGCATTGCAGAAGAAATGGAGGAAAACTCTAGAATGTTAAAAAGTGTAGGCTTTAGAGCAAGTATTTGTATATGATGCTTGTGGAGCAGTGCAAAAGGCCAGATGCTCTAAGATAGGGACTAATAAATTTTTTTTTAACTTCTAATGTTCTTAAATACCATGAAAATGAGTTTCATTTTAGGTAATCTTTAATGGCATGAAGTACAGGCCAGCTTTTCTAGCAACTTTCTTCTATTCCAAGTAATTTTAATTACCCCCTGGGCTATTGTGCCTTTTGCTCAACGTGATGGCCCTGTTAGGATTAGCCAGTCAGGATTTCTGATTTGTTAGCCAGGGCTGCCTCCAGGCAAGCCTGCAAGCAGGTAAAGAGGTATTTCACTTCCCTGGGGTAAAGGAAGATGGTTGAAACCATCCAGGTTAGGGTTCATGCTTCTGGTTCAGGGAGGATTTTAAAGGTGAAGCTTGTCAGGGAAGGCAGGAGGACTCCACCACAAACATTATGTAGCTCCTACAACTGAGGGACATGGGGGTAAAAGTAGAAATCCAGCTAATGGGTGGACTCAGCCCCTCTGAGGCTGACAACTTTTGAGAATGGAAACAGCCTCTGTGATTTTCAAACTTGTTGTGAATTGGAGAGGAGCATGTACTATTAGCATTACAAAATGCCATCACTCACGTCATGTGGTGTGGTTGTTATTTGGAAAACCAAAGTACAAAGTTAGATTGGATTAACTGTCTAAAAGGTACATGGCTGTTCTGAATGGAGTCACCTGATTTTGTGCATATCTGGATTTTAGTGAAGTTAAATAGTGAAGTTCAAACTAAGTTTAAAAAACTTGAGATTAAAATTATTAGGTTGCTACGGAATTTTATATTGGGGTTACTTGGACCTAAGGTGAATGCAGTTGAGCTAATGGCTTCAGTGGGCCTTATCAGGGTGGGCTCAGTAGACAGTACTGGAAAGGAATTGATGGATGCTTCTCACTTCTGTGATAGTACCAGGGACTTAGAGGTAGAGTATGATTATGACACAAGTGTATCAAATAATACAGGATATCATGATATACTGGGTGAATGCTCCAGGGGGAAAGGAGACACTCAACAGAAAGATTTAAAACTAAATTCTGTGGGTGAGTGTGCTCCTACTTAATTTGCCACTTCCTAACATTTAAACAGTATATTTTAGGCTGATTATGTCAGTTTAAAATGTTCACAAGCAGTGATGTTCTCCTTTGGATTAACTTCACATTTCACTCCTCTGGAGGTGTGGGGGTTGTTCTTACTAGCCCTTAGAAGTAAATGTAGCTGTTCATGCTCTTCTGTAGGAATGAGAAACCTTTTTCTTTTAAAATCTCTGCCCAGTAATGCAGAGGTGATGAATGTGAAACATCAAGAGAGAGAACAGGATGGGTGTCTTGCTGCACATACAGAGCTGTGTTGTGCCTGCAGGGGTGCAGAGCTGGAGTGCATTTTGACATGTGGCTGCTGGTTTTGTGCTCAGTCAGAGCACACTGAAGCTCAGGCAGGGGTTTGCACAAGCAAAGCAATAGGAAAAGCTTGTGCCTTTAGGAGGGAATCCAGGCTCTGCTTGTTTTGATCAGCTAGGAACATGTTCTGTAAATCAGGGAACTTCTAGTGACCAGCCCAACTTGTCAGCTCCAGACTGTGTTCATACCTTACTCCTTTTTGGTTAGTTGGCAGCTTGTACTGCTGTTGCCAGGGCTTCTGTTCTTTGGCTGGGGAAGGGATGGTTCCTTGGTTCAAGGAAGGCAGGCAAAGCATCCTGGAATCCAGATGAAGTCCAGCAGCTGGGAGTGGCTCCAAGCTGGACAGTTTTGCATCTTACCTGGCTTTGTTCTGCTGTGGTCATCACAGGGAGCTCATAGGCTGAACAGTGGCACTTGGTCATCTAAAGTGGTTGGGATATTTGTGATTATCATAGAGGATTTTCATTCAAATTTCTAGCTTCTATTCAAAAGCAAATTGAGACCTAAAATTTATGGTTACTACAGTAGATACAAAGTGACTTGTGCAGGAGAAGAATCTTCCCACTCCGTTCTACACTGAGCAGCAGCTCTTAAATATTTTTAAACCTTTTTAATGTGAGAGCCATACGCACAAAGAAAATGTAAGTAAGGGTGTATGAGAGCCTTATTATGCACGGAAGAGTGCCAATTTTTCCTAAATTTAGCTAATAGTTACAGGGGCTCTTAGTGAAACTTAGATTGAGGTAACTGATTTTGCTATAACAGGAAATGCAAGCTGGAGAATGTTAGCTCGTGGCATGAGTATGTCTTAATGAATTAATAAAGACTGAAATATCTGTTTTGTGTAAAACTACAAAAGTTCATTTGAGTAAGTCTTACCCCTTCTGGTACTTACCTCACTTCTTTTAGTCCTTGCTGATTTTGGTTCTTATCTTGCAATCCTTTTGATATTATGCCCACTCAGAAATGTGCCCTTTAACAGCCATTTAAAGGCATTGAACTTTTTTTTCTTTGTGAACTATGAATTGTTATAAATTTCAGGACAAAGAGAAGCTCTGCTTGTAACATAGATGGTGTCTGAGAAGGAATTAATAGACCATGTATAATAGTATCTTTGCTAGATTAATCTGTGGAATATACTGTCCCCTCAGGCAAAGTCTTTGCTGGTGATCAGGTATCTTGCTATCCATTGATGTTGCTTAGTACAATGTTTTGATACATAGCAAAAGTGATGAGTGCCCTTTCCTTTCAAAAAAAAAAAAAAAAAAAAGATCAGAATAGCAGCACATGAAAAACCCCACTGGATTTGTCATGCAGAAGAGCTGTCAGCTGGTGAAGAGCTAGCACAGAACTGCATCTGACAGTCTCTGACAAACAAAAGTCCAGCTGCACAGAGCTGCCTGCAGCTTTTTCCCTGACAAATGTCTGAGCTTGCTGTTGCATTCCCTTCCTTACAACACTGGTTCTAGCTCTGCTTCCATCCACACTCCTCCCAGCTGGAGCTTGCTTTTGTTCTTTGCTGCAAATATTCCCAACTTCTGTGTGTCTTACTCACTGGAGACTTGTCCTGCTGTGGTCCAGCTATGTCTGGTAGGCAGAGGTTGGCTCTTGGCCCTTCTTGAAATGAAGTTGGGTTTTTTTTTTTTGTTTCTATTTCTGCTTTGTAATGTAAGAAATGTGCAAATACTTGAGGAAAACCAGCCAACTTCTATTTTTACCTGACTCAGGCAAATACTACTATTACTTGTTCATACTCTCCCACACAACCTCTAGCCTGTTTCTTTTAGATGTGAGAGAGCACTAAAGTAGGTTGAAAGATGTCTTAGGAAAAATATCTTTAAAATTAGGTTTTTACCTGCTCCCTTCTGGGCTCCAGTGCAGTGTAGTTCCACCCTGTAAGCCTGGGTCTCTTGAGCTGGTGTTTCTCACCCCAGGCAGTGACTTATGTCCTGTGTAGGCTTTTTCCAGGTGTGCAGGAGCAGCAGCATCACAGTGGTAGAGATTGTTCTGAGACAGTGTGTTTTGTGTGGCCTCCATGTTGCAGTCTTCAGCAAAAATAATGTTGATTCAGGATTGGAAAGAGGGTGTTTGGCTCAACTGATCCTGTTACATAGAGTACTTCTTGCAAGCAGATTTTGGGAGCTGGGCAAGTAACACTGTGAGGAAACACTTGGCTGTTGAATTTTTTCCTGGATCTGACAGTGCTGAATCTTGCTGTTAAACCTATGTTTGTTGTTTTGGTTGTTTTTTGTGGTATTTTCAAGCATTTGGTGAATTCGTTTCTTAAATTATATCGAAGGTCTAGAAGGGGAGAGTTCCAGTTGCTGTGGAGACACCAGTGCACTTCAGACATGGAAACAGCAGCAAAATGGCCAAATGTACAGCATGGGCTTTAGATTATTGTAGGACTTAAAAGGGGAGAGAGAGACTCTTTTCTCCACTGTTCTTACTAACTTTTTTTTTTATGTCAGCTTCAGTGTCAGAGAATGCAGAGCCTACACCTGAAGAACAGGACAAGTCGCTTGACAAACCAAAACAGAAAAAGAATCGTTGTTTCATGTGCAGGAAGAAGGTTGGACTGACTGGTAAGAAATACTAATTTCACTTTCCTTAGGCTTGTTTAGGCTTTGGCCTTTTGAAATGTTATCTTAAAGGGAAAATGGGGAATGGTCATTTGATATTGATTTGAAATAAGGGTCAAAGGTGCTTTCAGATGACTCTCACTAGATTAGACATTCATGTATCGTTTTGTTTTTCAGCTTCCTGTCTTAAAGTGAAGTTCATAATTCCAAATACTTCCTTTTGGAAGTCTGCTTAGCTAAGGAATTGGATGATAGTTTGCTGCCATTCACTAGCCAACAGTGGTCCAGTGAAAGGGCCTGAGTTCTGGAGGGTGAAGATTCATAAACACGGCAAAAGAGCAGGAGTTCTGTAGGAATGTTCTGTGCTAGTCATGCAAAAAGAAGGAATGGTCAAGACAAATCTTGCTGTAATCACTTAAAAATGTATTACTTGTGATTCTTATGCTTTCTGCAGCAGAGGCTCTTTGGCTGATTGATTGACACTGGTGACTGAGATTTACTGCTAGTGAGTGAACACATTCAGGATTTAAAGCAAACCAGTGTCATCAGGAATGTTGAAATGTCTAAGCTGCTGTTTCTGTCCACAGGGTTCGAATGCCGGTGTGGGAACGTTTACTGTGGAATGCACCGTTACTCAGATGTACACAGTTGCTCTTACAATTACAAAGCTGATGCTGCTGAGAAAATCAGAAAAGAGAATCCTGTAGTTGTTGGGGAAAAGATCCAGAAGATCTGAACTGCTGCTTCTGCTGGAATACAAAAATCTTCTGACCATCTGCAGATTAAATTGACTTGAGCTTTTTTCCTTAGTCATCAGGAACGTAGAGCAGTGTATCTTGCCTAGACCTTTTAATCATGCATGTCATCAGATGAATAGATTTTTTTGTTTTTGTTTTGTTTTTTTGTTTTGAAAATGACTCTGAACATTATTTTCATTGCAGTTTTCTGTGGCTGAAGACTTAAGTAAACTTTACAAGTATTATCCTTTAAGATCATTTTAATTTTAGTTGAGTGCAGAGGGCTTTTATAACAAACATGGAGAAAATATTGGAGGGCTGTGCTTTTCCAGGATAAAACATGCATGCGTTAACTTTGCAGTTTATTTTCTTGTTGTATATAGCTTTTCTCTGCAGCACAATTTCCTTTTTTTTTTTTATTGATAATGCCTTGTATGGCACAACTAGTTATCAGTAACTGAATGTATTTTAATCATTATGGCTGCTTCTGGTTTTTTTTTCCCATTAACGAGAGGTTATACATGTTCGCATATTAGCTTGTTTGCACCCTCTACCTATTTATGTATGAATCATTTGTAATGAGAGTGTGTGCTGAGATTGTGTGGGGTTTTTTGTTGTTTTCTTTTTTTTTTTTTAAATTGGGGTTTGTTTTTGTGTGTGTGGGGGGAAGGCTGTATGCACTTCATTGACTGCAGTTTTCATTGGGATTACATCCATCAGTTTGTCTGTACACAAATATGAAGAATGATCTGAAGTACCTGTGCTGTATTTATGTTTATCCACGTCTTAACTTTGATTAAATAAAATTTAAAAAAATCTGAGCCCCTGTGGCTGTCACTGGCATATATAAGTTGGATTTCTCTTGCTTATTTTAATGGGGACCTTCCATTGATGGTTCCTTTACTTAAAGTGTATTTATTCACAGCTACCACATGTATCCCAATGCCAGCTAAATTCTGATGTGTTTTTTTATCTCTTCACCTGTAACTACCAGGGAGACACTGCAGATTCCAGACCTTGTCTGTTGATTTTAAAATTCAGCATGCTCTTAAAAAGGCTATGGCTGGCAATTAGTAGATAAAACACTACATTTAGGATATAAACTGTGCAGCAGAAGAAGCTTTCTCTAATGGTAACAGAAAGTAATCTGCAAGACTGAATAATAAATGAAGTAGCTTGTGCTTGCACAAATGGCCTAACCACAATCTATGAAGCACATGGAGTTTATAGTAAAGGAAGTAAAGAAAAAATAACTTACTGGCAAATTTCAGTAATGGTCTGCCTTATCATGGGTCAGAGAGCCTGTATTTCCTCAAAGCATTTGCTAAACTTCCTCATACACAGCACAAGGCATGGAAGAGCAGCAGTGTCATCTTTGGTGGGTGTTTCTGTTTGCTTTCCTCCCTGCTGCTACTTCCCTATTCTCTAATCCTTCTCACTTTGAGTCCTCCCTCTTCCCTCTTTCTGGTCTCTTTTCCTTTTCTCTCTCCTTATGTGCCCTCCTGACCAATCTTCCTTTCACATCACAGCAATGCTTCTGGGCCAAGCAGAGAGAACATGCCATAGATTTCACAAGGTGGGGGAAAACCTGGTATGTTTGTGTGCTCTGGTGCCTGAAAGAAGGAAAGGTACAAGAAAGGTATTCATACTTCCTATCTGTTGATAAGCTTACATTTAGACTGGTTGTCCACCTTTCTGTGACGCCTGAGAATTGTGTCATGTTTGTTTGCTTTGGCAATGCCCTGTATTACCCTGGTGGTTGATCTGCACTTCAGTCTGTATTTTGTGTCATCAGCTTGAGGTTAGCAGATTAACATTTTAATTAACACCAGCACATTCACAGCACTACAAAATGCTTGGGCTGTCTCCTCACATTGATCTCTGTATTGGAACAGGTTTTCAACATGGTTTTGTTTGAGTTTTGGAATAAGCAGGTTCTATAGCCCAGATCCTACAATCTGTCCACAAAACCTCTTCACTGTGTTTAAAACATTTCCAACAGTCAGGGTAAATTTTACAGGAAATCTTCCACAAGCTAGGCATTGTGATGTTTAAATAAGACCCCTTTTCAAACAGCACCTTGTGAGCTTGTGTCTCAGTGAGTGAGCAGCTGTCACAGATGATGCTGTTATATCATCTTGCACTGAATCTCTGGCTGTACCATTTGCTGCATTTCTTCTAATGACTGCCAAAAAAGAAAAAAAAAGGTTGAGCAGCAAACCAATTCTTTGGCTTGGCTATGACAAGTGTCTTCCTGTTTTTATTGGAAAGATGTGGCCTTTACTATTTAGTTCTAATTTCAAGGATGTTTCCTCATTGGCTTCTACTGACAATGAGTGAATTTTCTGCTGCAGGTGGGAGAATGCTGGGACTGGGAGCAGAAGCACCAAGCTTCCCAGTTCTTTTTGGTTGGCTGCACATGTGTCTCTGGTTTTAAGGTGGTGGAACGATCTGGAGAAAATGGAAGAACTTGACAAGGTGCAGCAGTATTGCAAAACTGAAAACCACAAAAGGTGCAGTTTCAGGTGTGAATTGTGCAACTTCCCAAGGGCTGCTGAGCTTGTGGTGGGAGAGTCAGTATGGACATAATCATTTCACCAGGGCCCTGGCACAAAAGTGACCCCTCTAAAGTGAAACCAGGGCAGTTACCTGTGCTCTTAGAGCTGCTGGATCCTTCACCCCTGTTACAGGAAGGCCTCAGTTTCATGTGAGAGTTTGTAAAATCATGCAAGTGTTAAGGTTGGAAGAGACCTCCAAGAACATCAAGTCCACCCCTAAATTCAGTGCCACACATGTAAATACCCCAGGGTCAGTGCCTGGCTGGGAGCAGCTCCCAGCTGCTGACTCAGGCCAAGCCCTGGCACTGATTAACCACTGCCAGGGCCCGGGCAGGGGGTGGGATGGCCCCGGAGCAGGGATTGGTGTGTGCCTGAGGACAGAGGGTGGGATTTGATGCTCCTCTGCTCTGGGCTGCAGCACCTGGAGAGGATCTTCCTCCGAGGAAGGTGTGAAGCACCTGGCAGGTGGGAGCTGTGTGTAAGCAGGGCTGCTTGGGGGTCAGCATGTCTTTCATCCAGGTAGACAAGGACTCTGATTTTCCTCTCCAAAACCTCCCCTATGGGGTTTTCTCCACAAAGGAGGAGGTGAGTAACGGCAAACTTTGTTCTTGGGATGTTGTAATTGTGCCAGGGCTATGAGAGAGCAGAATTTCCCAGCAATGTGGGATAAAGGAGACTTCCCAGCCTGAGACACTCAGGGCTTCCTGACCTGATGGCAAAGCTGTAGCTGACACATTGTCTGCTTCCTTAGTGTGGTTATTTTGATTACAGCTTCTTTGAAACTGCACAAAAGAAATCAGAAGTGTTAATACTGATGAGAAATACTGTGGCTAATATGTACAGTAGTTCTTGTGTGGTTTTGATCATTTCTGTGACATCATTTAATCTGTATTTGACCCTTCCACTCCCTATGTAGAGGCACAGTACATTTCACACTCAATTTTTTAATTTTTAACTTGATCTTTCATTTTCTTTGTGACTGTAATCACCCTTAGGAAACCCCATTAACTACTGCTCTTGAGGAGTTTTGTTGGTGACTGCCAAAGCATTAAACCAGGGCACCAAATGTGTTTTACCTGTTTTTGCAGCTGACCCATTGTGTTCTATTGGGTGTATGTTTATGCAATGCTGCATTAAGTGTGTGCAAATGTGTCATGTTTAAAGCTGGGCCCAAAGCCTGCCAGCTGAGCCAGCTCCAGGCCTTCTATTTTATGATGATCACATAAGAAAATGTGGTTCAACCTTTCTACCAAAGAGGTAGCTCTCAATTCCCAATTTTCATCAGAACTGAGCCCAGCTGGGCTGGACCTCACACCTCTGAGGGCCTGACAGGATGGAGCTCCTGGAGAAAGGGAAACAAGCCAAGAGCTGCTTCTCAGAAGGAAAAAGTGGAGAATTTATTTGTCATTGCTTATGGAAACTTCATCATTATCTTCTGGTTTCTGCTAGTTATCCATGTAGGTTAAAAAAAAAACCAACAACCTGAAGATTGTGTTTTCTGATGTGGTATTTTCTGAAGATAAAATGAAATGGTGTGTTTAATCTATTCCAAGATGTGCATGCTGTTATCTAGCAAGTTTGGATTATTTTTCTGCCTTCCTCAGTAACTGTTCTCTGAAAAAGACATCTTCACTCAAACCCTGTGAAATGACAGGCAAGACTTACAGAAGTTATTTAGGAGAACAATGTTCTGAAGGTAGCTGAATGTTTTAATGATTTCAGGCAAAAACAATTGGTGTCATTCCTGACTATCCCAGTTACAAATTAACCTGACGTGACCTTTAGTTTTTTTCCTGCAGGAATGTTTGCTGAATAAACACCTACTACCACATTTGGAATCTTGTTTGGAAATTAAAGGTTGAAAAATATGTTTACTAGCATGCATCTTTGAAGATGGTTATTTTGGTGAGCTGCTTTTCAGAGTGGCTGTAACAGTTTGTCTCTCTTTGCCCAGAGACACAATAATGGAGGCTGTGGTGTGTTTTTGCCCCGTGCAGCTGCCCTGGGTCTGTCGCCGCTGGCTGCGCGTGGCCCGGGGCATGAGCAGGAGCTTTGTCTCCTGGCTGCATCTGTGCATTTCCCCATGTGTGGGATGCTGTTCCTGCAGTGAGGATCCAGCAGGGATCCAGCCTGGGCTTGGCGTGGGGGTTCTGAGCTCCTGGTGTGCTGTGAGGACGGGTGGTGCAGGGCACCTCGTCCAGCGAGGCACAGAATCCATGTGCCTGGGCATGGTGTGCCTGCTGGCATCACCAGAGCACCCTCAGTCCTCTGGGGAGCAGCTGGGCTGCAGAAATGGCTGTTGCTCCAATGGCATGTCCACAGGGATGGAATTCACCCTGCCCATGGCCCCCCTCTGCTGCTGTTCCCCACTGGCAGGAGGAGCAGTAGTGTTTTCCCTCTTCACAGCATATTGCAGATGTATGGGCTTAATCTGCAATGCATGTCGTTAATGAGGGGTGTTAATGAGCAAGTCAGCCTCCTTCTGGGGGAAAGAGGGCAGGGAGATAAACCTCTGCTTGTTCTGCTATCCTTTCCCCAAAAGATGGGGATGGGGCTCTTTTCCACCCCTCAAGGTCTGCAGGGAGTCTGCAGTGATGCTCTGCCCATAGGGCTTAACCTTTTTCAGCAGCCAGACTCAGAGGGCTCTTGATGGTCCATTGCTGTGGTACCAGACCTTTGTCCTGGATGGCTTTGACTCTCTGTGGTCACTGTCTTCCCCTGTGCCCTCTTTGGGGCATTTTTGGCTACAAGCATCAATTTTTTTCTCTTCCCCCCCCTTCTCTTGCTGCTTTGCAGCCTCGGCACAGGCTTGGGGTAGCCATTGGTGACCAGATTTTGGATCTCAGCGTCATCAAACACCTTTTCAATGGACCAGCTCTTGCCAAACACCAGCACGTCTTTGACCAGGTATTTATCAGTGTCTGGTATAATTTCCACAAGCATTTAGCAAATATTCCATAAGGCACTTTAGCAACTGGTGGTGAGATAAAGAACATGACCTGGAAATATGTTGTCAGGTGGGTTCTGGTAGAGCAAAAACCATCACAGGTGTGACTGCAAGGACAGCAGGGGCATTGGGGAGGTCCAAAGGTCATTTTCCAGGAAAGAGTCGTCATCCTTTGGCAATGCAGGTGTCTGACACAAAGCCTAAATGCAAATTCACTCGTGCTTGTGCCCTCAACACTCCATGGATGGGATATTAATGACAGGGAGGTTGTGTGTTAAGGATAAAGGGAAATATGAACAACCTCTGTCTAGAGCTGGCTGAGACATCAAAGCCAGCAGGGGCTGCAGGGGTGAAGCATGGGGTGATGCCAGCATGGTCCTGCTGCAGAGGGCTGTGATGGGGCTGTGGGCAGCCATGGGCAGGGCATGGCTGCTCTGGGCAGCCACAGCCACATAACCCCGGGCACAGGCATCCAACACCAGGATGGGAGTGTGGGACATCTTCCTGCAGTGAAGGATAAGTAAAAATGAGATTTTTTTTCTTTGTCCCTGCCCCTGTGTGTCACTGTCAGCCCACCCTGAATGCCTTCATGGGGCTGGGCCGGCCGGCGTGGAGCGAGGCCAGGGCTCTCCTGCAGAAGCTGCTGTCAGCTGCAGAGCCCACCCTGAGGGACAACACGCAACTGAGGAGGAGGTGAGGGAGCAGAGAGTGGCACAGGGAGGTGTCAGCTGTGCCTGTGCCACCTGAGTGACAGCACACCAAAACCAACAGTCTGACGTGGCCACCTGCCTCCTACGTGGGAATTAACTGGGGTTTGTGCACGTCCAGTGCTTCCGTCTCTTAATTGCCTAAAGATTAATCTCTGATTAGTCCCGGGACTGCCCGCAGATCCAGGGTGTCGCTCTCCAGCTCTGCCCTGGGTGTGTCCAGAGCTCTGCTCTCTGTGGGGCTGGGCTGGTGCTCTGGCCCCCCTCCTGCCCCATGGCCTTCCATGCAGACACGGTTCAAGGGTCTCCACCCCTCCCAGCTGCCTGTCACACCTGGTGCAGGAAGGGGACACTCCCCAGTTTGTTCTCAGTAACCAATTGACTCTGCTAAAACTGAGCATGTGGTCACAAATTGGCTGCAGCTTTGGGGCTGTGCAGTGGTGTAGGGACTGGAGAGGAGGACTGTGCTCTGCTCTGTGCTGATGGAAAACGTGGGTGTCCATCAACCCCACACCTCTCCTTTGTCTGGAGTGATGCTTTAGGCACCACAATGCCTGCCCTGGCCCTGAGCAGGAGCTGCTCCTCCCTGTCCTGCCAGGGGAACTGGGAGGATTTAGGCTCTCATGAGCAGGACAGGGGTTGAGCTGCTGCTTGCCACATGAGCAGGGCCAGCAGTTGGAATCAGAGCCCCCAGGAGCCACGAGCCATGAACTGATCCTTCCCACCCAGCACAGGCAGTGCTGTCCTGGGCAGGGGCTCTGGGATTTCTCTGTGTCCCTTGTGAATCCAGCCAGCCCCTGGCAGCTGCTCCTTTTGCTGCAGCCATCCCAGGAACAGCAGCCTGTGCAGTCACCAGCTTTTCTGCCAGGTTTATTGTTTTTTTAGTTTTTTTTTTTGCAAACTAAATTAAGGAAGGAGCTGGGGGAGCAAGTCAGCCTCTTCCATGCTTCGTAGGGGTGGGAGCTGCAAGTTTGCTGAGATCTGAAGGCATCATTTTTCATTTCAGGGCATTTGTACCTCAAGCTGCTGCGACGATGCACCTGCCTGCCCACATTGGTGAGTGTGGGGGCAGCCAGGGGCTCCTGGCACTGCCCTGTGCTCCCACAGGAGCAGCTGCTTCATTTCCAGCTGCCCCAGACAGACACATCATAGCTGTGACAGGGAATGGCCTTTGCAGCAGCCACAAGTAGATTATTGCACATAATGAAAGCTAGGTGCTGTCTGTGGCAAAAGAATAAAAGCCTGGGGAAGCTCAATAGCATCCAGAGCACTCCTGGATGCAATTTCCACTAAATCAGGGGTGTCTGGTGGTACATAACTCCTGTCATCAGCTTGGCATCACCACAGGCCTTTGTGACTAGAGCCAGGAAAGAAACACTTGTTCAGTTTCCAACAATTTCCCCTTTTGCCATCAGAAAATATTTCAGATGTTGCAAAGTTTCCAAGGCAGATATTCCAGCACAGCCTTGTGAACAAGTATGAGTTTGCACTCTGCATCCCAGATCTTGCCTCCACTCCCATGAGGACTGCTTTGGGATTCCTACATTCATATAGATACATAAGCATTTCCTGCTTTTAGCAGAAATTTGTGTTTGGACCCAAACCAACCTGGTCAAAGTCACTTGAGGGCATGACCTGCACAGGAACAGGGATGTGAGCTTGCCCATTTTCTATCTAAGCTCTGTTCTGAGCTGGCTTTTGCCTTCCTGGGGGCACAGCCCTGGTTTGGGACAAAGTCTAGCCTGTCCCAGAGGAACCATGAGGAGTTCCTGAAAACAGTTTCATGTTGAACATGTCCTGTGAGACAATTGCTGGCTCCTGGCTCCCATGGCTGCTGGGAATGGGTTGCCCTGGTGTAACCAAGCAGGATCACACAGATGGGAGGTGTATTTAGGATTCCACAGCCCTTAGGTGCAGCTCTGTCCCGTGTGTGGTTCCTGCTTCTCCTGGCTGGCTGGGTCCTGCTCTGGGAGGCTGGAACTGCAGGGATAACTTACTGCTGGATGCTCCTGGAACTGCTGGATAATTATTACTGAGCTCCCTGACCAACATGATGCAAATACACCCTCCCATTGGGTGTTTTCCCCTCATTGCCTGTGTTTTCCCGTGGCTCGGGAGTGGGAGCTGTTTGCAGGGATGGCAGCAGAGGGCAGCAGATGTCCTGAGTATCGCCCGGGTCCCTGCGCCGCTGCCGCCGGCTGCAGGGAAAGCAGCGGGGATTGCTTGACTATGGAAAGGGGGCTGCTGCTTTATGTCCTGCCTTTTGCCTTCTCTTCTCTACTGGAGACTTAAAAAAAACCCCAAAAAACTTCATTTTTGTCTACATAATGTATAGGTGAACTGTTAAGCACCCCTTTATGCTATCTCTGACATCCCCGAGTGTGATGGTGTTCACAGGGGTCTGAGGATGAGGGAAGAGATGAGGATCTGACTCCATGTTGCAGAAGGCTTGATTTATTATTTTATGATATCTATTATATTAAAACTCTACTAAAAGAATAGAAGAAAGGATTTCATCAGAAGGCTGGCTAAGAATAGAAAAAGAAAGAATGATAACAAAGGCTTGTGGCTCAGACTCTCTGTCTGAGCCAGCTGTGATTGGCCATTAATTAGAAACAACCAACATGAGTTAATCAAAGATCTACCTGTTGCATTCCACAGCAGCAGATAACCATTGTTTACATTTTGTTCCTGAGGTCTCTCAGCTTCTCAGGAGGAAAAATCTTAAAAAAAAAGATTTTTCATAAAAGATGTCTGTGACACCTGAGCGCTCCCACTGTCTCCTTCTCTGCTCCTTCCCTTCCCAGCAGTGGGTGAGGTGCTTCAGCCCCACAGATGAGGGCCTTGCCTGCCACTGATCCCTGTTTTGTGGCTTCTTTCCCCATGCAGGAGATTACACTGACTTCTATTCCTCACGCCAGCATGCCACAAACGTTGGGATCATGTTCAGGGGGAAGGAGAACGCTCTGATGCCGAACTGGTGGGTGCCTTGGATGCTCTCTAGTGCAGCATTATTTTGCAGACTTATCCTTACACATACATGAGGTTTCAAAGGTCTGAGTAGTTTTTCAGGGTCACACTGGTTTCAGTTCATAGCAGATGAGAATCAGTGCTGTCCAGAGTTCAATACCAGAACCAAATTCCACACGTCCCCAGCCTCAGCTGAACCTGCACTGCCCTTCATTGCAGTGGCCACACCAGTGACTGTGCAGCCCCCAGTTCAAAGACAAACATACCTAAAAAGTTAGGTTTTGCTGAGTGAAAAGAAAGCAGATTTTAAGATCCAAGGAATTGATTGGAGCAGTGGCACAGCAGGGCATTAAGACTGCAACATGGCTTTGTTATTATATTTTGCTCCCTTCCTTATATCAGAGTAAGGTACTGAGGTCTGTGCCCATGCATACAGAGCTCCTTCTCCTCGTACCCCACCCTCCCGTGGTGCTTGCACCCCCAAAACTGCTCTGGCACCCAGCTAACCCAGGCCCTGTGCTCTTTCCCAAGGCTGCACTTACCTGTGGGTTACCACGGCCGGGCATCCTCTGTTGTGGTGTCTGGGACGCCCATCAGGAGACCCATGGGACAAACAAAACCTGACAATGGTGAGTTCTGGGGGATTTTAATCTGGATTCTTGTTTCTTTTATTCTGTAATTTAGCTCCACATCACAGAGTAGTGGGGTGGAAGGGTCTGGGATGCCTTGCCTAAAGCCCAGCCTGGGGTCAGGGCAAGAGAAAGGCCTGGTTTAAGTCAATTTTCTGTTCCATGCCAAGCAGCACCAGCTGCTGTTTCTTTTGGCCATTACTTCTATTTCCCTAGCTGCCTCCCTGTTGTAATATATTCTTGCTTCTACCCACAGATAAACCTCCAGTGTTTGGTGCTTGTAAACGTCTGGATATCGAGTTAGAAATGGTGAGAGGCTTTTTTCTCCTTATGACTTCAAATATATTAAAATAGAACCAGGGAAGAAAGGGTGGGTTTAGCTTCTTCTAAACTGAATGTCCCATAAGGCCCACTCCTGTGCTCCTCTCTGAGCTGTGCTGCAGGCAGTAAGGATTTCTGTGGAGCAAACCTTTGCTCTGGGTGAGGAGCAGGGTGCCTTAGCTCATTGGGAGGTTTGCTCATACAGCTCTCAGGCTGGAAAGAGCTCACCTGGCCAAAGCTGAGCACCAGTGGTGCAGTCAGGCAGCAGAATTCTTTTTCACAGCCACCACAGCCCATTTCCTGGTCAGCAGTGCAGCCAGGATCCATCAGTGGACACTGGGGATTGGGCAGTCCAGGCTGTCTGCACCTTGTGCTAGAGCAGAGTTCTTGGCAGTGGGATTCTGACTCCTGATTCTCCTGCCTGGAAAGTTAAAACCTGTGCTGTGGGTGTTGTAAAAAAACATGGTGGGAAGGCACATCATGCTGTGGCTTAGTGTGGTCCAGAAGGGAGGGTTTAATGGGATCCTATTAAGATTTATATCATTTTAATAGCTTATATAATTTTTGTATGTTTTATTCCCAATCTTTTCCCTTTAAAATAAAAAGTAGTGGAAGAAATGTAATATTGATGGAAATGGTTATAAAAATGTGGTGAAACTCTTTAATGCTGTAAGGGAGATGCAGTCCCACAAAGTGGGGTTCCCATGGGGCTGCCATGGCTCTGCTTTCCAGCCTGAGCTCTACTGCTGGCTGCTGCAAGAACAGAAGGAAAAACTTCCATATTGCAGACAGAAAGAGACAGCTGAGATTTCCCATAAAATCCTCTGCATGTGCAGGCTGTGGATTCCTAAGGGAACGAGTGCAGGCACCCAGTTCATGGCCTGCTTTACAAAGGGGGCACATTTCTCCCCCTGCCTGTCCTTGCCCACTGTCTCATCAGGCTCCAGCCACATTCAGTGTCCCCTTGGATGACTTTAAACTCCTTCCTGTTCCCTGTCTGCAGCAATCAGTCCCTTCAGTGGGCAAACCTGTTCTGCACCCAGACTCCAATTAGGAGGGACCATTTTTCCCTCCTGCATTTTGACAACATCGTGCCCTTGTTTAATGCCTGTCTCTTAGCAACACAGAGCTCTTAAGTAATTCAAGCCTGCCAGCTTCATGGAGGGGAAGAAAAGGGGAGCAGGCCATGGGTTTCGTCCAAATGTGTGTGGGAAATGGTGCAAAACTCATTGTCCTGCCTCTGTTGCTGCTGTCCGCAACTCCTCTGCACAGCAAAGATTTTCAGCTCCAAAACCACAATCAACACATTGCTTTTTGATTTCAGGCGTTCTTTGTAGGTCCTGGAAACAAGTTTGGGGAGCCCATTCCCATCAGCAGGGCCCAGGAGCACATCTTTGGGATGGTGCTGATGAACGACTGGAGCGGTGAGCGCTGCTGTGGGGGCCTGCCTGGAGAGGGGGGTGCAGCACCACGGGAACCCCAGAGAGGCACAAATCCCATATTCTAACGGCACAACTGATCACTGAAACCACTGGTGCCAGGGATGGAAATGAAGTGCTGCCTGCATCAATCCATCTTTGATCAATTAGTAGAACCAGAAATCGCTGCCTAATGAAGATTTATTTACTTATGAAAGAGCTGATGTCAGTCTAGTTTCTTCTGGGCAGGGATGGAGGAGTCATAAGGATGGTGATACCAAGGATGATGATTGATTTCAGTGTCAGGAAAAGGATTTGGCAATCACAAATCCCTCAGTCTCTGCAAAGATTTAACTTGTTGAAATTCTCTCTATGGCTGGCAAAGACCATTAGCTGGGTATAAAAAGATAATTATAAATTTATTTTTATAATTTATATATTATAATTAATATATAATAAATTATAACTATTACACATTATAAAAATTTAAGTGGGGGGAAAAATACTGGTTATATGGGGATGATCTGGTTTGTTTTACTTATTGCTGACTTATCATCCTAATCTAGCTGATCTAAGGAAATTGGGTTGAAAATGGATGGATTTAAATTAGGATTTGGGCACAACAGCTAGAAAAGGCTGGGGCTGGCAATTTCAATGCATGTTACTCTTTCATGGGTCTGAGGGATGTGCAATTGCTAGGATATATTTACCTGCATTGCTTTGAATGTTCTCTTCCCAGCCCGTGACATCCAGAAGTGGGAATATGTTCCCCTGGGTCCTTTCCTGAGCAAAAGCCTTGGCACAACCATCTCTCCGTGGGTTGTCACCATGGAAGCTCTCATGCCATTTGTGCTGCCAAACCCTGTGCAGGTCAGCAAGACAAAAGGTTGAAATAAAGGAAAAGCAGTGCTGGAAAAATGTCAGCAGAGCTGGAAGGTGACATCAGCAGAAATCACTGAGCTGCCTCATGCCAAGGATTGTCTCCATGGTATTCACAGTTCTGCTTCTGAGCAGATGAAGGCAACCAGGGCCCTCTGAGTCCAAGTGCTCATTGATGTCACTGGCCCTGGCACATGTTGTGGTGTCATCTTGCTTGAGGGGGGCAGAAAAATCATCTTTAAAACACCTGGAAAATAAACTAATCAGAGCTTCTTCTGGGTCTTTGGTAGCAGTAAGTGGTGGAGAGAGGCTGGAGTCAAGCCAGAGCACTTTGTTCAAGCATTTCCAGTTGTCTGCATTGTGCAGGTGGTTAAAACAGGGAAAGATGAGAGAGTCTTGCAGAGACCTCACCATCTTTGTGCAGGCACAGAGCAAAGGTGTGCTGGCACTCTGTGCTGGATTAACATCCATGCTGAAATGATGGGCATGGCTTTTGCAAGCCTTGTGCAGAAAAAGGAATTGGATTACATGGGTATCATGTCTGTTCAGAAAGATCTTTAAAAGTGTGTGCATGAGACCAAGAAAAGTGATAATCTGAGCAGTAAGAATGGTGAAGTGAATGGGTTGTGCAGCACAGGCTGGGTACACAGTACTCACTGGAATGGCTTGTGGATTGTTAAATTCCTTTTGGTTTATGATGTGTTTTATGTTCTTTTAGGATCCCAAGCCACTGCCCTACCTTCAGGATAAAGAGCCCTACACTTTTGACATCAAGCTCTTTGTTGCCATTAAAGGTATGGCAAAGCTGGGTGGGTTACAAAGCTGCAATTGCCAGTTAAATTTTGTGGCACCCCAACAACCTTCAGGCACTTTGCTCTGGGCTCTGTGCTCCTTCTTTTCCTGCTTTGCCCAGAGACAGGGGCAGAACTGCTCTGCTCCCTGCAGCAATGTGCCAAGCAGGGAGTGCTCCCCTTGAGGAGGGTCCCCGAGGGGTCTCCCTGCACAGGCATGGAATGAGGTTTGTGTGGGATTCAGATGTTAACCCAGCTCAGCCCCCACCTTAGGGCCCTGCTGACCTCTGGGTCCAGGTGTTTCTCCCACAGGAGAGCAGAGAGTGGGAAATGGGCAGCTTGATACTGCTCCAATGCAACCCACACACTTGTTTTCTATGAAATCCCGGTCTTCATAGCAATAGAAAATGTTATTACTGCTTTCTCACTAGGGATTACAGTGATAAAAGAAGTCTCCATCCATCTGTAAAATAAAAAGACTCCAACATCATCCATCCAACACAAACAAATTGCTTCTCTCTTTTTTATCCTTTATTTTCTGCAGGAGAAGGAATGAACACGCCAGCTACTATATGCAGATCCAATTTCAAGGTAAAGCTCCAGTATCTTTTGTTTATTTGCAATCTTGCTGATGCCATCAGCTCCAGCCCAGGCAATTTCAAACCCTGCTTTTTGCATTAGACTCATAGAACAGGATCATAGAACCACTAAGGTTGGAAAAGGCCTCCAAGATCATTGAGTCCAAATATTAACCCAGGACTGCCAAGCCCACGACTAAACCATGTCCCTCACACTCACACACCTTTTGAACACTGCCAGGGATGGTGAATCCACCACTTCCCTGAGCAGTCAAAAATTTTCCAAAAAACGAAAACCACTTCATTTTTGAAAGATGAAATGAAGGTGGTGGTGATTCCCCCCTGTGAGGTGGGGACACCTGAATGCTTGATGAAGGGGACAGCTCTCCCTGCTGCTCACTTTGGGGTGCTCAGAGCATCCTTAGCTCTGTGCATTTGGCAGGGAATTGTCTCTTGCAATACAGCTCTGCAGCCACAGCTCTGATTTGGATGCCACTCACTGCTGCCAACCTGGGTCTGCCCCATCCCCTCTGTGGCTCTGCCTCCACCCCCTGATTGAAACCAGGAGATTTATGTGCCAGCTGCAGCAGTTCTCAATCCATTTCATATTCACATTTGGCTCTTTGCATAGTAATTACCTTAATCAGTAAATCAGTAGTCAGCAAATCAGTAATAAGCAGATTTTTCTACAAGGCTGTTAAAATACTGGGTGTAATCATGGAGCTTGGGTCAGCAGCACTGGTCTTAGAGAGGAAGAAGAGGAAAAATGAAATCCAGCTGAAATAAGAAAAATTTTAAGGGACTAAATTGCATGTTAAAGTGTGGGTTTTATGAATGCCATAGGCCAGGCTCCATGACTCCACTCTGCACAGCCTAATGGCCACCAGAGAAGTTTGTCCTTTGCTGCCTCCTTGCTTTAGCCCCTGTTCCTCCTCCCTCCAGCACATGTACTGGACCATGAAGCAGCAGCTGGCTCATCATTCCATCAATGGCTGCAACCTCAGGCCTGGGGACCTGCTGGCCTCTGGCACCATCAGTGGACCTGTAAGTGCTGAAACCATGACAGTCACTGGTCAGCAACCCAGAACCAATGGAGCAGGGCTTGGGGCTGAGCCCTTCCCGATCTGAGCACCACAAAACCATCTGCAGCTCTCCCCCAGGCACTCTGGGCTGCTGCTTTGGTAGCCCCAAATTCACACTGAGAAGTGGTTTGGTTTGGGTAGGGCTTTTTGCTTGGCTGGGTTTTTTATGTTGTTGAGTTTTGGGGTTTTGATCTCTCCTGTACTTCTTTCCCAAAGAATTATTTTACAACAGATTCAAATTAACTTCTGTGTGGAAGCATCCTCACAATGCATTTACCCTCCATGAAATGCAGCTTTTAATTTCTGAAAAGAATGCAAACGGTGCCTGGTATAACTTTTAGTTTCTCCAATGAAGCTGGGGCCAGCTTCACAAGCTTTTACTCCCCCTGAGCTGCCATTTGGACAGTGGCTACAATATCTGGGCAGCCCTCACTTTCTGAACCACCAAACACAAATCCTGTACATGCTGTCTCAAACACAGCCTCAGGTGAGTTGTTTGCAAGCTGGGATGCCTGTACTTCACTTTTGAGCATTTCTGAGGTGCTTTTTGTATCTTCAGATCATTGTACTGCAGAAGACATTAAAGACTCACAAAAACCAGCTTTGCTCTTCTGAAGAACAAAATGCAATTAAAAATCTGAAACATGATCACATAAAAGCACTGGATTTATAGAAGTCTCCTCCACTTGTTTCCATTCTTGCTGTGGCAGACCCAAACTGCTCTAACAGGTTGAACACTATGTTAAATACACCAGATAACAGCTGTAAGCATCACTAATAATTCTTGCTAATAGCCAGCAAGAAATTAAAATGCAAAGTCAGGAAAAGGACCCAATGTATCAATTAATTAAGTCAACAGCAAAAACTCTGTTCAGTAGAGGTAACATACTTGTGTGTCTGCTCCCAGCAGCAAGAAGCTGAACAGCAGGAAAGACACTGAAAAATTGTTTATTTGTTTATGAACTCTTGCTGCAGGAGCCAGAGAGCTTTGGCTCCATGCTGGAGCTGTCCTGGAATGGAACAAAAGAAATCCCTCTCGGCAGTGGGCAGTCTCGGAAGTTCCTGCAGGATGGAGATGAAGTAATTCTGACAGGTAATGGCTGGAGAGCTGCTCTGACCTGCAGCAAGGACACATTTCCATAGGACAGCCCCTGGTGTGGAGCTGGGCTGTTCTTGCATACCTGCCATGCAAGCACAGCTCTTTCCATCCTACCTGTGAGGAGGCTCAAGCAGGGGATGGATATTTCCCTGCCACAAAAGCTTTCTAGAATGCATTATTTGCTTTGCTAAGTCCTTGATGCTGTTGCTATGCCAGTGTGTAAGCACCAAGGAGATGATGGAGGTAGGTTTGCCTTTATGGGTAAAAATACCCAAGGACTAGGAGCAGTTGATGAATTGTTTCCACCGCAGTACAAGTTTGCATGTGGAGCAGAGCTTGGAAAATGCTAAAAAAAGGTATTTTTCAAATAATATTTCATTTGTAACCTAGGCCTGCTCAGTGAAGTGTGTTGCAAATCAAGTATGAGGGAAACAGCGTGGAGCCCTCTAGAGCAGCTGGCCAGCTCCCCTCTGGAAAGGGCTCTGCTTCAGGCCTGTTTCCTGCTGAGACATGGTTTTAGTTTTCATCTTGATAATCTAAGGATTTTATGAATTTAATTTTACCACAGTGTTTTGTGATCTAAATCCCACTCCTACTTCTTTTTAACACAAATCCTAGTGCAAAACAAATCTATTTTTTCCTTTCCTCTCATCTTTGGGGGTCCAAATATTTGGCAAGGGCAGCCATGAGAAACTTTTGTTTCAAGCCTCCAGTATCTTTGCTGTGTGACCTGCTGGGATTTTGGGGAATGTCCTGTGGGATGTTGTGTGTCACCAGCTGAGACCCAGGCAGTGCCACCCCTGGCTCTGAGCAGCTCCATCCTGCTGATGTGATCAGAGATGTCTGCACATGGCTCAGGCAGTGGGGAGAGGCTTCACTGGTGTGACTGAGGGCAGAGAAAATGTGAGTGACAAACTCCTGGTGGGCAGCTGCCTCATGGTGTGGTGTTAATGTGTGCCTGGGCTTGCTCAACCCAACCTGGACTCCTAGGATTTTTGACAAAACAGTTTAAAATTATAAACTGGTTTTCTCAGAAAAAAAAAAAAACAACCTAGGAAAAGTGAAGAATTTTCTGTGATTGAAAAAAAAAAATGGAATGTATGGGTTCCAGTCCCCAGGCAATTCCAGTGCCTCCTGCCTGGCAGCCCATCCAATAGCCCTGAAAATCCTGTTTCTGTGAGCTGCTGCCAGTTGGACAGAGGAAGATGCTGAGAGAACTGGAGGCTGAGATGTACTAGAGAGAGCCATGGGTGATGAACCTGAGGAGTTCCCAGTGCCTCTGACCTCCTCCAGCCTCCCACCAGCCCTGTGAGTGTCCATGCTGGAACCTGCAGCCATGTGAGGCTGCTCTCTACAGGCTCCCCATAGATGCAGGGACACTCCTGCAGCAATCCCAAGTGCCACACTGCCCTCCAGCCCTCAGTCTCCCTCCAGCAGCTGTGCCAGGAGCCCTAAATTAGGGCACAGTGAGGGCTGATGAACATCCCTGTGCAGTTGCACACTCCTGTCCCTTTTGGCAAGGAGCCCCTCTCAGTTTAGAGCTGCTGGCATGGGGACCCAGCCTGGGGACAAATGTGAGCAGCCCAGGAGCCACGCTCTGCCTGCCCAATTAACAAGTTGTGTTAATTCATTAAGTGCTTTGAATCCTGAATGCCTTTAACCTTCAAAGGTGGCATGATGGCATTGCTGTGAGCTGGGGGCAGTGCCAGGTCAATTGTTCTGCTGGGCTGTTCCACCCTGGCACAGTTTGTGGCTGTGGCACCAGGGCATTGCCAGGAGCAGGGGCTGCTGGGGCTGTGTGGGAGCTGCTCCTGTTTATTTATTTCTTTATTTCTTTATTTGGTGATGTATGGCAGGTCCAGGGCCTTAAGGCACCCCTGGGGCAGGGCTGGTGCTGTTCCATCCTCTCCCAAGGCACTGCCATTAGCTCTTGCCAAGTGCTCAACACATCATTTCTGGTTTCCTGTTTCAACTCTGTATCCTTACTCCCCACCTGGGACCTATTTCAGAGACTTAACACATGAAATGAGAGAAATGTATTTCTCTCAGAAGTGTCTCAGGGAGGGAGCGTGGCAGGGGAAGGGCTCCTGGTGGTGCTGGCAGCTGCCTGCCAAAACCCCTCAGTAGCTCCTTGGCACTCACAGAGCTCAGGCCAGGGCTGCTGGCAGCACAGGGCTGGCTTTGTTCAGTGTGCTGCTCCTTGGTGCTGCTCTAAATTGAGCCTGACAGCAGGGATAACCAAACTGGACTGAAATAATCAGCTGCTGCTCAAAGGAAAGCTGGCAATGAGGCCTAATGAGGCAAATGGAAGCTGAGCTGGGCCTTACAGTGCCTTTTTCCACTGCTGCTTAAGGATGAGGATTACCTGGCAGGTACCAGGATGCTGTCTGTGGCTTTACACAAGCACTTAGAGACACCACTGTCCTTGGAAAACTTCATTTCAGTCTGGCTGTGAGAGCTGCAGGGTGGGCTAGGGCTGGCAGGGTCTCTCTTTGTGCTGCAGTCACTTTGGCTGCCCTGCAGCCTGAGCCCACCCTTTCTCTTCCTCAGGGGGGTTTTCCACTGATCTGTGCTAAGAGTGGGAATTAGGGGCTGTTCTGTTGAGCTCCTTCTTGGCTTCTTGAAGGCAGCTGCTTTTTATCACATGCAGGTGATATCTTCCATCAGGAAAATCCATCTCTAGCTATGAAATCAGTCCTTAAAATGCAGCATATGCCACTTGTCCTTCCTTTGATCAGCTGCTGTTGGCAGAAGGCTACAGAATAGACTTCTCAGAGGGGCCAGGCTGTGTCCCTTGCCCTGCTCTGCCTGCAGCTTTGCTGGTGGCTGCTCTTTGTGGAGCAGCTTGGAGGAGCTGCAGCGTCCCTGTCCCAGTGCCACCCCCTCCATCTCACAGGAGCAGGGAGACTCAGAGCTGTCCCGTGGTCAGAGAGGCTGTCACAGCCCCTGAGCTCTGCAGCAGCCAGCAGAGCTCCCACCCCTCTTATGTAACACAGGATTAATGAGAACTTGGAGTCAGAGGCTGGATTTCTCAGGGAACTAAACCACTTGGCTTTAGCCAGTGAAACAGCTTCTGCAAGGGTAGGTGCTGCTGTTTGAGGGGGTTTAATGACTGCCTTTCTGGCTGCCAGCATCCCAACATCCCAAGAGCAGTCCTGATGCTGCAGAGAGAGAATCCAGATTTATTTGATTAATTGCAGGGCTGGGCCAGGCAGTGAATCAGTTTGCCAGGTAGATTGATGGTGCTGCAGGTTAGGTTTGAAAACAGAAATATTGCTGGCACATCTTGTTTGTTCTCTGATCAATTCACTGAACTTGCATATTGCTGTGTTTAACAGTTTGTGCTTCTTTTCTTCCCATATTCCTGGGCTATTGAACTCTTCCAGGTGCTCTTTTCTCTTACCCCTCATTGCATATCTGAGATGTTTTCACTTGGTTTTGGTCTCTTTATTCCTTTATTCACTTTTATTCCTGGCTAAATCCTGCTGTCCCCACAGAACAAGCTGTGTGTTGTTTTCTGTCCCTAGGGCACTGCCAGGGCAATGGCTTCCGTGTGGGATTTGGCCAGTGCTCAGGAAAAATCCTTCCAGCCCTGTGCAATCCATGAGGCCTGGAGAGATGTGACAGCCAAGGAGGAACCCTCCTCCCACCTCCACCAGTCATCCTGCTTTATTCAGATTTATTGTTTTTATATGAGTGATTGCCATCTTACTATTTTTAATTATCAATAAATATCTTAAAGGTGAATGTGGCTCTCTGGTGTGATAAGAAAAGGATTTCAATGCTGGCTTAAAATTCTCAGAATATGAATAAGATGATTGAAATGGAAAATGAGATTCTTAACTCTTCTACCATATTAATGTTTTTTTCATAATTATAAAAAGAGGCTTTCAAGTAAGCTTAAATATTCCGAGTACTAGGCTGATGATAAGAGCTGAGATTCCATGCTGGCTTCCTTTTCCACAGTGTTAATATGCAGGAGGTGCAATCCTGGAGGCAAGCTGCATATGGTTGTTAAAACTTGTAGACCTTCCTGAGCAAGAGTTACATGACAGTGCCCTAAAATAATTGGCAACAAAGCAGTTTGGAAATGTGATTATCAACTCTACTGAGGGCAACAGGCAGGATGTCCCTGCTCCTCCTGCCCTTACACAATCAGAGCCAACTCTCCTGCCCCAGACTGGTTCCAGCCCAGAGATGGGACACTGTTGGAGCACCCTTCAATTGGTCATGGTAATGGTCAAAAGATCACCCTTGTTCCTCCTGCCCTGTGTAGAGAAGGGAATTCCCTGTTTCTCTCTCACCCTGTGCACCAGCATCCCTGGGGTCGAGGAGGGAGGGGGAATTTCATCACTGGGGTGATGCCCAGGCACTCCCTGGTGGCAGTCACACCCTGCCACTCCATGGGGCTGTGACAAGGACACCAAGCAGGCCAAGCCCCTTCCTGCACCCTGCAAGCATCTGGGGCCACAGCATTCCCTTGCAGCAGCCAGTAAACACAGCACATGCCACTTTCCTCAAGTGTAAAGGGCATCTGCTGTCTCCTGCTGGCCTACAAATCAATTTAACTCCATGGCCCAGTGCCAAATCACATCAATTAGAGGATATTACTGACTGGAGGAGCTCGGGAGACTGGATAATGAACTGTGGTGTAGTGCAAGGGGAACTTGTTAAATATTTGCTTGGTCCTCAAAGTGAAGAACCTGATGAGGCTGCTGGCTCCATGTGGTGACAGCAGGATGAGCCCATGCTGCTGCTTTTCCAGGCTGTCCCATTGCTGCTGGAAAGCTCTGCCAGGTAGTTTTGCTGATGTGGACTGTGAGGACATTTGATGTCATCCTGGGGAGCACCTGGGGCTGACAAGGAACGTGAACCTGATGGCCATGCAGAAGAGGAAGATGAATTTGAAATGAAAATTAAAGGAAAAAAAATGTGTCAGTGCATATAAATCATTGCTAATGGGGCATGTGCACTGTAATGGGCTCTCTCTCAGTGTGCAACAGTAATAGTTCTTTAAAGAGTGATACTTGGAGGTTCATCCCCAAATCAAGGATGACCTGGCCAGAAAAACATTGGCTCTTTGTTGTTTATCAAGGAAAAGCTATTTTGCCTTCAGGCTCTTGGAGCTGAACTAATAGGCAGATATTTATTTAATGTACTCTGTCTGCATCATCAATTTATAGATGCTTTGTGCTATCTTTTGACCTCAAAGGACAATTGTGAGTTGACACCTTCCCTCTTGGATTTAGAAATAACCCATCCTGTTCCTCTGGCTTTTCTCCTGGCAGCAGCAGGAGGACACACAAGGCATTCATCCAGGAGAGAAATTTCTTTGCAGAAGCATTATCCATGGTGCACCCTGGTATATCTGATGTCCTGGAAGGGAAATGCCTGACAGAGAGCTGATGTTGGGGCAATGTCATTGGCCAGCAGCTGTGACCTTGATGCAAGACACTGCACAGCCAAGAAGGACTGTGGTGTCAAGGCTTTCTGGGTGCAGGAATGCTTAGGGAACTGTAAATCCATAGGGCTCTTCCTGAACTTTGAGCAAAGGTGAGTCGTGCACACACCCAAGGAATTCCTCTTCCAAAGAGCCGAGTGGATGCTGCAATTCCTGCCAGCCGGTGGGACTTGGGCTTGCTGTCTGCTCAGGCAGAAGGTCAGTGGTGCTGAGACCCCAAACCCAGCCACAGATCCTTCCTGGCTCGTGCCCCAGAGCCAACCAGCCCCGAGGGAGGAGGTGGCTTTGCAGTGGCCACCCTGTGCCTCCCTGGGCCAAGCACCGCGCTGGGGACGGCTGGGAGGAGGGAAGGGCCCCTGTGGCCCCAAGGTGACTGAGCTGAGCTCCTCTAGCCTGGGACACCTGGAGAAGTTCCAGATTCCCAGAAGGTGGAGAATTTCTGGAAAGGACCTCAGGCATAGCAGGTTTCAGAGGTGAGCTGGACAAAGTCCAAAATCCCAGGACGGAGCTCAGAGTCATCTGCTGCCTGCTACATGGATGGGGGCCAAAATACCAGGAGATGATAGAAAAGGAGACAAACTTTTCTGTGTGCCCAAGACCACTTTCTTCCCCCCAGAAGAAGGCAGTGGGCTCATTTTGGGTGGCACTGTGGAGAAGGGAGGTCCATGGCCATGCTGCCCTCAGCCAACACAGCGAGCCTGGAGCCACAGCACTGCTGTTCTCACCCCTGCCAGGGTGCCCTGTGTCAGGGACAGTGAAGGGCACACCTGTGCTGCAATCTGCAGGGCTGCCCACAAAACAGCTTTGGCCTGGGACCAGCAGCACCCACTGCCTGGGGGGAAAGCAGCCTCTGACCCAAATTTTGGGAAACACACAGGTGATATGGGCACCTCCTGCTTGCTCCACCTCCTCTGGGGCAGCTGGGGCCAGTTTGCACCCTGGTCCTTTAAAATGGAGGTCGTGGAGCTTTCTTCTGGTTTTGGGGGAAGTTGAGCACTGGTGAAAGGATCAGGCTCTTGGAACAAGAGAGTGTTTCAGTCCAACAGGCTGACTGGATGCTTGGAAAAAGTTTATTTTTGAAGTGCCAGTTTCAGTTGGGTTGACTGCCTCTACAAAGAGCTTCCCAGGCACTTCTGGAAGATTCTGTTTCAGTTAGGGTTGAGCATGGCTGTGTCTGCTTCTAGAGATAACTAAATGCTCTTTGATTTAGATGTGTTTTTCTTAGTTTGCTTATAATCTGGCTTCAAACAAAAGTGGAAAAAACCCACAAACAGACTCAGAGCTCCTTTTTCACTGCCCTGTCACAGCACCAGGTTTGTGGGTTTGTAACCTGTGTGTAGAACAAGAAAATCCTTCTTGGATCTTCAGAAGCCTGGAGGAAAAAATAAAACCTTTCTGCTGTGTCAGACACCTGAGAGGCCTCATTCAGGGTCATCCAACGTTGTGTGGGGAGACAGAGTCTCGCTCATGACCAGAGGAAATGGAAATGTGTGTCTAAATGGAAGCCACAGCTCTTGAGCTAGCCTGAGGCATCCTTCTCCTGCCTGGTGTTTCCCACTCAGCAGAGGCCAGCAGTTCCCAGGAGCAATCCATGCTGGAGCAGTGATGACCCAGGGGTGAGTAGTGCTGGGCTCTTGGATGGGAGCTCTTGGAGGGGTGCAGGAGCTGCTGCTGGGCTGTGCTGGTTTATCACAGGGTGGGCATAGAGGCAATAAATCATGCTGCCTGAGACTATTCCACCTGCTTTTGTTATTGTGCTGGTAGCAGAACTAAAGGCAGCCACTGTTTAGTACTTTGAGATGCATTTTCTTACAGATCAAAGCGTCGTCTGGTTGGTGTGTAATGAAAAATCTGGGTGTAATTTATAACAGTGCTGTTGGTATAATTAAGTGTCAAAAAAAAAAAAAAAGGCATGGAATAAACCCTTAAAATGTATTTCAGAATTTAAAGGAACCAATGAGTTTTTGCTGTGAAATGCAGGCACTCTTCACCTGAAGTAGTTTTCTGCAGAGATTCTAATTAGAAACGGATGTGGTATCTTGGGAAAAAAAATAGTTTTGATGTAAGCCTTTGGGTCAGCAATATTCATAATTCTTTCATTACCCAGGCAGTAATAACTCAAAGTAAAACACTCTCTCAGTAGCTGTTCAGGGTCAAGGTAGTGACTTTGTGAAGAGGAACAGGGCTGGTAGGTGATGCTCACGTAGCTTTTGGTGTAAAGCAGTGAGGCAGGAGACAATTTCTCAGGTTTGATTGCTGCTTCTGTTCAGAATGCCCACACAGTTGCTGCTTAGTGAGAAAGAAGGAGATCATTTCTGGGATTTTAAAATTGATTGAAGGCTTTGGAAGTACGTGAGGGACATGCTGAGGTGCTGGCACCATGCTGCTCCATACAAATCTGCTGTGAGCTGCTCCTCCTTCTCAGCTTCCCTCATTCCCAAGAACTTCTTCACCTCAACTCTGTCTGTGTTGCACAAGTGCTTGGTTTTCCATGAAGTTTTAACCACAGACTGGTGCTTTCTGGTTTTACCTGTGCTTTCTGGTTTTACAATACTGTTTGCTCTATAAGCAGCTGAGGCAGGGCTGGTGTTAACACATTCAGTGAACATCCAAGGGAAAAGGGAAATGCTGCAGGAGCAGAATCCCTGGTGGCAGCTGGGCATCCCTTGGCTCAGCCTGGGGATCAGCACCTTGGTTTTGAACACGGAGGGGCTGCCTGGGAGGGTTTCTTGTCCCACTCCTCGCTGTGCAGGATCCAGGGCAGGGGGGCTCAGGGCTCAGCACCTGCAGCATCTCCAGTGCCCTGCAGAGCACAGGATGCCCTGGAGCTGGGGTGTCCTGGGACCCCATTCTGGGGGGCTCTGGGATGTGCCCAGCTCTGCTGCCTGCTCACCCCTACCAGGTCCTTCCTTTGATCTGCAGAGGCAAGACAGCAGCTGCTGGAGAAATCCAATCAATCTTAAATGTAAAATAAGTTTTGAAAAATTTCGCACTCCTTGTGGCTTCAGCACACCTAATGCAATTTTAATACATTTTTGATTTCCAATTTCCCTGTGTGGGCTGCCTGGCTAGGTTCCAGTACAAAACATGCAGCTTTGTAACTAAGAATTTTGTCATTCAGTGTTTCTTAACACTGTTGTGAATTTAATTATATATGATAACCTGAGAATAAATGCAACCAGCATTTTCAAATTGTTCATTGCTTTAAAGATGTGTGTGTGAGCAGAGTTTTCCTCCAGGCTAGCAAGGTATTGACCATTTTTAATGAAAATAGTTTTTACAAAAAAATTCAAAATGTGAAGGAGATGGCTGTAGTCTGAGCACAGCATTTCCCATCTGAGCCCTGTGTTGGCTTCTGAGCTGAGGCAGTCTGGGCTGAAGCTGCCTGCTGAGACTGTAATGGCCCAGCAGGCTGGGGACACCAGGCTGCAGCAGCATCATCTGGGTCTCTGGCTTGCCATCAGTCCCTGCTCCTTCCAGAAAAAAACATTTCCAGGGTGTCTGCTCAAATTCAGCTGCTGCTGGCCTCAGTTCAGGTCTGCTCTTACCTTAGCCAGAGTAGCTGTACAGAAAGCAAAGACTCCAGTCCCTGCTTCTGACTAGGAGAGCAGTAATGGTTTATCAGTGGGGCTCAGTCTTTGTGGCAAACTGGGTCCCAGGCACAAAGATCCTGCTGCCAGAGGACTTGCTGCAGGGACAAGCAGATCTATAAAGCACCCAGCTTTCAGGCAACAGAGCTCTTTTTTCAAGATGAAAGAATTAGCAATTCATTTCTTCATCTTTTTCAAGAGGAGGAGTTCCCTAGGTGATTTTTACCCTGCATATCCCATACTCTGGAGCTTCTTCAAAGAGACCCCCACAGATGCTCCATGCTCCTCATTTTCAGTCACTAGCAGGAGGGGTTCCAGTCTCAGTGGCCCTGTTTCTTTTGGTATGCAATTTGTTACTGAAAATGAATTGCTGAAGTGCAGATGCTGCAGTCCCCCACTGAGCTGAAGCTCAGCTGAGTGCTCTTCCTGGCCAAGGGAGTAACCTGAAATAGCCCCTCTGGAAAGGCTGGAATAGCTGGGAAGGCTGACCTTCTGCAGAGCCACAGGAACACCTGGGGCTCTGTCAGCTCTGCCCTGAGCTCCAAAAATCCATAGTGGTGCAGGGAGTTGTTCTCTGCTCTCGCCCTCCAAGGAGGCCTGTTAGGAATGTATGCCCTTCTTGTACATCATGTTGTGTTGTGAGTATTTTTAAAAGGTGTCCTGGCAACAGTGAGAAAACCACAACAGAGACAGCAAGGAGGTTTTCCATGTTGAAGCTGTTTATTATGTTAGATAAATACACTTGCAACAAGTTTGACTTGCATCCTCTGAGTGCAGTGGCTGGTAGTATGGCACAATGATTATAAAAGAACCAAAACTAGCAGAGGCACTTGTTGCATGCAGCTGGAATTACTACCAAGCCCAGTGGTGCAGCTCCTGCTGGCAGACACCCTCCCTGGCCATGAGCTTTGCCAGTGGGGCTGGCTCCAGCCAGAGCTGCAGGGACACAGCTGGGGTGGGAGAGCCCTGGCTCCAGGGGAAGGAGCTGAAAATGTCTGGCTTAGGCAGGATGCTCAGTATTGCTTTTGGTTAAAGAGGAGTGAGGTTGTGTGATTGTAACCAGTGGGGAAAGGCAGAAATTAGAATGAATCTTAGAATCTGCTGAGTTGGGAGGGACCCAGCAGGATCGTGGAGTCCAACTCCTGGCCTGGCACAGGACATCCCAGGAATGTCACCATGTGCCTCAGAGGGGTGTCCAAAGGCTCCTTGAACTCAGACAGGCTCGAGGCCTGTCACTGGTCACAAGAGTGAAGAGATCAATAGATTTGCATTTTCTCTAGAAAAACAATCTCGTTGACTTTTATGCAGTCATGTATGTGAATATCCAGATTTTTATAAAGACATTTTTTTTCAACAGAAGGATGGACTTGACAGGCTATGCCAGGAGAACAAGTGCCTTTTTATTAGAAAACAAAGCTACCCAGAGGGGTCTTTTCACGAGGTTTTTCAGGAAAATCCATAAAATGGTTTGTTCAGCTGGACAAAGAGAAAAAAGTGGCAACCATCCTTGCAAAGCAAATTTGTCAATTTGCTTCCTCAGCATTTGTAACCCTTTGTTCTCAGACAGGCATTGCTCCTGAAAGGACTGAGTGCTGCTGTCCCTGGCCAGGAACACAACACAGGACTGACCCTGGGCTCTGTAGTAGTTGGGCAGCCTGCTCAGAGGCTTGGACTGAAGCACCTGAATAAGTCCTTGACTGAACTGGGGCTTGTCAGTGATATGTGACAGTGCCAAAGAGCCCTGCATGCAGACCAACACCAAGTGGAGCACTGGCACTGAGAGGGGTGAGGACAGGCTCTGTCCTGGCTCTGCACCAGCTGTGAGCTCAGCCAGGTGACCTGCACACTGAAAGTGCCCCTGGCCTGGACGTAATTTTGTTATGTTGCTTATTTTGTAAATAGCCCCACTAGAGGGATACAAGATTTAATGACAAAAAACAGGTTCCAGACTTTAGCCCAGGGAACAGAAGTGTTGTTCTCTGAGCTGGGACATCCATTCCTATGGTGCAGATGGACTTGCCCACCAGTAAGAGAGAACTGTGGGTTTGCTCCAAGTATGATGAACATTAAACATTCAAGCCTGAAAAAGTGCTCAGTTACTGGTGATAACCTGGCTAGCAGAAGCTGAGGCTAAATAGCAGCCTGAGGAGCAACCTGCAGTGGGTGATGGAAGCAGTGGAGGCATCTAGTAGAGGACATCAGGAGGAAAGCTAATCTTTGAATTTCCTGCCTCAGGAATGGGATCTCCTACAACGGAGATCAGCAGAAATTGTGTGATTCAAAAGATCCGTGCAGAAGTCTCCATGTGCCTCATAGCCTGCTGTTTTGGGATCTCTGTATTTGCAGTGTTGAGCACCTTACACCCTCAGAAATCAGTGGGCTATGTAAAAAAGCCAGGTGCCATTTGGCTTGGCCCAAAATACTGCAATGAGAGAGCAAATGGGGGTCTGGACAAGTCCTCTGCCTGTGTAACAAGACCCAGACCTTCCCTGTTGGTTTTAGCAGGAAGAGCTGTGAGTAAGAACCTCATTTCTGTGTCTCTATCTAAGGCTCTCCATGTGCTTTCTGGCATTGTTAGATAGACAAAATGAGGTGTGACAAGATGAAATTGTTACACCCATTTCACTGATGTGTAGACTGAGGCACATAAAAATCGACTTGTGTGATTATCAAACAAACCTGTCAGAGCTAGAACAGTGCCTGACAAAGGCTGTGTCTCAATTTTCTTGTCACAGCCTTTGCTTCCCCCTTTCCCATCCACTGTGTGTGGTGTCATGGCAAGAACCTGGGGGTCAGGTTGGATGGTGAGGAGAGGAAATGGAGAAATGCCTTTCTTGAAGTTTTGTGCTTTCAAGCCTTGTCAGTTCACGGTGCTTGTAGCACCTGCTCTGAATTGCTTCCTTTCAATCCCTTAAGTTGAACATTTAGTCATGAAAGAAAAGGCAGGCATGGGCAAACCTTAGAATTTGAGGAATAGAGAACTTTGGAATGCTGCAGTCCCCACTCTTCAAAGGGAAATAATAAATTTCCAGAGCTCCCATGTTCTGCCTTCTTGCATAATGGCTGTCTTAATTAATTGAGAGAAAGAAATGTACCTCACAAATTCGTGGGAAAAATCTCCCTTTGAAGGAGCTGAATTTCTCCGAGGTAGAATGCTTATTATTGTGTGTGACTGTAAATGTTATGCTGAGGGGTCTGAATGACAAAGCTGGGAGAAAAGTCTCTCTGCTTATTGTCCTTGTCATTCTAGTCCTGTCCCATCCCACTGAAGTGCACCTGGAGCAAAAGAAGGGTCAAGTTGCATGTGGAATCACTCTTTGAAAATCACAGCAAGTGTTATGTAGTTGACACCAGCAGTGTCCAGGCTCTGCCACAGGGATTTTTGGTGCCTACCAAGCTCAAAATCAGTGGTCTGACTAATCCAAGGGCCCATGACAGAGGAAAGGGCTGGTTTTTGCATTACTAGGACAGAGCAAGGTGGTGCTGTGGGGTCTACAGCAGTCCAGGACCCCTAAATCTGAGTGCCTCAGTATCCTGGTCACTGGAATTATAGCTGCAGTGGGGTGGGGAGTGCAAGTGCAGAGCCAAGTGAGGCAAGAATAAACCTGCTTGTATAATTCTACTTAGCCAGAGGTAGTCCAGCACTTCTACTTAGTGATGCTCTGGTGTATGAAACCTGGGCCTTTCCTAAAATGCACCCACAGTGACTGAGGAAGCAATCAATATTTGGAGCAATCAGTTTCCAGGAAAGACAGAGTACCCTTGTTGCTTTTTCATGGTATTGATGGGTTGCTTTTTCATGGCATTACCCTGGGTTTGTGGGTGATATTGAGAGTGGGACAAACTGTGCTAGACCGAGAGTTACATTAGGAAAATCTGGAGAATCTTGTGCTACTTGAGTTAAAATGACAACTGTAAAATAAGAATTGCTGCATAGTAGTAAACTCTGCTGCCAGAATGGCTTGCCGATACCTTGACCTGCTGAGCAGAAACAATGTACACGATGTGCTCTTGGAGATATTGCCTTTGCCCTGCATATCTGGAAATGGCTGTTGGTGGGACAAGGAGCACAGCCTCCCATGGCCCTGCCTGGGAGCCCCATCAGTCATCGAGGTGCTGCTCCTCCCACGTGGACGTGGGGATGGCGCTGTAGGGGTCCATGATGACTTTGGCACAGCGGATGATCATGACAATCAGGAAGAGGCAGAGGAACACGAAGCAGGCCAGCGTCAGCCCCTTGTCCACGTCGACGTACACGGGCTCTGGGGTGGGCACCTCCATGGCTTGGGCCGCTCTTCATCCCAGTTGGAGTTTGCTCCTAACATCATCAAGCTCCTGCAAAACAAACAGGGTGTCGGGCCTGAGGGATTATTGACACGGGGAGAATCTGGGGTTGTGCCATGATGGGGTCTCTGGTGTCAAGATGACCCCGAGGTGTTGGAAAGTCTCTTTTTTCCCAGCCCTGAGACTGAAGAAGACAGAATTCCTTGGCTCTGGTTCTCAAGGTTGTTTATTATTTTTTATCTAGAACATTCTTTCTCTGAGCTGCTGAGATCTGTCCAGCACGTCACTTCATGGCACACTGACCGCCCTCAGGGTGGCATTATCTTTTCATACTAAAAACTATGTGTGCATTATTTACAATCATTTTCCAATACCTATCACCTGTGTTAGACAGTTTGTCTCTACTCTAAACCAATCCCAAAGTGCCACCATCACAGCAGAAGATGGAGGCTGAAAAGAAGAAGGAGGACAGGACACACCCAGATTCCTCCATCTTGCCTCTTGAACCCCCATTCTGAAAACCCCAAATTCTACTTTTCCACCCTGTGATAAACTCACCATCATTCCTGTGATAAACTCACCATCATTCTATTCAAACTCTTGTGGCTTGTAAATCCTCACACAAAGTTGTTAATTGTTTCCATGGGCTAAAATCATGGGCACAGGTGGTTTTGACTCCGTGCCAAGGTCTCTGAGCCCCCTGCCAGGGTTCCAAGTCCTCCAGGGCAGTCAGAGGAATGTCCTGGGTTCCAACAGTACACAGGTACTTGTTACAGATCTACTGAGTTCTTGCAGGGAATTAAACCCAGTGGAAATATAGCTCAGGTGAATGAGATCTGTGAGAAGAAGAAACCTCATCTCCACCTTAATTTAGCCCACAAATGCTTCTTGCTAAAATATTAGACACTAAAAGGAGATGTTAACAAAGAAAAGAGAGGCAATAGTGAATGAGCACTATTTGCTTGAAATATCGTCTCCTAAAAGAGGCACAGACACTGTTCTTGTCTCAGCATTTCCTAATCATAAAAATATTTCCATTCCTCTGCTAGTGTGAAAGATCAGACAAATGGCAGAGCAGACTGTTTCTATTCCAATTTTCCTCTCTGTCCAAACATTCTCTGTCTCTCACTGGCACAAAGCAAAGTGAAAATTATGCATACTTATTTTCCATAATCTTTTAATCTTTGCTACTCAAGGTTCTCCAGGCAGTAGATGATTTTTTTTTAGGAGCAATATAATTTTTAAGTGGATGTTTTATCAACCAGAGAGGTACAGGTGATTGTGATTAGAACAAGTATTATCTTATTCACTGCAGATGTCTGCATAGCTGAAGGTCTCTCTGGCCTCCTCACCTGAATCCAAAACCAAAATGAGTTCAGCAGTGATGGAATCTCTCTGAAAGTTTGATTCTGGACAGTTCATCAGCTGATAACACAAACTGCTTTGCACAATTGTGCTGAAGGAGAGGAGCTGACCTTGCACAGAACTGAGTCACTGCACAGGGATGAGGAAACTTCTGACATAATCCATGTTTGGCCAAGGTGGGAGGGAGAAGTGCTGGGGATTACAGTGTAGAGGATCAGGAGTATGGAATGCCTCTTACAGCAAACAAAACAACAAAGTCATTCACATCAAAAGCAATCACCAACCTGAGAGCAGCCCCTGCTTTAACTGGAGAGGAGAGATGGGAACAAGAAGATATTGAGAGGATTTGGCGAAGCTGGGGTTTCAAACAGCCCAGCTGCTCTCTGTTACTGCACTAACACAGTGAGGAAACCCCAGCTTTTATTCCACAGACAGGTTTGCCTGGTTGTGTTTGCAGTGAGCTGCTGGCAGGGCTGTTGCAGCGGTGCCCCACATCTGGCTGCAGCTCTGCTCCTGCAGCATCGCACTGTGCCAGCTGCCCTGGCTGTCCCAGGCACTCCTGAGCTCCTGTGCCCTGCCCATCTTCCTCGGGGTCAATGAAGACCTTTCATTTTACAAGCTCAGTTTCTTCCCTGTCTCATGATTTCCTCCTTTTCAGGTGGTTTTCCAGCCTCACAGCCTCCTAGATCCCACAAGGCAAGCACAAATCAGCTGGGCTCTTGAGTCTATTTTAAGCATGAGGATGTCAGGGTTTTTTTTAGTTTCCTGAAAGCATAGAAATTACTGTGACAGCCAGGGAAATGAAAGAAGCTGATGACACAAAGTGAATGAAACCAAGCAGACATCTCATGATCTCATGTATTTATCAGTCACATCCTTAGGAGCTCATGAAGAAGTCTCTGAGGAGTGAGGTCAGGCTTGTAATTCTCACCTTGCCTGGTCAGAGGTCTAATATTCCCCAGAGACTCTGCTACCCCTCTATTTCACCAGCCAAGAGATCTTACATTGCAGTTTATAACTTCATTTGATGAGAAAAAGGTTTGTCAGCAAAGCTGAGTATTAACTATGAATACTTTATGAATACAAAAGAAAAAAAATGTTATCAAAACTGCTAATGTATCCCAGTCTTTTCCTGCAGTACTCTTGTAAAGGTCCAACAAGGATGGGTGTGATTTTTAATTTTCTTTTTTTTCCCCTCCTGACATTCTGGCTGTTGTACCATGTGGGATTATTTCACCCCAAGTTACCTCCTGCAGAATAGCAGAACTACCTGGTAAATTCCATCAGTACTGATCTTGGAGGGAAAACTGCATTTTCCCTCAAATGTACTTTCTTTGGAAAGATGAATAATTTACTCAGAAAATGATCAGAGGTTTCAAATAGAGATCTATTCCCTGGGAGATTTTTCTCTTCAAAATGGCATCACTCAATCTCATAGAAGTCTGGTGTAAGTGCTGCTTCAGGACAGTGCCTGGGGGATGTTTCTCTTCTGCTGGAGGGGAAAAGCACATTTTGGAAGGGACAGCCAGGCTTTAGCAGGCTTTACCCAGAGAGCAGAGTCAAAGGCTGTGGCACCTGAGCTGTGGTTTGCACAGTAAATTACAGTGACAGCTTGAACCTAATGATTTCAGGTTTATATTGATCTGTTTTGACAAAAGTAGACATTTTCAGTGGAATTAGAAATATTTTTTTCCAAAAAAGCCGTAATCTTGAGGTTGTATAAATCACATTTTCTCTCCTTCTGGTCCCCCCACAAACTCAGGGATGTTTTGATGCTGAGCAGTGCTCTGCATGCAGTCACTGCTGATGGCCACTGTGTTTCTTGGGTCTGGCTTTGGCTGTCCTCACTCTCAGCTTGGCTGCTCACCTGCATCTGTCAGAGTGGAGCCTCCTCTGCAGCTCTGGTTGTCAAAGGGTTCATGTGAGCAGTGGCAGGTTGGTGCCAGCAGCCCCTGGTGCTGTTCCATGCTGTCACTGCACTCCAGGAGTCCTTGGTGCTGGAATGGGGCTGTGCCTGGGGCAGCTGGCTCCAGGTCAATTTATTGTGGCTGGAACTCGCTGCTGTACTAGATCAGGCAAGAGACAGTCCCCAGATGCAAAAGTAGATGTGTTCACAAATGCAAAAAATGCAAAATAATCCCCAAATTAAAAAAAAAAGAAGTGTTCACCAGGACTGTTTCCTCTTGGGAAAGCCCAGCTCCCACATATCCCATGGACATGCTGTGTCCTGCTGTCTGCCAGCTCCTTGTGCTCCTCCACCTCTGTCACAGCTGCACAACTTGTCCTGTTTAATTCCCATTTCCTTGGCCAGGGCCTCCTCTGCCCTTCCTCACTCCCCTGGTGCCCAGCAGTGCATCCAGCTCTGGAGTGGGCTGTGGAAGTGAATCCCAGGATGGAGCAGGTTAATCCCATGCTGGATGCTCTGCCTGCACCCCCTGCCCTCCATCCCAGCCCTGGGATTGCTGTGCAGGTGAGCAGAGGGGTTTTGCAGTCGGTTTTTCTTGGTCTGGTGTGTGAAGTCCATCAGTGCTGTTGAAATTAGCTCTCTCTCCAGCTACAGGCTGCTTGGCTGCATGTTTTGCTCTTGTTTGCTAGCAGGGCTGATGTTCACAGCATTGTGTGTATGTGGGGGGAAAAATCAGCAGAAACAATTATAAAGTTTCATACTTGAATGATCAAATTTTCTCTGAATAGCTGAATTGTAGAAAATTACATTTTTTCCCCAGCTTGACAGCAATAAGCTCTAGAATTGTGGTTTTTAATATTCTTCAGATTTGTTGAAAACGTGATTAGGTCTAAACAAAGAAACAATCCCTGGTTCCAGCTTGGCAAGTTAGCCATGCTGCATCCATGTCTTCCTGTAAATCCCTGGGTGTTTCAGTGCAGTCTCTCCCCCTGTGACCCCTCTGGGGGTAGCTGTGTGCCCCAGGCAGGCTCACCCAGGGATGGGGCTGTGCTGGGTGAGGAATTCAGCACCAAGAGTGACTCTGTGCCCTTGGCTCCTTGAGGGTTGCAGGGGCAGCCCCAGGCAGCAGCTGTGTCTCCTCAGAGGGGTTGGCATCTCAAGGTTTGGTGCCCTGCTCCCCTGGATTTTTCTGTGTCTGTTCTGACAGTCCCTGGAGCTGGGTCAGGGGTCAGGAACCCTTTACCTCACTGAAGGCTCCATCCTGAGCATTTGGTCTTTGCTGGTTGTTTTGTTTCCCAGTGCCCTTTTCATGAGGGATTGCCACAGAAGAGAGATTATATTCAATTTTTATGACCTTTTGCAGGATGTTGGCACCCTGCTTAGTGTTACAGGCTCTCTGTAACATTTGTGCTCATCAGTGTGCCTCAATTTTGCAATCAGCCCTACCTATGAAAGATACTTTAAAATACATGGTTTTGGGTTTTTTTTCCCTGAGCTGATAATCTTGGCACTGTCACTTTAAATATAAACTAATAATGAACCACATACATTGCAGAGAGCTGTTTCCTATGCTGGTTAATCATGTTTCAACTCATCTCAACCCTTAGGATTTATTTCAAAACAGTGTCTGGTTCTGGTTTGTTGTTTTTTGGGGGGATTTTTGTTTTTTTTTTTTCTTCCATACTCCTTTCACAAAAGCACAGATGTACAGGGAGGGAAGGGAAGGGAAATGATAAGATTTCATGTAGGAATCAAACCCATACCTTCCAGACCTGGGCAGGAAGCCTGTCACATCCCAGCACAGCAGCATTGTGGAGATGAAATCCTCCCTGCAGTCATATTTCAAAAGTTCGCTCGGTCAGTGGCGCTTGAGCGGCGTCCGGGCTCTGCTCAGCTTCACCTCCAGCAGACCTGGAAGCAGAAGCAGCTCTCACCGGGGAGCTCTGGAAAAAAAGAATAATTGACAATTGCTCCTCACGGGATGGGGCGGGACAGACGCGTTCAGAGCTCCAGAGGCAGCCCCAGCCCCTCGTGCCCAGCATGGATTCGTTGTCACACGTTCCCTGGAACAGCGTTTGTGAGAGGAAAAGCAACGCTCAAGCCTGAGGTCATATCAATATTCCTTCTTAAACAAGCAGAAATTCTTGTTTTTAAATCACAGTGAAAGATCAGGCAAGTTTGAATTGATCCTGCTCAGGAGTCTGAATATTTATTTAGGGCTTGGATGGTTTGTTTAAAGAAAACGGCTTGATTTATTTGAACTGATACACCAGGACTTAAAAGCTGTTAATTATTTGCCTTCTTTTTTTTTTTTTTTAGTCTGTCTGATTTGGGACAATATTCTTTTTTTACATGCACACAAAACAGCTTCAGGCAGCAATGCTTGCTGGTGACAAACCTGGCTTTTTTGCACATTGTTGTGGACAGGAGTTCCAAGGTGTAGGATGGGAAGGCTGAGGAGAACAAGGCAAAAGATGAGCCCCAAAGCCTTGTGAGGGGACTCAGCAGGACAGGGTGTGCTCAGGCAGGGGACTAGAGGTGAGTGGCCAGGAAGGAAGGGGAGATGCTGCTCTAGAGGGCTACTGTGTGTGTTTGCCAAACAAAGTCACCTTCAGTTTGAAGCTCAGACCTCTACAGGAACGGCCTGGACACTTGATCATACTCTAATATTCTTAACAATCTAGTTTTGATTAAAAACTCACTGCCTCTGAGCACAGGAGTCAAATGCTGTAGATAGATACAGACAGAGGAGCTTCTTACTACACCCAGAGAGCAATAATGTGACTGTTAGCTTAGTCTAAAAATTAATTGTCCTTTTATACTTACAATTCTTTCAGCAGAAAATCAATACTTCATTTCAGGAACTCTGCCTTCCTATAAGCATGATTTTTCCTGTGTAGCTGAAGGCAGGTTTAATCTTTGTTTTTAACTCATTGTTTGGCATTTTGTTTTGGTTGTTGGACTATTTTATTTCTTGCTTTACATAAAGACTTTAAATCTTTATGCTTAGCTTAGTTTATACAAACTCCTTTATTCAATCTAGCCCTCAGTTAGGGTAAAGAGACAAATAATCTTCCCTCCACACACTTGCTTTTAGCCAGTTATAAATCACTGGATGCCAGTATTCCATCAGAAGACTAAAGACATCATTTGCAAGAGCCCAAAAGCTTAAACAAATAAACACATAAATCAATCTGGGGAAAGTTTTAAAAGTTGCTGCTGCACAAATGTTTCCTTCCTACATAGCCCCATGGCAAGAATAACATTAATCTTCATTGAGAGAAAGATGCAGCATACACTTAAAATAACTGCTCATAATTTGAGGATGTCCTAAATCAAATAATCATTTCAAGGAGCATGTGGAATTGCTCATTAACAAAAGATTAAAAAATAGAGGGCTGTGCTTGGGAACAAGTTGCTGTTCAGAACTGTTGAGTGAACTGATGGACAGCTGGGATCTGGAGTAAAAAGTGTTTCCAGCCTCCCAAAGCTCAACTATTGTGAGAAATCCTTGATTAAACTTTGCTGAGGTGAGAACATCTGGGAATCTTTCTCAGAGGCTGGGAGTGGTCATTCAGAGGTGAAAAAGAGGGACAGGATCAGTGATGCTCTCTATGGGTGGCTGGCTGGACACAGGAGTGGGAGGTGATGAGAGCACCATGAGCAAGGGCAGGCAAGGCAGGATGATGTTGTGATGTTGTCTCTGTGTCTGCTGCTTTTCCATCCACAGGGGAGCAGGAGGAGCAAGAAAATCCAGTGCTCCCTCAGAGCCCAGCCCAGGGCCTGTGCCTCCCCTCCCTGGCACCGTCCTGGGCTCATCCCTGGGGAAGGGAGCTCTGGGACTGCTGGGAGAGCTGCAGGGACATTGCTTTGTGTGGGAGTGATGGGGGCAGGATGGTGGGGATGCACAGAGACCAGAGATCTCTGCAGCCAGGGCGTGGAATTTGGGGTTCATTGCAAAGGGCCTGGGTGCAGGGCCCTGCTGGGAGCTGCCAGCCACAGCTCAGAGCAGGCCCCAGAGAAGAGAGGGGGAGAGAGGATGAGAAGGTGAGAGAGTAAAAGGGTAAGAGAGCGAGGTTCCCATTACAATACAATAAATCTCCTTCTGTGTTGAATATTCTGATTCTCACTAACCAATCTAGTACAAGATACAAATCCTATAGCATTTACACACAGCCCATAAGAATCACTACATTACCATACTGTGTTGCATTTTAAACCCTAAAACCTCCTCTTTGGACCCCTTCTGCCAAGCTGGTAGGGTCTGCTCTGACCCTTGGACCTGCCTGCAAGCAGAGGGAATTGTTTAATGAAAAGGGGATCACCTTCAGTCAGCCACACCATTGTTTTCCTGTTGTTCAGTAACTAAGGGATCTCAAAGCTTGCTTTCATTTCAATCTCACTTATAGTTTCCATATTCTCACAATCTTTTGCCAGACATTCATATTTATAAGGCTTTCCTGTTTCATCTTCCCCAACGCCTTTGGTCCCCAGTTTGTGTTTCTGCTGTGGTGGGAGAGCTGCAGGGATTGCACAGCGTGGTCCAGCCCATCCTTGCAGTGCTGGCTCCCACCCTGGGGCTGTTGGGATCATTGATTCATCCTTTAGGAGATAATGCTCAGCAAATGCAAAGCAATACCTGGGATGTGAAAAGTTTAGATGAGCTTGAGGAGGAACATCTGTCTGAGCAGGACCATCCTTCATTCCCTGTGTATTTTGATAAGGGGGCTGAAGCTGCTTTCCTTATCACTGCAGGGATGCACTCAGTGCATCCCCTTTCATCAAGGCAAGAGGCAAATGTAAAGGAGTCTGAGAGAAACAAATGGATGAGGCTTTAAAGCTAAGGCTTGTAAGGTCTGAATAGATATGGTATAAACTCATTTTAATGGAGTATCTGCTTTTGAAACTCTCTGCTGTTTAAATCCTCTGAAAGGAGACAAACATGCCTGTTGGTCCTGGCAGCTATTTTATAAATTAAACAATGACTGTTAGCCAAGAGAATATAAGCAAAACTATGGAGAAATTTTTCACTGCAGTAAAGCTGACAAGAAGGAAAAATGACCCATATTTTTCTGTAGTACTCTGAATTTTTTTTAAAAATTTTTATTTTACAAAAACAAAAGGCTCACTTCAAGGTAGAACAGCAACTCCTTTTTACATAAATATTACCCTGTGGTGGTGATGTCCAGTATTCTCTAACTTGCAGGATACCTCTCAGAAATACATCTTTTGCCTTTTCATCTTGAAAAGCTACATACAGATCAGATTGAGGCTGTATCAATATTTCCAGTTGAGGAAAAGTACTGTGGATGAATTCTCAGAAAAATAGCTGGGATAGAACAGCCACAAATATAGGCAGAAGGGAATCATATAGCCCTGCTTCATCTCTGAATCACTTATTTCAAGTCAAAACTTAAATTCTTGCTAATGAAGTAACTCCTAGTCAAGAAAGTTTTAACAAATGAGCAGCAAAATATCCAAAATAGTTGGATTTGCCATTGGAATAGCTGCAGGTACTCTTTAATCCATACTGATAACTGATTCATACACTTTTTTTAATGCAGACCTTTCTCAGATACCTCAGAAATTTGCGGGGAGATGGATTTGATCAATTAAACATAAGCAAAAATAAAGCTCAAAGTCCAGAGTGTGTTTTGGCTCAAAACAAGACAAAATGACACAGGTTCTACGCAGGGCTTCCATCAGAGGCACTGCTCCTGTCTGTTCCTTTTCTGAACCAGTTTGGTCTGCAGGGGATGGTGAGGATGGATGTTTGCAGCTTCTGCTCATGCACAAAACCTCCTGCTCTGGCTTTTTGTGGTGGTCAACCAAGGCTGGGGTGCCAGCTGAACCACATCCTATCTTAAACTGGAAAAAAAATTATCTTGCTGTGGTGGTGTTCTCAGGACGAGAGAAGAATCTTGACTCCATGTTTTAGTAGGCTGATTTATTATTTTATGGTATATATATTATATTAAAAGAAAATGATATATTAAACCTATACTAAAAAGAATAGAAAAAAGGATTTCATCAGAGGGCTAGCAAAGAATAGAAAGGAATGGAATGAAAATAAAATCTTGTGACTGACCAGAGAGTACGAGACAGCTGGACTGTGATTGGCCATTAATTAAAAACAACCACATGATACCAATCACAGATGCACCTGTTGCATTCCACAGCAGCAGATAATCATTGTTTACATTTCATTTCTGAGGCCTCTCGGCTTCTCAGGAGAAAAAATCCTAAGGAAAGGATTTTTTGTGAAATATGTCTGTGACATCTTGCAAAGGCTGATTCATCCAGTCTTTAAGACTCCTAAGCTGTAGTAGAAATATGGACCTGACTGCAAAGCAGGACAGGGGGTTTAACACTGCCAGCCTCCCTTGCCAGGGCCCTGGGCAGAAATGGACCCCCAGGAGCAGCCCCAGAGCCCAGAAATGGGGTTGGGTAAGGGTGAGAACCCCTCAGGAAACAATGGCAAAACCAGCCCTACTTACACAGATTTATCTCCCCTTGCTGGTGTGAGGAATAGGAGGAAAAAATAATGGAAGATCTGGAATTAAAATCTGGGGGCCCCAGGTGATCCAAATGAGTTTGGGTTAGGGCTGTTCCAGGGAGCAGAGCTTTGTGCTACGTGGGACACCCACAGCAGCTTCTCTCCCTCTCCAGCTGGAAAACCAGAATTGTTGCAGCATGTTATCTAATTCCAGCTCTAATTTGCCAACAGGAGAAGCAGAAGTATCATTACTAGTTTTCCCCTGTTTTCTTTTCTCAAGAGGACAGTTTTTCTCCTGCTACTATAAGAACAGGGAGAGTGAAAGTTGGCCTGTGTTCAGAGGCACTGAGTGCCTCCAGCACCATCTGGAACCAGTGTGAGCAGCCAAACAGCTCAACAGCACAGAAAATCTTCCTGTTCTCAGATCCCCTCCCTTTCTGCACAGCTCTGCACATGAACACTGCACAAAAGATTCTTTCTGAGGAGGATCCAGTTGGCACCCACATAAACTGTGTTTTCCACTGTCTCCCAGCAGGGATGGATTGCATCTTCCTTCAGAGAGAGGCCAGATGATTTTTATTACAAATGAACCAAAACCTTGAGTCAGGACATGCATTACATTTTCCATGACAGCCCTGGCTGGAGTGAAGGATCCTGATAAGAATTTAAGGATAATTGAGCTCTGGTCTATAGCTCTGTAGGTAGGTAAGCAATATAGCAGCCTCCAAATTTGGCATGTCACCAGGGGAGGCTGGGTGAAAGGATGAATGGCCCATTGCTGAGATGAGTGAGGATCAGGCAGGATCCTGAGCCCAGCTGTTCATGGTCTCTGTCTCTTGTCCTTCCCAGGACATGTGGGCAATTTCTACTGCAGTAAATCAGATCTGTCCAAGGCTGGGTTTTGGCATCAAGGCTGGCTGGTAAAGAGCTGCCTGTGCAAATGGGGACAAACTTTTTAGCAGGGGCTGTTGTGTTAGGGTAAGGGGCAATGGTTTTAAACTAAACCAAGATCTATTTAGATTTGATGTATTTACCACAAGGAGGGTGGTAAAACATTGCAGGGTAGTGGATGCCCCATCTCTGGAAATATTCAAGGTAACGTTGAACAGGGCTCTGAGTAACTTGATCTCATTACAGATCTCCCAACTCATTGCAGGGGGCTTGGAGCTTGATGACCTATTAAGGTCCCTTCCAACCCCAACCATTCTGTGATTCTATGAAATCCTGCTAAACTTGCCCTCTGTGACAGATTATGTTACAATGTGGTTTTAGAGGCATGACAACTTAAACTTGTAAACTTTGAGTATCTCTTGGTTGTGGAATGTATTTATTAGGAGTGCCAGATGGATGGGTATAAAATTTGTGTTTAATCAAAGACAGGGAACAGTCAAAAATGATCTCTCAGCATGGTGAAACCATGGGCCTGTTTCTGGCTGGGCTTTGGTGGCAGGAGGTGGGCAGAACACCAGTTTAGTGGTCACCAGCACAGCCTGGCATTGAGGCTGTCCAAGCAGTGAAAAGCCACCCCATGATTATCACCCTGGTTGTCATTCTCATTTCTGGGGCATGTTCCCTGCACCACCTTTAGGTGAATGCTCAGGTACCCCTGCCCTGGGGGGCTGCTCCAGGCCAGGCTCTAATTCACCTTCCCTGCAGCAGTTCTGATCCATGCTAGTGATGCTTTGGCCATAGCTTTGTTTGTTTTAGGGGTGACTGATGCTTTTTCATTCCCTCCTTCCCTCTCATCCCAATCTGTTTTGAAGACATTCCCCAGTATAACCCATGGTCTGAGTGCTACCTGTGTTTCTCCATGGGGTTTTTCCCTGATCATGTACTCATGTACACTCTGCAAGTATTTGTGCAGCCTTTTCATCACATCAAGAAAGGTCCTTTCCTCAGCTGGAAGCTCATTGACTTTTCTATAAAACTTGTAGTGAGAAACACTCTTTAATTAAGACTGTAGAGAAAAGAGCTTTGATTCCAGACGTGTGTTACAGCCTGATGTTGTTTCCTCTGTCACTGCAGCAGATTACTGGAAGTGTAGTCCTTGATTAAAAAGATTGTGGGCAATTACATTCCATCTCCACATCTTCAGCTAGACCAGTAGCTTGTCAGTGGGTCACTGGGAATCAGGCTGCCAGCACCTTTGCACATGTTCAATTTATAAAGGACTGGGTTTGGCACAGCCCCCAGCAGTCCCAGACAGCCAACACCTTATTAATGCACCATTAGCCACAAGGAACATTTTTAAGTGAACTTAATGTACAGGGAGCCAAGAGGGCTTGCCTGAACTGACTCAGCAGTTTGGAAGGTCTTTTCTCCCTTGCAGGGATCACACTGACTTCTGAATGTGCCCAGATGTCCCAAACTCAAGTGCTCCTTTACCCCTTGCTGTCATTTTTTATTTTGGGTTTTATGGACTGGGGTCATGGTGGTTTGAAAGGAGAGAAGTGGGCTGAGGAATAGATTCCTGCCCCAAGGGAGTTCTCTTTAGGATAACTAAAATGATCAAAGGGATGATCAGCTCCTTTATAAGTGTCTGAAGAAGATGGGGAAAAGGTGGCTGAGGAATAATGTTTGAACTATACAAAAATCACAGATCAGGCGAGTGGGAAAATTCTTTCCTCCCATTAAAAAAAAATAAAAATCTCTGGTTTTCAAAACAGGTAATTGGGGGCATTCAATGAACTGGTAGACAACCAGCTTGTTATAGAAAAAAGGGCTTCTTTATTCAGCAGGTAGTGACTTCCCAAAACTTGCTACCACAGAGGGCTGCAGACAGCACCAGCAGGCTTTTTGTACTGGATGAATTACAGACAACAGGTCCAGAAACAAACCTTAAAACCACTAATCAGGGGTCTTCCCTGTGGCTTCCTAAAGGAGCAGCTGTGGGGGTTGGAGGATGGGCTGCCAAAGGTGACACAGGGTCCCCAAAGAGCACCTCCCCTCAGACCTCTGGGCTGCCCCATAACAGGGTTCTTATGTTCTTATTTCTTGGGTTGCCAATGCTTTTGGGCTGCCTCTGGAAAGTCCCTTTAAGAAAGGGGAAGATATTTAAGATCTGATCCAATTTCATCTTCAATCTCTATTTGTATCTGTAAGTAATATGGCTCTAATACTTTTAAAACCAGGCACTGATCTTTGCTTCTAGTTTAACTCTATCTCTTCATATTTACTGAATATATTTATATTCAGTGCAATAATGAGATTCCTCAAAAGCTCTTCATGCATGAAAAGAAACTAAACTCAAACAGCTCAGTCCTATGAATAATAAGGTGAGATGTGTCCCAGTGGGTCTCTGCCTGTCCATGGCTGCTATTTCTTTATTGTCACATGCTCGTTTTATGTCCACGCTCTTGGAAGTTTAATTAATTGCAAATGCAGGCAATGCAGAGTTTCTTTGCAGTGCAGGTGACTTTGGGCCAGAAGCAAGAACACATCTAACACACAGGAATTCCATCCCATGTCTGTGAGTGCTGAGGAAGAGACAGTTACCCCTGGGCACCATCTCACCAGCCACACACAGAGCATCCAGCCCAGGGTCTCTAAACCTGTGCAGGGAGCACGACACGATGACACCAGTAGGGTTAACTGCATTTCCCTACCTCATCTGGTGTACTTCTGTGTGAAGATTTATCTTAGGACAGGAGCTAACAGGACTGCAGTCATGACTCAATACAGAACTAGATTTTTCTAAGGCAAAATTTTATATATGTGCAAATGCAGATCTGAAACTGTTTGTTTTTGGGTTTTGGTTTTGTTTTAATAAGTATTCTTTGTTTCTCCTTGGACTGTTTTCCCTGCAAGGTCTCCTAGATGATTCTAGTGCTGAGCCTCATGGCAGGGAATGGCTCCAGATCTCCCACAGGTTCAATGTGCTGCAGCTGAGCCTGGAGCATCTGGAAGGGCAGGACACTGAGCTCAAAAGCAGCCCTTGCTTTTCAGCTGCTCAGCTGCACTTCTGCTGGTGCTGTTCCATCAGTGCTGTGCCCAGAAGCTGCTCCTGCTCATGTGCCAGCAACAGTCAGACTTCTCAAGGCAGGGGTTTGATTGAGAAGGGGGGAGTGAAGTGGTGGAAGGAGATTTAGAGCTCCATCATGGTTCAGCATAGGTCTCCTCTTAGAAGGCAAACAAGGAGAACCAGTTTTGCCCAGCTCTGCAGTGTTTCTGATTCACAGAAAAAAAGCCTCAGATCTTGTCCCACATCACTGCAGATTAACACAAAGAATTATCTGGATGCTGTGGCTGGGGGAAATGGTTCCCTCTACACTAAAATGCACATTCTCTTTTGGGTGAAGCCTCTGTGTAGGTACAGCCTGAGGTGTGTGAGATGCTCAGGGTTTGTGCAGGGGCAGCTAACACACTCACTGGGATTATCTATGGCAGGACAAGGCAAGGGACCATGTTTTGTTCCAAATTGTCTGTTTAGGGCAGGATTGTTCAAGCCACCGGTAACAGCAAAGCACAGACCTCAGTTCTAGCTGAGTTCAGGAGTCAACCCTTACAAAGGAAAGCAAATAACATCTTATTACTTCTATTTTTCTGAATTAACTGAAACTTATTATTAGCTGAGGAGATGTTAAGCAAAGATACAAGGGAGCTCTTTTACCAGCAGAAACCTCCAACACTGCCCCCAGTCTGTAAATCTGGGCTCTGCCTTCTCTGTCTGCTCTGCAAAGTGAACTCTGCAAATGGAGGTGATGAAATGGAGATTTCCTCCAGCATCTCTGTCCATGTACTGACTGCCCCAGCTGCACCCTCAGCTCTGAGGGGGCAGCAATAGAAAGTAGCTGAGAGTGCTGTAAAATTCAGTTTCTGTGAATATGCCAAGCCTCAAGGAGGGAAGTCATGCACAGGCTGGTGGCTGAAGTGTTTGGGGCTGGGCAGGAGGCTGGAGGTCCTGCTGACACACAGCCTGGTGCATGTCCTGCTGCCAGGGTCAGCAGCCTGGGGTGACACAGGGTGAATAATGGGGCTGCCTCAGGCACCCTCCCTGGCTGAGGGAGCACTGCAAACCCTTCAAAAGCACTGAGATATACAGCACTCAGATAGAAAATAGCTCTTTGTGGGCATGCTAAAATATGGCCTGCACATGGCTGGGTACCTCTCTTTGAATGACTTTCCCCTGGCAGAGAAAAATGTCTGGCTTCTATTTACATGACTGCAAGCACCCTTGAACTAAATTAGTTTTGTTAATGTTGGACAGGCAGTGGGAGAGTTGATTTCTTGAGAAATTCTTTTACTAATAAAATGCCTCATAAAAACTGCATTGACTTCAACCAGGCAGACCGTAGGCAGCTGGAAACTTCTGACTGCTCCACTTTAACCCAGTGGTCTGGGGCTAAGCAACACACAAAGGCCATCATGGTGGTGGTAAATGTCCCTTGTGAGCAGGAAAATCAAGGGCAGCAGATCTGGGGGGTTCAGGGCTGAGGACAGTGAGCAAACTTGGTGCTGCCAAGACACCTCCATGCAATCAGTGGGAGGTATAGGCTGGCAGCCTACACTTGGCATGGGTGACAAACACAAACTTTAGACTCCCTCCTCCTCCTCAGCCTTTTTTATTCCGTGCACTGACTCACTACTGACTTTGCAGTGAGAAAGATGGGGGGTTTGTGCATTGCTGGGTTCATATGGCTGAAGGGACCATCTCAGCATCTTCCAAGGCCTCCATAAAATCAGGTGTGAGAGCTAAACAGGCTCAGGAAACCCTGCTGAACTTTCAGGAAAGCCTCACTGCCAGAAAGGATGCTCTGATGGGAACACTGCATTCCCAAGCCAAATTGCCCTTGGAATCACTTCCCCCTCTCTGCCAGCTAATAAAACCCTAATTTTCTCAAAGGGAAGTTCAAGCAGAGTTTTGACTTTGAAAAATAAGTGCCAGCAATTATCTGCTCTTTGATATAGCCAGTTCTATTGATATGCAATATTTAATAGGAAGTGTTTAAATATTATAGTAGCAGCATAAAAAACCTGCACTTGACCACAAAGAACAGTGTCCAAATTATTCCTTTGGCATCTACTGAAGGTATAGGTTAAAGTAAGTCTTCCAGAAGTCTGACAGGCTGTCTTGTCACAACTTAAAGCTTCTCCTATGAAGTAGTTTCCTGAATGCTGCCCTGGGGTGGATTTGTTTTATTATTTTTTTCTCCTCTTGGTGACCTACTGCAGGGGACACCAATTAAAGCATTTGGCAGGTTTCTCATAAATATAACCTTGAAACTGTGGAGCAATCTCCTGGTGAAATGTGGCCAGCCTATGCATATCTGTCCATCAAATGACCCTGCAGATGCCATGGTCAGGAAGGAAAGCAGATTTAAGAAACTGGGGGTATCCTCTCCCCACCCCACCCTGGTACAGGGCCCCATCAGTTTATACTGCAGGGACTCCTCCTCCCACTTCTATTTCAGGTCTTCTGACAAAGCTAATTATGGCAGCAAGTGACTTGCATCAATGACATTCAGGGAACACAAGCATTTGTGGGCTTGGGAGCTCTTGAGCTTTGCCCTGTCTGCAAATTTTTCTTCTTCCAGTGAAAGTGTAATGGTTTGCTATTTATATATGTTTAGGAAAACTCCTTTGCTATACATTCACCTTTTCTACTTTACCACCAGTCTTGAGTAATTAATAGCCTCAGAGACCTGCTCTGTCACAGGCAGGCACTCCAAAAACTGTCTTCCCTTCTGTTATGGTTTTTTTTTTTTTGTGAGCTTGAGAAGCACCATTGCTTTTCTAACCCTAAACACACAGCCTGGTAACTGGATCTGGGCTCTTTGCTACCTCATGAATCACCACACAGGGAATGATTCCTCACTGGAACTTGGAGCAGCCTAATAAATCAGGAGCCAGGAGCCATCCCAGCTCCCACACACACCCTGGCCTTACATATGGCCTTGCTGCATTGCTACTGGATATAAAAAGCCTCCAGGATCTGTCTCAGTCAGGAAGCAGCTGGGACTGGGAATGCAGATGAGAAGCAGACTTAATTCACTCAAGGAAAACGAGGCCAATAGAAAAGGAACATTATTTTCCTGTCTATAATTGCATTTTAAGTGCATACTAAGTAGATGATGGTAACTATGTGCTAAAGGGTCCAACTGTTCTTAATTGATTAAAATAGCTTCTGAAGGCTGTTCTGTTGTGGATTTAACTCAATACCATTGCACCAGGAGCAGTTTGTGGTTAGCTTTGTGTCTCTTCTCTGGGTCAGAGGGTTCCCAGAGTTCAGAGAGCATCCCTGGGCACTGAGTCACCTGCATCTCTCCCACTGACCTCAACAGAGGGGCAGCTGCCCTGTAGCAGCACCAAAACCCTTCCATGCAAGCTGGAAGAGTCTTTCCCAGGGGTTAATATAATGTTCAGTTTCTAGAAATAAGCAGAGATTGGTGGTCAGACATGCTGAGCTGGGGGCATTGTGCCCACTGTTCTTCTTTTTATTTCTTTCCCTCTGCCCCAATGGCAAATCTCTGATATCAAACTCTGTGGTGTTTCAGTTTGGATGTGTTAATAAAATTCCCCCTCAAAAACCCAGAGCAGGCCTGGGAGCAAGCACAGGAAACTGCAGGGAGGGGAGGGGACAGAGGGTTTGGGATGGACAGGTGCACAAATTCATTTATCCCAGGTCAGCAGGGTGAGGGGACCATGCCTGGCTCTATCCTGGTAAATATTGCATTGAGTTAAAGAAGCAGGGTGAGACAAGAACTGGTTTTCTCCTCTATGGAACTTCAGACATGGGACTGCATCTGTTTCTGAGTTTTATATTTCATGTCTCAGAATGATGGGGGGAAAAAGAGGAGCATTTTCCCTGTAAGATGTAAGAGGTAGTAAAACCAAGAGTCTTCTTTCTTTGTGCAAGGAAGATACTAGGAAAAGTATTTTTCTGTAGGATCCTAGAATGAAAACATTATTTATTCTACCAAGGTTTTTGTTCTCCAGCCAGACAGGGAGGAGTGCAAGTGTGAAGTGTCTTGAAGTTGGCTGCAGTACAGGTTGTTCAATATTAATTAAAAAAAAAAAAATAACAACAGCACAATCATTATGGCCAGCCCAGTGTTTTATTCCACCTTCTTTAAATAGACTAAATAAATCACTGACTTAATAAATGTTTTCCATGCAGTAGCATGGCAACTGCTCCAGCTCACTGGCAGGTGTGCAGACAGCAGAGTCCTGGCAGAACCTGAACACTCACATTTGAGAGCAGCATCCCTGGGCCTTGCCTTTAATTGCAGAGCCTTAAATCACACAGCCCAATCAGTCTTGCTCTAGGCTCTGTGTCTCATCTGTGTCTTATGTTAACCTGTTGTCAAAACAAATTTGATTTGCAAATATACAAGAGCTGGGTGATGTTTTAATTTTAGATCACTTATCTGAATGCAGTTTTCATGCAAGGATTTAAGCACATGCCTGGCTTTAAATAGGTACTAAGGGCAGATTGAGAATAAAGCCGTGAGGACAGCATATATAACTGCATTTAGGTTCCTAATTTCTTGTAGGCTTGTTTAATACTTCACAGACTCACAGAATGTTCTGAGCTGGAGGGGACCCATGAGGGTTATTGAGTCCAACTCTTGAGTGAAGGGTCCAGAACAGCCCTGGTGTTATCAGCACCCTGCTCAAAGCAGCTGAGCTAAGATTTGAATGAGAACAGGGGTTTCTAGGAAGGATTCAAGAACCAATTTATTCCTCTGCCTTTGACTTTTAACCTAAGTCCAGCCAACACTGTCAGATTTAAGGCATGTGCTTGGTTTGCTGGATGGCACCTGGAACTGCCTCTACATTGCAGTCTCTGTACTGCACATGGCATTTCTCCCAGTCTCCTCCTTTTTTATTGAATGTTGAGGCAGAAAATTGAAGCGTTGCTAATTAAAGTAGGAAGGAACTTTTCAACTTTAAAAATTAATGCATTTATCTGGAATCCTTGCTGGAATTCAGATGTTTTCCTCATATCTCAAGAAACAGTAACCATCTCTTTCCTGTAGGTTAATGTGTATGAATTAATTTTAATCCATCTGATAAGTGATATGAGATTGAGCTAAAAAAAAACCAAATAATAAATCTGTGCTGACCATGCATATTATTTTTAAAAAGGCCCAAAATAACTTGGTTAGTAAATGAATACAAAGCCTTTGACATCATTGGTGTTTCAGACTAACATCCACACAGCTGCTAAAATGGAAGTTTGTCATCCCAAGTATTAAACGGAAGGAAGGTCAGAAAAATTAATTAAACAAATATATAGGAAGCCTGACCCAGCAGTCATTAGAAACTGAAATCAATGGGTATTTGTCTTGCAGGACAAAACCATTACTGCTTACAGAAACATTAAAGAACCATGGACTAGGACCAAGTAGATAGAAATCTATTTTGGAAGCCTTTTCTTCCCAGCATAGGACATTTTCAAGAGCATTTAATTGCACTTTTTCATTTTGGAACTGAATGGTAAAATCCTATACCACATTGACTGAGACCACAGCCTCATATAACCCCTGCAGCAGCATTTGCCCTAAACAACAGCAAATTTGTCAGTGTCTGGCTTTATTAATGTGAAAGCAAGAGTAGCAAAAAGAGAATTCCCTGTGCCAAGTCTTTGTAACAAGCTTCATTTTAAGTTTCAAAGTGCAGTGATGTTAGCAAATGGCAAAGCAGCCTTGGCTCCTGGCAAGTGCTGAAGTTCATGAGTGGCAGCTCTGTCACTGCCAGAACTCAGAAGCCACAGGCCAGACCTCTGGGAAACAGCCCCTGCACGCCTGGAGCTCCACATTCTTACTTGGGAGACATGCAGGAAATAACACATCTTCATTTTTAGCCTTATTTTGCATGTTTCTGCCAGTTCCAGTCATGTTAGGATCATGTCAGGACCATGTCTGCAGTCTCTGAACCCTTTGCAGGCATCTCCAGGCTGCTGGAAGGGCTGAGCATCTCATGGCACTGGACCTCAGGCTGCTCTCAGGTCTCTGGAGGATTTCTCTCTTTGCATCTCACAGGGCACAACACTGGTAACTGCAGTTAGATGTCTCAAGTGCTCATCTTTTAAGAAGGAAAAATTTTATTTAGCTTTCAGATTTATTTGCTTATGGCCTCCGTGTTGCCAGACTCTAATTGTAGATAAAGTTCACCAAATGCTGGACTTGGTGACAATAATAAAATCTGGGATGGTTTCACTGGAAGCTCTGAGCAGCGACTGGGAATAAAACTTCCCCTTGGTTGATGTGGTTCAGCTGTAGATAAATAAGCACTGTGTGCTTTGGTACATTCCCTGCTTCAGTGGTTCACTTCCTCTTATTTTGATTTATTTTTCTTTTTCTGGCATAAACTTAACATAAGACAGAGCTGTGCAAACTTGATAACCTTAAGGAATTATTTGGGACACAGTGATCTAGGCATAATTCTCTCCTCCTTTATCCCCATAAACAATGAAGGCCATAAATCACCTTCCATCTGCTTTGGCACTCGGGAAATGCTATGCAGAGCTCTCCATCATGCAAATCTAGGCTGGGACCCTGTGGCCAGTGAAGTCTTCCAAATAGCAAGTAAATAAAACCATAAGACTAAATCTTGATTCCTCATTCCTTCCCTGGTTTTTTGGTTGTGGGGGTTTTGGGGTTTTTTTGGTTTTTTTTTAAAATTTGTTTGGTTGGTTTTTGTTTGTTTGTTTCAGAGGGGGCAGGGCTTGGGGGTTTTTTGGTGGGTTTTTTTTTTAATTGTTTGGTTTGGTTTTTTGGGTTTTTTGGGGTGTTTTTTTTGTTTGTTTGTTGGGGTGTTTTTGTGTATAGAAAAGAAACAATCAAACCAAATCACACAAATTACACATGCACATACTACAGCACCTATCTATTGGTCTGCCTTTACCTTAGAAATGTCCTTTTCCTGATTTGACAGCCTCTGAACTTGGTGAATTTTATGAAATCTTATTTTATGAAATTTTATTTTATAAAATATAGGAGAATCAAACTATGTATAATGCCAGCTTTCTTTTGACAGAGGGTGGTTTTTAAGAGGAAAGCTTCTTTTTAAGGATTTGACTCCAGATACCTCAAGTGATTCTCCCCTCTGTCTGAAAACATGCACTCAGAAACTTTAAACTACAAACTCTAATATTCTGTTGTTGAGGCAGCAAATTATGTGAGCAGGGTGTTTTACTGTTGTGATTTGAACACCTTGGAAACGCTGAGGCATATTAAAATATTTCGAAGGCATTTAATGAATAATAAATGTATTTATTATTGCTATGCCACTCAAGCAGGGAAAACAACATCAGCTTGCATGAAAATCCGTCGGCAACTGCTCTGCAGTACACAGAAGTTGATTATACACAAATCTTTCCTGTGGCTGGGGTAGGAGCATTTTCTTGAATGCCTTTTACACATCATTCCTTCCTTTTTGCAAAGGAGAATTGTGGTTTTTCCCTCTTTGCATGCACTTGCACTTCCTCGCCTTTTTTAGTTCCAGCAACTGGAAACTATTTCTTCCTTCTCCTTTTTTGTAACCTGGTGAAAAAGTGCCTTTATTCCTTCACAAATTCCTTTTCTAAACAGCAGCCAGCAAGGGCTTTACGGGGCAGTGGTTTTCACAGCACCCTTTCAGTGTCCCCAGAGCTGTTCTGCTGCACAGGCAGATGCAGAGGATTTCTGAGAAGGATTGAAAGCAAATGACTTCAGATTTCCTGCTCTGTATTCACACCAGTGTTTTAAGCACAGCTTCTCAGAAAGTTATGGAGATCTAAGAAATATCTAAAAGAAAGAGGTGTATAGAATCATCTTTGCTCTTTTGATGTGATTATTATTCACTCAAACACATTCTAAACGTATTTTTACAAGAGCTTTAGTAGTTATTTAGCACCTTGCATGTTAATTTGTTTATGGACCCAATAAGCAACATGTTAATGCAAGTTTATATTAGCAAGAGCTGTGTGGGAAAAAAAAGTGCTAATACAATGAGAAGAAACTGTAAGAACAGAAATCTGAAGATTTTGCTGAGCAAATCTGTTTAGAAATAAAATTCATCCTTTCAAATAAAGAGGGAGGAAACTCTTCAAGATAACCTTACAAAGATATCAAATGGGGGAAAAAAATGCAGTGGTTAGCCCATGGTATGTGATAAAAGTAAAATAGTGTAGAAACTTGATTGTTCCTCTCCTTTTTACTCTGACTTAAATTGCAGTTAGAGCATTTACTGATTTTTATTCATGATAACACAAATATGGGAAAGAATATAGTAAGTACTGGACCAGATCCCACTTTCCTCACCTCACGTGTTTGATCTTCTAATTTTATTGCTTATTTTAAAATTCTCTTTGATTTGGCTTTCAAGGTGAGGAATATTCTTGACAGAAGCAGTGACATGGCACAGCAGCAGGACTGGCAGAGCCACTGAACCTTTTTTGGAGCTGCTCCTGCTTTCTCCTCCCTCTTAGCATTTTGCAAAAATCCATTCTTTTAGAAAGTAATGCTTTCAAAATGGAGGAAAAACAGGTTTAAAATAGACTGTTGTTTGCTGCTATGAAGTAAGGTGGGAGATTAAATAATAGATCATGTACAAGAAAGGTTGAAAATTAGTCTAATCACTCAAAAATTCTGAAGGAACAGCTATTCTTATTTTCCCCTGCTGGTTACTACTCTGTTTTATGGTTTAAACTGCTTTAAGAAATGCTGACTTTCTCTATGCCATAGAACTTCAAAATACTTCAGAGAAGTGTGATTGGGCAGTTGTGTAATAAAATTACTGTCTGCTTGCAATCATACATTCTGCTGCTGTCCAGAGATCATCTTCTCTCAGGACACCCACAGAATTTAATAGAGCTGGGGGAGAAATTTTTCTTTTCCTGATCAAACTTCTCACATTTCCCAGACAGACAAGGGGTGAGACACTTTGTTGGATCATGTGGTGAAGAGGGGGAAAAGCAAGGAAAACGTCCGTCCTAGCCAAAGAGGTTTGTTTGAAACTTCGATGCTGGCTTGGTGCTTTAGAATAATTCCTTCCACAAGCCCCTTGCTCCCTGAAGCACTGAGCACCTTGGTGCTGCTGCTCTGGCTCTGGGTGAGGCACTCCTGGTTTTCTTGCAGTGCATCTGCTGTGCTGGTTATGGGGCACGATCCTCTCTCAGAGAAACAGCGATGGCCGCGCTCCTTGAGAGGCTCCCAGAGCTCCTCTGCCTCCTCTCCCCCATCCCTGAGCAGGGGGACCTGGAATCCCCTCCTGGGTGGCTTTTGAGGAGGGGTTTTGTACCACCACACACCTGGCACTTGGAGAAGAGGCTTTCAGCTGCTACTGAGCCATTTTGAGGAGCTCTGTGTGCCCCCAGACAAGGGCACTGGAGCCATCTCTTGCCCCTTGGCTCCCCTGGATGTGCTCAGACTCTCAGTGTCCTCCAGACACTCAGTTCCTGTGCTTGCTGATTAAAATCCATTATTATCTCCTTAGAACAGACCTAACCATGGTGCAAACCATTCTGCATATCATGAGCTTTGATGTAACTTGAAAATTTAGGAAGAAAGATGCTGTTGCAGAAAACATTTATTTTTTTTTTTTTAAGAGTGAATAAAAAGTAGGTGAGGCAGCACAGATTCCTGTTGTTCACTGTTTTTCTCTCTTTGTGGGGTGACTTGTTCCATTGCCTCCTGTTATGTTTACTAATGTGTAGCCCAAATTGTCAGTTAAGCCACCTCTCAATTTAGCCAAAGGTTTTAATGTAGGAACATAAGGAGATTACAGGAACAAATTGTCAGGAGAAAAGAAAGCTAAAGACAACGGTTCTGATCCCTAAGCAAATAAGGAAACAAGACTTTCTTTACACAGAATATCCCATTCTTACCAAATCCAACAGAAAAAATTCTGCTAGACTGTTATTTCCTTCTGTGCTATTAATTTTAAAAATGCTGCAAGGCATGAATGTTTTGCAGATACTTGCTTTAAGATACAAATAGTTGTCCAAATGCAAATAGGAAAACACAATTTTTTTTTTTTTCCTGGGAGATGGAAAATCACTTGAAAAATTCTTCTGCACTGTGTCCAAAATATCAGCAAAGCATTTGTGCATTTCAGTGTCCCAAGGCAATGTTCTGAGAATGATGCCAACCATCATTGATTTCCATTTCGGAAAGATTCCTTTAAAAAAGTGTTTTGGTTTGAACAACCAAAAACAGGCGTAAATTATTTCTTTTCTCAACATTCTCATGCTCATTCTCTGATAACTATCAACATAAGAAACTTTATCTTTGGTGGGTGGGTAGTAGGGAATGCAGAAAATCACAGGTTAGTACAAAAAGGGTGGTGTGTTTATTCTGCATGTTGTGTTTTCTGACAGTATCTAGCACTCCCCTGCCCACCCAGGCTGTCACTTCAGCATCCCTTCAGCCCTACACCTGAGGAGGGTGGGCTTCAAGACCATGACAAGTTCAGCTGGCTCAGAGTTAGACCTGGGATTACCCCTTTGTGACATTAAAGTGTCAATAATGTATGCACCAACCTTGCCAAATCTCTCTCTGTCCTCTGCTTAGAAAGCATTGACTCCACAAAACCTCCTTTTAGGTGCCAAATTCATTTATTTCAATTCCTGTGCTGAAGTCAGCTTCCAAACAGGCTCCAGAGCACTTTGCTACAGCCTCTGCTTCCAGCTGGCCAAGCTTCGAACTGCACTGGAAAGGCTCATCTGTTCCTGGAGATGAAAAGTTTCTCTTTACTCCATTCACCTGAAAAAATGGCTTTCAAAGCTGTGCTAGAGCTATTTCCAGCAAGGTTCATGTTGATGTGTTTCTGTTATTACTGTGGCAGAGCACATAACATGGCCATAACTGCAGATGGGGTAGGGAACTTTTTATTAAAAGTATTGCTTCCAATGTGGTAGAGATTTTATTATGTTTCCAAGACAGCAAGAAACTAAGGTCATGCATCTTTAGAAGTTACCTCTTGTCAGCCAAGACAGAGTAATACACTGCCTATGAGCTCTAGACTAACTCAGAAAACCAAATAAATTTATATCACTAAATCGGAGTTCATAAAAAACCTCAGCCTAGGTTGGTCGCTCCTGTGGTTCCCTTACACAGCCCCTCTCAGTGTTAAACTATAACTCCTGTGAATTTTAACTGAGAAGAATTCAACGTGGCCCTCTGCTGCCAAACTGCCCAGTGAAGTCACTGGAGCACACAGAATTGGTTTGGAGGGCAGCAGGTTTACAAACACATTTAAACTTTGAATAGATGGGGCCAAGTTGCTATGACAGCAATGGTAACTGCAGGGTAAAGGGTGAGACTGATCCCTTGTGTTTGCAATGAGTAGGCTGAGAAGTTTCACCCACCACACATGCAGCATGTTCAGACATTTGAAACCCAGGCAGGCATCACAGAAGAATTTGTTCCACAATCAGTAGAAGGACACTTAAATGCTAAACACAAGGGGAAAAAAGCCTCGCAGTCAGCTGAGGTGTTTTCTCATGGATGGTGAGTGATTAAATATCACCTGAAAGCATAACATGACTTTTATGACATGACCCCAGGTGCAGGGGAACCAGAAATCTGTTCTGTGGAGGCAGGCAGCACATTCAGCTCCATCTCTGCTGTGTTTAATCTGTGCCCAGGGGCAGGGCTAGGGAGCAGGGCTTGTAAGGTGCTATTCCTTCAGCTCCACAGGTTCAGGGAAGGAAACTCAGAGTGTTAAAAACAAAATAGAGGCATAGAAAAGCTCTGAGCTTCTTTTGTTTCATGAATAACTTAGTATGTTGTCTTCATAATGTAGAAAAATGCTACAAAAACCTTGTGTTGTTTGTGGGCTCCAGTGGCTCCCAAGTCCTTTTTAGTGAGCAGCTGGTGGAAACCCCAAAATGAGCCCTCAGGTTTGCATCTATGTGTGTGTACTTGTACACAATTATAAATTTAATGCCCCCTTTGTATTTTCCCCCTACTCAACCTCTTCCTCTTTCAGACTGTGATGGTTTCTGTGCAGACTGTGCTTCCTAACAGCCCAATAGTGTCCTCTCAAGTCAATTCCAGTGTCACAGGGTAGTTTTGGAGACAAATACTGATGTCAGCAACCCTGACAGGCTGCTGTACAAGTCTGTCCAGCGAGCTTGAAATGAAGCAGCACATGAACATAGCCCTTCCTTGGCTGCTTGCTGAAACATTCAGCTGCTTCGTCAAGAGAGACAGGTGTATCCAGCTGGGACCTGCTGCTTTGGCTCTTACATTAAACAGAAAATGCCTTAGCACTAAACATTGCTTAAGGAAACTTACTGTGGAATATATGCTGCCTGCATTTTCTTTCCAGATCTTGATTTACTTAGGTTTTTTTGGGTTTTGCTTCTTTCAGAGAATCTGCTTCATTTGTATGCACTTATTATTTCTCACCAAAATCTTGGTTTTACAAGGATTATGTGAAGGAAATGCTTTAAATATATATAAAAAAAAGAGACACATTCCCTTGCTGGTTTTCTCTACTTTTTGAGATCTAAGTGTGTCCAAAAGGCTTTTTAAATCAAATCCCAAGCTATGGAGTATAATACATAACACCCTCCCCGGGTGCAGTATTTCTTCATAAGAGAAGTTACTCCATCTACCTTAATTCTCTCTGTAACCAAATTTTATTTGTGCCTGTATTATCCTTTCATTCCTCTTCTAAAATATCATTTCCTTTGTTCTGCACATAATTTAAATCAAGACAATATTAGAAAAGAAGAGGAAGGAACAAAACTTCATTGTCTAACAAAACTTATAACAGCCCAGCTAGGGATGTTCAATGTGTGTGGGGCTTAGGCAAACGAAGGCCCTGAGGGGAGCTGGGTGTTTGCCCAGGAGGGGCTGCTCACCATGGCCAGGGTTTGCAAGGTCATGAGATCCTGCACCTCTTTATTTCTGCATCATAAACATCACCAAAAATGCTCCCAATGTACCTCCCATAGAATTCTTCAGGGTTCTGCTGCAGAGTCAGTGGGAGCCTCCCCACTGCCTTCCATGGATATGGGATCAACACCCAGAGCAGAAGGCAGCTGGGGAAAACCTCCTTCACAGATGCAATTCTGGGTTTGTTTTGGGTTTTTTTTCCTTGCTATTACCAACCTGTTCCCATTCTCCAGGCAATTCTTAAAAGAGCTCATTACTGAGAAGTGGCAGAAGGAAAATGATATGAAGGGAAAGCAGGTGTTTCCAAACAGGAGAATCTGCTTCTTCCCAGAAAATACCCACAGTGAGCATGGAGATGAGACTGTCAGTGCTGTAATGGTGTGACAGGGTCTGAATGGGAGAGAATACAATGCAAGTCAACTTCAGTGTGCTGAGCAAATATAGCACATGAAAAGAGTAAGGAGAGATATTTCTGAATACTTTTGCAGCTGAACAAGAATTGGATCAGCTTTACTTGGGTATTTCCTTTCTGGCTGCCTTTTGCTTGCAACTTGCAAAACTGCAGTGATGATACAGTGAACTCAGAGGCAGAATATAATCCAGAAAACATAATTTTCTGGTGGTTTGCTGATGCAGATGGTAGAAAATCTCTCCATTTCTTTTCTTGAGAAACATTTCTGCTGGCTGTAAGACACAAAGATGATAATGTAATGTTTTAAAAAATAAAAACAAACCAGAAGGAAGTAATGTTTTGTAAAGTTGTGATTCTCAATATAGGGATTACCTAAATTTTATCCTTGTGTGATTTTCATATGTGGCAATGCTTTTGAAGCTCTGCTGAGGTTACTGTGCAAGGATATAAAAGTCTTTATTCTAAAATGCTCTCATATGCTTGAAGATGAAAGCTTTGAAGCATAAATCCTTAAGAATACCCCAAAATGAAAGACAAAATGAATGCAATGTTTATTTTTTCAGAGTTCAGTCTTTTTTGGTTTGGTTACTTTGAGTTTCTTGACTTTGAGCAATTATGACTTATCATTATTTGGACTTCTAACAATGGGAGACACTTTCCTGACAAGATTTTACTGACAAAAATTGGCTCCCTCTGTGTTGGTAGCTGAGGTTTCCTCTTCTTCTTATTCTCACTATTTTTTGTAGTATCTGATGTGGCTTTTGGCTCATGGCTCTCACCAGGCTTTTTAAAAATCACTTCCCTGGAAGTGTTCTAGAAGAGGCTGGATGGAGCTCTGAGCATCCTGGTCTGGTGAAGATTCCTTGCCCATGGCAGGGAGTTTAGCCCATGGGATGAGCTTTAAGGGTCCTTCCAGCCCAAACCCTTCTGTGGTTCTAGAATTGGTCTCCTCCCAGCTGAATTATGCTGGGACTGAGGGCTGAATTCTAAACTGGTGAAAACCCAAAACAATTCTGCAGCATATGGTGTGATATGGTTATTTGGTAAGAATTCATAGATATATTGGTGGTGCTGACAGAGAGAATGGGAGCTTGAATGTGAATATGGAAACAAAATTGGATGGGTGACATCAGCTGCCTTGGACAGGTTTATAAGACAAACTAAATGTGTGAAGCAGCAAATTCTGCAGTAATCAGGAAATCAATCAGATGGGGCAGGGAGAGAAATGGAAGGCTTTTCCACCAGGTAGCTTAGATTTGCTTGGGCATGTGATTCTTTACAGCCATCAGCACTGATTGAAAGTCTAAAGCAAAGCCTTGAAGGAAAACCTCTGATTTATGATAAAAAGAAATAAATCATTCCCTGTTTCTAGCAGGAGAAATGTGAGCATCTGTGTTTTCAACAACCTTCTGTCTCATTTCCTCATCTTTCCCTCTGAACAAAGTCCTGACTGACACTGGGGGATACAATGCTCTTCCTGTCTAGGAATCTCTCTGGCTGACATCTATGGATTCTGAGTATCATGAATAGGATCCCCAGAGGCTTAGTCTCCCCAGGGCTGGATGAAATAGATTTGAAACTCAAATGCTAAAATAATGCTGAGAAGAGGTGTCTGTCTCTGCAGCCATCATTCAAGCAAACCCTTGTTTAGCTCACACGCTGTTTCCTTTGCATTTCTGTCCAAGAGGAAAGAAAAGATCATTAAAGGTTCCATGAACTCATGAAGGTTCAGAGCTGAGCATGTGGCATTTGGAGTTTGTTCCAGATGTTTCAGTGAAAATCAGATGCTGATTTTCAGTTTGTTGCTCATGGCTAAGTTTGTTAGAATACAGACTTCCACAGCCTCTTTTTAAAGTTCAATGTCCTGAATTATCCTCCAAAAAGCCAGATGCCAGAATTCTTGCCTAAAGCTTTAAGGAATAGATGCAGAAGGTGACAGAATTGTGGGCCAGCTCTTCTGCACATTCTGAAGGTCACCCTGCCTTGCCAGGTGCACTTTGAAGATACTTTGCCAAACATAGCGTGTGATCTTTCTAATTCTGCATGGGTTTTGTGTGCATATCTACACCTTTTGGATAGCACTTGGGAAAGGAAGGAACATCACTTTTGCTCCTGTTCTAAATGACAGCTCAGGCTGCAGGCTTTAGGAAGTGCTCAATCTTAGTCCTTTAATCCTCCTTGAATGCTTCTGCACTGCTGCTTTACTCACAGTAGGTTCTGGGGTTTGTGTGGGTGTGGAAAGTGAGGAGAGTCACTGTGGCAAATGAAGTATCCTAAATTGTAGCTATTACAGAGTATTAAGTAATTGCCCTTGGAAAGAAGTGATAGTAGAAAATAATAGCATATTCATTTTGTTGTTGAAAATGGACTGCCTAAGCACATATCTGAAAATCCCAGTTAAATTCAATCTCGATGCTCACAGCAGATAAGTATAATGAAGATTCTCAGAGATTTTCTTTCATACATATGAATAAAAAATTACTATGCAGCATATCTAAGTAGTTGACGCCATCAGAAAGTCTACCCTTGAAAAACAAGAAAGGAAGAAAATGTCCTTTCTTTTGTAATCACAAAGAAAGTATTGACTATGCATGTGGCACATTTTGGATGTCACTAGCTGTAAGATGTATTTCTTTACAAACATGACAGTTCTACTAAGCATGGTACAAAAACTCCCCACTTTTGGACAAACAGAGCTAACTTATCTCTTTGAGAACGTGCTCAATGTCGTGTCTTTTAACGTGACACCGTCTGCGCCATTGCTTCCTGGTGCAACAATGACACACACTTCCACTGGGCTTTGGAATCATGCAGCATGTTTATCCACCCACTGTGTATTCTTTTATCCAGTTTTGTACTGGAAGTTTTGCCTCTGGTACTTAAATGACAGTGGTATTTCTCACTGTCAGGGAAATCTGTCTGTGCCTCTACACGTCAAAAGCTGGTAGAGAAACAGGGATGCAAATTAAAGAAGTTCAGGTGACTACAAATGTTGAGCAGCTACTCTTCATTAATTAAATTGACTTGCAGCTCATTACTGGCAGTGTAGGACAAAATTAGTAAACTTCCCTTTGCGTGTTTGTGTCTCAGGTTGCAATACAATAAAGTGAACTTGACTTCTGAGGCAAGGCTCCTGCCAGGGTTACTTACAGACAAGATGAGGTGAAAACATAATGTTTGCTAATAAGCGTATTCTAGGCTGAGAAATTAGATTTTATACCTAATGTTCTCTATTTTACATTTGACATGAACAATAATATTTGGCAAATAATTCTGAGGTTCCAGTTCAGGAAACACATTTTGATTAAAGACTCAGAATTGCATGAAAGCATAACACCAGACATAATCTTCCTTTTTGTCTTGTGATTCTCATTATGAATCCAGTGACTTTCCAACATCCAACTCTTTCTTTGCATTTCTTTCCCTCCCCTGTTTTGTACCTCAGAGGAAATAATTTGAAAACAATAGCTTGTTAAATTACTAGAGTTAGTTTACCTGAAAATATCTGATGATAATGTCATCAAAACTGTGTGTTCTGAGCATGCTTTAGTTACAGGCAAAATCCCTGCTCTTTCCTCATGACAGATATACCAACACCAGCTTTGTCACGCTCAGTCAGAGATATCTTATAATAAATTCTCAATAAATACCTTCCAAGTTTGCTACTGGCTTTGCTGGAAATCTAGATGGAGAAAACAGGGGCAGATGAGGCACACACAGACTGTGAACCTGTAACTGGAAAAATTGCACTGATCTTAGGTTCAGGTCCTTAAATGTGAGTGACTGTAGCACCTATCAAAGGCTCATAAACAGAAGGGAAGAATCAGGGGTTGGAGAGAAAGGGAGGAGGGGAGCAGATCAGATTCAGATGTGATCCACCCTCCTTGTAGCTTTGTCCATCTTCAAAGTTGTACAGCTAATGAAGAATAATTCTCACTTATTAATTTTGCATTATCTTAGCAATTGCAACTCAATAACAGCATATGTCACAAGGCTTCTCTGAGATGAAAAGGAGAAAATTCTCTTGACTGCAGTGCCAGAGGAAATATCTCTTTTCAGCACCTGAGCATTAATCTCAAGGGAAAAACTCCAAGACACGCATGTTGCATGGGAGTGAAAAGGTGCCAGAACTTCCAGGGTATTTTTTGGTCTCATCAGCTGTGCCTGGGACTAAACATTACACACATCTTCAGCAGCATCTTTGCAAACACTCTTTCAGAAGAAGCTGAACTTTATTTGCCTAATTTTTGAGAATTATCCTTTCAAATTAGTGATGCTACAAATTTTGCTCAAAACTAAAATGACATATATCAGAGGAAAATTTCTTTCTTCATGATTTTACAAGAACTATATAAACCCCAACTTACAAACAAATACTGAGTGTGAAAACCAAGGAATGGTTTCATTAGTGCTCCTTTACAGGAGACCAATGGCTATTTATTATTGCCATTTGACTGAGCAGCAAAAAGAGAATCCCTAACTTTTGGCAGTTGCTCTCTTAAAAAAATTTCGCAAACATTGCCTTAAAGAGTTAAACATGCATGAAGCCCAAAATGGCAGAGAGGCTGAAGGCAGGCAGTTATCCTAAAGCCAGAGCTCATAAGTCACTGAGGAAGCTGTACCAAGAAACCAGAGGAATGAAGCTTGGTATTAGTTTCTAAGTAACAGAACAAAAACTGTATGGTTAAATTTGCTTTAAATGCTGAACAGATCTTTCCAAAGGCCTGCAATTAATGCCCAAAAGCTGAATTTTGGAAACACTTTCAAACTATGTAAAAATCCTTCATCATATAAAGCAAACTTTAACTCATGCTTTCCCTCTCCTACTCAGTACAAACAGAAAGCTGCTACTGCAGAGTACAGTAACAGAACATCAGAATCTGAAGAAAGCCACAGCTCTGCTATGATAAAGTACTGCTTACAAACATTTATCTACCAAAAAAGCATCTGCAATTCCAGACCACAGTGCAGAATTTACCACAAACTAGGAATTAGCCATATCTGCTGAAGTGAAATAAAAGTATTACCCACCATCAGGGCACTCACTCACATAGTTTCAATCTACAATTCATCATCACCCAAAGGCACAGCCCCTGTAAATCCAGCACCAGACTACCTGGTACTAGTACAGAAAATAGTTTGCACCCATGCTGCAGGATGAAGGAGAACACAAATGCCTGCTGACATGAAGTTATTAAGCACATCTCTGTCCAACACAAGCACAGAAATCCCCCCAAAGCCACCAGCCCCAGTTCAGCACAGGACATAGAGCAAGCACTGCCCTGCAACACCCACACACAGCAAAAACAAACCCCACAGCCCCTGGCACTGCAAACCCACTCCATCCCTGCACTTCGCCTAGAAACAGCCACAAAAACCACTCAGCCCTGCCCCTGCTCCGGGCTGGAGGTTGTGTCTCTCGCAGCAGAAGCTGCAAAGCCCCGGCGAGCCCGGGCAGCGCTGCCTGCTGCAATACCCCAGCACTTACTGCATTGCTTTTCAGCGGAGCTGCTCCTCCCGGGCACACATGGCTCGTTCAGCCCCAGCCCAGGGCTCTCTGCTCAGCACAATTCAGCTCCAAAGTCTCTGCATGTGCAGGGAATTGCCCGCGCTCGGCGCTGGGGGTTTCTGGCTGCAGTGCCTGCTCACCCTATCCATTGCCTCTGGTGGATGCTAAGTAAGCAATCCCCTGGGTCTTCATGAGGGAAGGATGAAGAGTCACAGCTTTGGAGAGCAGATAAGGTGTTCTGCCGAGAGCCTCTGTGCTTCCATGGCATTTTAAAGGCAAAGGGGCTGGGGATGCTTCATCTTGCTTTACAGTTCTGGATCGTGCAAGTTGTCGTATTCTGCAACTTACAGTGGAATTCTCAGCCAAACACTAATTTATGTGTTTCAGAGAGAGCTCGAGTTAACAAAAGAAATTCAAACCAATGAATTTTTAAATATTGAGGAATGCACTGTGTCAATTGAACTAAATCTTCTGCTTTTCAGAAGTACAAGTGAAGGGGAGGGGTTTCCCAGCTCTGAAATGCACTGTACCAGCCCTGCTGGATACAGTCAAAAAGTAGAAGCCTAAAACTTCATGGATTAACATCTCAGATTTAACAGGCTCCAAGCATTGCTCTATTCTTGAAGGAGGGATTGTCACCCTTGTCTGCAGAGTGTCTGTCACTTTGGGGGCTCCTGCATGCAGATGGGGCAGAATCAATGAGCAGTAATAATAAAAAGGCAGAATGACCAAGAGCCACAGTGCCACTGATTTCTCATTAGGGACCCTATTTTTTTCTGTGCTGTACTGAGATGTTTGCCTCAGTGCCTTTGGGCAGCCGTGGGGGAATTGCTCTTGCTCTCCCCATAACCGGCTGGAGTGAGCAGATTTGTGAAGCTGAACCCCTGCCTGCTCCAACCCTGACCTTCAAAGGGGCTCTCAGGAGAAAAGCCCCATTTTGGGGCCGTGCTTACCTGTTACCCAGGCCTCCTGCAAATGCTAATTGTGCCTAACCATGTGTGGCAAATCCGGGAAAACAAATACATTGCAGTCCTGCGGGCACAAATGGGGACGGCTTTTCCACACAGTCACCCCCAACAGAAAACATAGCAATCATTTATAAACATTTCCCAAGACCAGGTGCTCTGTAAGGTGTTGATTCACAGATTTTCTCTGCCACTGATGGGTAAGATATCAGGAGAAGAGCAGCAGCTTTTTGTTGGTGAGGGAAGGTTTTGACCCCCTTAGCAAAGGCTTTGAGCATCCCCAGGGGCTGATTATCCTTTCAGATAGCACAGGGAAATCCCAGCAACCAAAACAGTGTGGCTAATAAATTTTTCAGGATTATTAATTGGATTCTTTAGAAAAAGGGCAGTCAAGGACAGGCATCTAGAAAGAGCCCATTTCCCCTTTGAAAAGTGTTTTATTAGCAGGACTTCAGTTTCTTCTGGAATTCCTACATAAATGCAGCTTTCTATGATACCTGTCAGCATCATTGGTCCTGTCCCTATTGTTTTGTGTGCTATAATTTCTGCCTGTGAAAATGCCAAAAATACTCAGTCTTCCTGGCTGACAGATGTTGCTGGGAAGGTGCTGCTTTGCACTTTCACAAAAATAACACCTAGGAGGAGAGGGGAAACCAGCACATAACAGTGTCAGCACCAGTGGATTCCTATGAAATGAGAAGATAATTCTATAGTAGCAAAACTGACTTTTTTTTTTTCTCACTCTTGTTCTCACAACTGTGTTTAGCACCTCAAGGTAACAAATTTGTTGAGTCATAGAAAGGAAAACTCAACAAAGCTGCCTTGAATGTTAAGGTTGTTTTGTATAGTAATTATGCATTATGTGAGCATCTTTACTTTTAAAATGCAGACAAGGCACAGTCCCTGTCCCTGGGAATATCCAGTCAAGTCAGACAAAATGATGCAGATGTAACAGTCAGGATTGCCAGGTGACAGCCTTGTTGTAAGCAAAGCAGGAGAACCTGGATGGATCTGGGAGATGCAGTATTGGTAGCAGAAACAATTAACTCACACTGAAGGTTCTCAGCCTTTATGGGACCCTGTAGAAAGGTGCTCCAATTTCCCTCTTTATTCCTGCCTCACCCTTTTGGAGTATATTGATCCTACCAGTAAGTTCATTTACTTTCCTTGGTTGGGGATAAGCTATGATGGATTTCTTTAAAGTATGAGTTGGACAAAAATAATCAAGTCAGCCTTGTAATTAGGTGTGGACCTTCTCAACATTCCAGGAAACACCAGCCCTGGCCATGGGCAGATAAGTAGTTATTCTAACAAGCATAATAATCTCATGTTCTGGAGCTGTGGTGAGGGAAGGAATAGAGATTCCAGTGGATCATTTTCCTTTGGTTTCCTGCCTCAGTTCAGTAATGCAGGAACTCTGCTATGCTCACACATCACTTCACTTTCTGTTGGTAACAGTATTTTAAACCCTGAAAACAAAGAACCAGGCACCTGATTTACTGGGGAGAGGCACAAAGCATGACAGCATAGACTCAAAGCCTCCAGGAGATATTGAAAACCTAAAAACACCTTTGTGCCCTTGCCCAGAAACCCCTCTAAACAAAAAAACCCACAAAACTGTCTTTGCAGTCCACATAGGCACTTTTTTCAGTAAAAAGCAAATATGGTGTAAAATAACTCTCCCATTTAAGGACAGACCAATAAATAGCCTGGAGTGTGGGGCTGTCAGGTTGTTGTTGTGTAGGGAGGTACCAGTGACTAAGAAGCAGTGTTGCACAAGATGATTTAACTGAGGAGCTTCTGCAAGCCAGCTGGAGAGTATATTGTATTAGCAAACTGCAATAAAGGAGAATTGAATTTTAACCTTGCTGCTAGAGAAATATAAAGGTTTATAATTGACTCTGGACGTGTAATATTGAAGAGAGCCATATAGTGCAGAGTGTTTGTCCCTGAAAAAATAAACCAGTTCAGGTACAAATTTATGTTTGTTGTAAATTTACTTATTTATTTATTTGTCATAAACATAGAAATATTTGTATAGTAACAGTATAGCTGTGTCAAGAACAGGCTCTGTACACTTAAAAAATTTGGGAGCAGTCTGAATTAGTGTTACAGGATAATTGTGGCTGCATGGAATAGCCCAAGGAATATCCTGGGATAACTTGTGGTGGTTCCTGTACAGCAGGGTGAAGAGCATGGCCTGCAGACAGGGAAGCTGAGCAAAGTCTGCAGGAACATCACCTTGCCACTTCTTTCTGCTGGGCAAGAGAAAAATGGGGGGAAAGACACTGAGCAAAGGCTGCTCAAGTCACTTGAGCCTTCAGAGGACTCAGAGAGCAAAACTTCAGGTTACAAAAAGCTAAGGGTGTTCTGTGCCTCCTTGCAAAGTTAGGCAAAAGAGCATCCTTTTTCCTCAGATATTTAAATGAGCTGTAATTCAAATTTGAGTTATTCTCTTGCTTCATCATCTTTCAGCTGCCTCCATGGTCAGCTGCTCACTGCAACCTATAGAAATCAAGGACTAGAATAAGGACTCCTTGCTACACATCTCATGACAGTAATTAGAGGGAAATCTGCCTGATATTGTGTCTTAGAAGAAAAATAGTTACAAAAAAATAGACATTTGCACATTAAGGGTTAGGAAAATATTAATTTTTTTTATGTGTGAAGCCAGATTTGCATCCACACTGAATTAACTTGTCACAGTTAAATTGGGTTTAATGTGTGAGAGGGACATCATTTTCTACCTTTAGTGCTGATGATCTGTATTTTATAACTCCAGAATAATTTAACCTAAGATGAATTAGAAGCACCTTAATTTTCAACATAAGTATATAGCTACAAACGAATAATTCAGGAATCTACTTATTTCAGATGAATTGTCCTGAATATGTCTACATAGCCAGACCCTGTAAAAGTGAATGCATGAGAATTATGCTTGCCTCCTCTAGCAGGACATTCCCAAATCTTTCTAAAAATGATTTCATTATATTCCAGTTGAGATATTACAGTTCTTGAAGATGAGGAGAAAAAGGAACTTAGCCAGCAAAGCATCTCATTTGAATTAGAGGCATACTTTCTAATTTAATGGGACACTTAACTGTGGGCATCAATATCCTAATTAGCTTATATTTTTCTCTTAAATTAGCAGATTCCATACTCTTCTATAATCTGTTTCAGCTTTTCTTCTTTAGTTTCTCTGGGTACTCGCACTCCTACTGTACAAATAAAATGCATTATTTAATTCACAGCTTTCCATCCCTAATGTTTTTCAGTTAAACCCATGAATTCAACTTTACTCTCCTTACTCTTTCTATACAATTGTTCTCTCTGAGGTCAAGAATTAGGAGAAATCCTCCTGGCACACAAATTCAGGTATGTCCCCAGTAAAACTAAAAGAGGGATCATGGAGTCTGAACCTGATCTAATGGAATATTTAAGCTCTATTTAGATAAATTGTAGTCTCTGTGCCCAATATTGTATTAGATCCTTCACAGTTGATGAGAGGGCAGGCCCAGCCCTAAAAGTCCTTCACTTTGGTGAAGATATGTGCTCTGAGAGGATGTGCTCTGGAGGCATGGGAAGCTGTGGTTTTGTATTTCAGGATGAGAGGGAAAAGAGCAGAATGTTACTGAGCAGATGATGTGAACAGAGAGGTATGCAGACAGCCCTGCCTGGCCATGAGCTCAGAGAATGTCTTTTCTCCAAACACATTCTGCATTTGCCACTGGAATTCTTGGGGAGCTGCCTCTGAAGGCTCATGTGCTCATTCTGGAGGTGGTTTTGACTTGAAAAGAGACAGTGACAGTCTGAAGGGGGGGCTGTGTGGTGCAGGTTGGATTTTGCCAACATGGAGAGGAGAACTTGAGGCACTTGAGGCAAGAGGCTGGAGCTACTGAGAGCCCTGAACAGCAGCTGAGGAGAGGGCTGGGGGTGTGGAAGAGGGTGGTTTGGCCCTTGGATATGCTGAAATAAAAAGGAAAGTCAGACCTGGAGTGTGTGAACAAACCCCAGCTATCCCAGACTATGGCAGGACAGAGGCTGGAAATTCACAACTCTGATTAAGGTCATGGGATGAAGCCAGGACAGACCACTGGCCTCTTCCTGCTCTTCTGTGATAGTTATTCACTGCACAGCAGGGAGAGAAAATGAAGATTCTTTCCCATTTGAACAGTATTAATTCTACCTATCAAGCCTCCTTTGGTATTGAATATTCTGAGGAATAAAATTATTTTATGTAGCCAGTTCCCAAGAGCCTCCAAGAGAATAAAAATTGAATGGGATCATGGGGAAAATATTTTTTTTCTCTTTCTCCTGTGTCTTTAGGGAAATGTATGATCTGATGAGCTCCTTATCTGTGCATCTTTATTCTTATTCTCCTCAGAGCTGAAGTCAAACATTCAAAAGCCTGGGTCAAAAGAATTGCAATATCAGAGAAACCAATCTGCTGAAAATAAAGGACTTAACAAAATGGGGGTTTTATGCAGCCAGCCTCTACAAAGAGAAAGGTGAGTGCAGTGCCTGTGCTGTCCCATTAATGTTCTCCTGACTTCATTTAGCCAGGAGCTGGGATGAGAGAGGAGTTCAGGTCTGAGGGTCCATAATGCTCTCTGAAGCTGTCTGGCATGGCTGATGGCTGTCTTGTGCCAGTAATGCTTTGGAAAATCTACTAAGAAATATTTCTATATGTGTATATGATATATATATACCTATAATTACAATATTATATAATTATAATATTGTAATTTTTATATATATGATGTGTGAGTTACATAAATGGCCAATGTTGATCCAGGGCAGAACTGGACTGCTCCTGTTTTTACAGTCTGTGTAGTGGGGCTGGGAGCTCTGAGCAGAGAGTTAATGAGCCCTCCTGAAAGCAGAGAGAGCTCCTGCTGCTTTGCAAAAAATGTGCTCAGTCTCTCAGTGGAACAGTCCAAATGAGTGTGGTTCCTGCTCTGGGAGGTTGGTGACCTGGACTTGATGTTACAGTGATGGGAAGGACTCATCTGTCATCTCAGATGGTGTCTGTGGGCAGACACTGACTATTAGAGTTTGTTTCAACATGAGAATTTTAGCTTATTAGCTAATGTCTGAATGCATAAAGTAGTTAATAGTTGGGTGTGAATCTGTTTTTAATGCTTTGTATTAAGCAACAACTTAAAACTTGTGAATTAAGATGTCTAGGGAGCAAAACTAAATCAAAAAATAATTACAGCAAGTAGACCTTCTTAGGAGATGGGAAGAATTTCAAACCCAAACTAGGTTATTAAAGGATGGATCATAGGACTGTGCGTAATGGGCTCATACATTATGTGAGGCTCTCTTCAAGTGTTTGCCATTGTCCATGGCACATATCCCTTGGAACAGCATGCAGGTAAAAAATGCATCATATCTGGAATGTGTAAGTCAAAGATGAGGAATAACAGCTATGAACAATCTCATTCAGCTGGGCATAATTTTCAGATTATGTTGTTGTTACTCAGCATCACAAGACATTTATGACCAGGAGAATCAAAATGAAAATATGGACTTGGAACACAAAATGGTTCATCATGCCAAATGCAAGCTGTTTGTTTTTTGGATTTTTTTCTAGAGAGCAAATTCCTGCCATGGATGCTTTGGGGTTTCTGTGCAGGGAGCAGGCATCTCAATGTAGTTCAGAGAACTGCAGGGAAAATATCTTCAAACAGAAACCTTCCAGTATGTCCTTTGTCAAAGGGAATATCTAAAAACTAAAATCTAGGATCCAAATGGAGAAGCCATAAAAGTGAGTGGTTGTTCTGGAATGCCCTTCAGTGGATGGGATGCTCCTCTGGAAGTGGAATGAAGCCAGGAACTGGCCTCCAGTAAGTGAGCTGAGAGGTGATGGACTTTGGGTGGGATATGTCTCTGCTTTGCTGTCATAGTCCTGTTTCTTCTGCAGAGCATTTTTTTTTGTCCTCTAAAAGGTTGCACTTAATGCTCCCAGCTTTTTTTCATTAGACAAAATAATTTTCTAGGCTCATCCTCTGTGATTTCCAAGGGGTACAGTAAAACAGAATGCCAAGCCCAATTTAGATAAGAAGTATTATCTCTGAGGTTTTCTAGCTGATGTGCTTGGTAAGATACTTAAATTGCACCTGTGGGCTTATTATCCAGCCACACCACAAACCCCTCTCTGGGCCTGAGATGAAGCTGCATGAATAGGATTTATATTTCACTCTTGTACCCATTATGTGTTAGTCTGTTCTATAAGTCAGTGCTTGATTTGGCACAAATGATCAGCTCTGATTAGAGCTGCAGAAGGAAGAGCAAAGTTACCTCTGTATCTTGATTTACCTGCTACCTGTATCTCCTTATAAAACATCACAGCCTTAAAAATTACCAGGCAGTGCAGGGGAGAGCTGCATGAAGGTAATGAGGAGTTTTCTGAGAAATGCAGCTCATTCATTAGGACTTCATTCATTGCACTGTCATAGCAAAAGATGCAAGAAAACTTTCAGTTATTAGTTCAAATAAACTCAGCTCAACTTGGGAACAAAATAAATCAACCTCAGGCCTCAGGCATATGACAAACAACAATTCCAGTTGAGGCCTCCATTTCTTTCTGACGAGACTGTCAAACATTATTAAAAAATCATGAACACAATTTTTTTCTGTAAACAAAGAACACTTCATTATAATATCTGCCAGCTGAGCTTCTATGCCAGCATATATCAGCAATGAAAATTAAATGCCTTCCCTTGAAAAATGAAACAGAAAATAAAATTACTGAATGTAGGGTTTTTTACATACTTAGAAAGTCCTGGTTATATTGCCTGTATATTTATTCTGTTGCAACCATCTTTTTTAATCAAAATAAATCTCCATCTCTCTTTTTTGCTTTAACAAAAAGCTCTACTCCAGTAAAACTGAGCCAAGTTATAACAGTTCATTACAGCAAACAAAAAACTCAGTTCCCCAGAGAAAAATAACATTAAGAATGAAGAGTTGTTTGCTGTTTTATGACCAAGTGTCTGTGAATGGCTCAGTACTGAACAAATTTTTTTTAATTTTTGCTTACATTGGAATTATCTGTCCTTTACTAAAATAGCTTTTAGATCTCTGCCACAAGTTGAAAGACCAGAAAACAAACCTAGATCTCAGCCTTGTTATTGTAGCACAATTCTTTAGGCTTTTGAACTTCTAGGTTTTTAGTGACCTGCAACTTTTTTCCACATTTGAAAATATAAGTGATGTTTGTTACCTATTTAGTGTTGCTAAATATATCAGTATAATGAAAAGACAGAGTCCAGAAAATCTGAGTCCTATCTCAGTAAGTGTGAACCTGTCTGCACCACAGTAGCCATCCCAATGTGACTGATGGAAATCTTCATGGGAATCCCTTCATGGACTTTCCCATTCACCATTCAGCTAAAAGGGAATCAGAGCTTGTTCTGACCTTTCTGCAGGAGCCATTCCCATTGATAAGAACAACTTTTCTTTCTGCTACAATGAGTGGCATCCACACTGATGGATTTCTTTTCATCTTCTGCCAGGGAAAAGAGAATTGATTTCTGTCAATGAATCCCATTGTCTAGGATAATCTGAAGACATAGGACTGACTTAAAGGCATCCCAAAATCTGTTTCCACATCCTATCCCAAATGTTTTTCAAGAGAAAGCCTTCAAAGGCTGGAAGAGGACTTTCCCCTGGCATAGCATCCATGCACAGAAATGGTCCTGAAGCTCTGTAAGTGCTGCAGTTCTCATCCATCTCTTTTGCACCAAGACAGCCCAGTTCATCAAACACCTGAGGCTTCCAGCTGTACCAGAGCCAGGGGTCACTGCTGAACCTCCTGGGGGCCAGAGGATGAGCAAGCCCTGGCAGCTGTGTGAGCCAAACTTCATCCCTTCTCCTACAGGAGAGTCAGGCTCCATCCCTCCAAAGGCTGCTGTGCTCACACATCCCCACCTCACACTCACCCACTCGCTCCCCAGTGGATTAGCACTGACATTCCTCTTGCAAACAACGTGTTCTCCAGAAGTTCATGACTGGGATGTGTGGCTGGTGACAAATACCAGCACGCTGAGTGCTTTTCCTGCATTGCAAAGGAACATTTCCTAGCCCTGCAATGGGATACTGCATTTTATCTAGCAGTTGGATGCTTTGTCTGGGTGGATTTTGTAGTGGCTCCAAAAGTTTCTTACAAACTGCCAAAAATTCCTGCTGTTGCAATTCCACCTCAGTGCTAAATTTGGAGAAAAGTGTTACCCTTGCAGCAAGAATGAAGAGAGCCCCAGGCATTAGTGGAAGCTGACTCCAGATGGATCCAGGCTGCTTAAGGAAGGTTTTCTCCCAGTGTCACCCTGTTAGCAGTGGCTGGGGAGAGTCAGACACAAAAGACTTGAATTCAGTGTTGTGTGGATCTGGACAGGGTGGAATCAAAGAGAGTTGGTGCAGCCTTATCTCCTCTTTCATTCACACTGCAGCTTTCTGTAGCATCATATCAGAGGTGTTCACCATACAAGCTGGCTGATAAATGAAAGCTGATAAATATGGCATACACACTGATTGAAGCTAAGCTTTTCCCAGAAAAATGGAAATAGATTTGTAAGTTATTTTTCTTCTTCCAGGAATTTATGCTCATTTCCTTAGGTTTTAGGTCTTAATTGTAACTAGCAGAAATTAGGAATTAGGCAAACAAATAAGATGCAGTGTTTTCTGTTTTCAGTGCATTGCTCTACCCACAAACAGTTATTTTAGGAAATCTTGAAAAATATTTTCCATTTTCTCTCAGGAGTTCCCACCAGTTTTTAAAAGGAATACAAACATTAAGAAACCTCAGGCTATATTGCAAAAAACATTCTTTGCATAAAATGGTTTATAAAAAGAAGTGGTATGAAAATATGAGTTAGAGGGGAGCAGAAAAGAAAGATAAGGAAACAGATGTGTTGGAAAACTAGAAAATATTAAACAAAGGGACAATTTTAGCAAGTGAATGTACAAAGCATGAAAGATGTGGTTGCTAGGAATTTTTGGAAGGGAGATACTTGTTCATACAATACCTCAGGTGGAAACTCACCTACTCCCTCACCTCCCTATTCATGTGAATAGCTGAGAAAACCTACAAAGGAGAGCAAATTCAGCAGTCAGAGACTGCAGCACAGAAACCTTGTCCACTGCTGACCTAACCTACAAATCTGGGAATTGTTAGTATGATGTTCTAGATAGCTAATCCTAACTCCTGTGGTTTGGGGAACCAGGGGAATTAAGTGTACTGCTCTCATGAGGAGTTTATGTGCTTCAGCCTGTGCATGTGAAGATTATTTATAGAGTTAAGGCCAAGAAAGCTGTTTAGTCTGGGAGAAGATGGAAACCAATGGGCGACAAAACAGCGATCGAGACATGATACCTGGGGTAAACAACTTCAAGGGAGTTAAAATAACAATAATCCAGCAATCAGCTGGGAAAATGCTGTTTTCCAGGCCCCAGGCAGTTACACAGCTAGCTTGCCAAGTCTGAGAGCCTGGAGATCAAAAAGAATATGAATCTTAAAAGGATTGTGTTGGAACAAGAAAGGGAGGAGTGAGCAGCTGCCTGGGGATGAGAGGAAGAGTCTGAAAAAGGAAGGGAATGCAGCTGAACCCAAAGATGCAGGTAACAACAGTCAGGGAAAATGTGGGCTGAAACCTCACTCCTGCAGAGAACTTATCTCAGAAGCAGGTGGAAGTAAGTCCTAGCACACCTGGGCACCCAGTAACCAGAAATACCTGATTACCACAGGGATTTGCACTGATAACCTGGTGTTTGATGAAGCTTGGTTTTCAGTGGAAGAGGGCAAACTAAAACTGGAGTTGAAATCCCCTTGTAGTTTGGAATTCACCTTTTTGTGCTAATATTTCACTGAGCAAGCAAGACTGTTCTTTCCACATGGTGGAGAAATTTCTTGTCTACTGAAAAGGATCTGTAGAGTGCTCATACCATTGTTCATCAAGGAATGTTCATCAACCACCACGTGTTGGCTGAGATGCAGTAATAACTGGTGTTTCTATCCATTATTGGAAAAACAAAAGTCTTCAAGATATGCTTAAATTAAGTAAGTAAAATAATATATTTCATTGAAACTGTCTAGGAAGTGAATGCCTTTAAGCTGAACTTCTCTGGATAACACATTTTGTTTGAACTTGATTGTGACACAATGTTTTCTCCTCCCTTTTCCTATTTTTCCTTCTTTCCTTCCTCTAACGCTGCTCCTATGCCATACAGGGCAAGACAGGGCACACTCAGCCCTGTGGTAAATTTTGATCATCCATATGCTGCACTTCCCTGAAGTCAGTGTCACATCTCCAAATTCATCTCTTGGCAATTATATTTAGAAACAATAAGGTTTTCTACTGAGAACAAAAGCTTGTTGAGACAACAGCATGTAAGTACAAGCACTGTCTGTGTGGGATGAGAGTTTATGTTTGGAATGACTCTTTTATCTTTGAAGCCTTGAAAACTTTAATAAATATTTTGGAAGCTGTTTCCCTGACTGGGGCTTGTTTGGGATTTTTTTGAAATCCCATCGTGCCTGCCTCCCACCCCATCCCACAGATTTGTGTTGTTTGTCTGCTCTGGCATGTCAGCCAAGCTTCAGGCTCCATGGATTGTCATTATCTTCATGTTTCAATGAGCTGCCCACCACATGCTACAAAAATATTTGCTATAAAACAATAATAACAGCTCATCCAAGTGGCATTCACTTAAGTATTGAGTTATTGCTTTTGAATTTGGAATTTCTCATTCAGATTTTCAGGAAAATATTACATTTTCTGAGAGGAAATTCCTCTGCAGTAAACAGCCACAGCCCACAGCAGAACAGGAGCTACCAGATAGTGACTTCCATGTTATGCTGCTAAACTGTGTCAAATGATCAGCATTTTCTATTGAATATTGGATGAATATTGGAATAACATTTGTATCTTTATGGGTGCTTCAAATTCTGCCGGTGGATTCAAATTCTTCACTGTGCCAGTGGCTATTCTTGCCAACAGCCCAGTTTGCTGTGCAGCTGCCCACAGGCCCTTAGCTGAGTCCATTGCCCCTCTGCTCCATGGACTGCACGCTGTGTTAGAGCCAAACACCTGCCCCAGCTTGTGCCAGTGTGGGCTCCATGGCCATGGATTGATGTCAGCATGGAATATTGAGCAGGGCAGGAGCTTGGGTTTTCCCATCTCTGCAGAGAGCTAGCTTGATGCTTCCACTGGAGGTGAAACTATGCAGCTGGTGCAGCAGTGGATTAGGAAGTCGATCAGAAATCCTGTGCCACTGAGTTTGCAGAGCAATGCATTATCCTTGTTCATCTGCCTCCTCAGAATTAACATCCACCTGAGCAAGTCTCTGCACCTTGGCTAAGGGCCAAGCTTGTTCTCAGCCCAAGGCAGGGAAAAGGAGGACTCAAAGGCTGCTCCCAAGAAATGCCATCACAGTGGAGGCACTGACAGCCTCCTGAAACCCATGGGAAAGCCAGGCCTTAAATCCTCACAGATTTACTGCTTTGACTCCTTGCTCAACAGGGTCCTGGCTGGAAGAAACGTGGGCTTGGAGAAAGGGAGCCTTGAAGTGTGACTGAAAAGAGGAGATGGTATTAATGGTTGTGGCTCTGCACAGTGCCCAGAGAGAGCCTTCTCTGACAGCTGCCCAGTGTGTGCAGGGAGTGGGGAGGGCTCTGGAGTCACCTGTGGCTTTGGTACCTTAATGCTCAAATGCCCTGAAGCAGCCTTGAGGCTCAGGGACCTTTTCCCACGAGGACAGACAATTGTGCAGGGAATGCAACAGGGGAGCGTCCTCTGCAGCACCTCTGGGTGCCAGCCCAAGGGTGTGGGAGCTGGGAGTAGCACCTCTGGTTTCAGGGCAGCTCATTGTGTTCTATCCATAGTGATTTTCAGGATTTCTGCTGCAATTTTGCCTTGGCTCCAGCTCTTGACCCTTTCCCATGAATTCTCTTGCTTTTTTCCTACTCTGATTCTGCATAACAGGACCAAGCATTGTGTTTCATTTTCAAATGCAATGAATTGCTCAAACTCACCACCTTCTTCCTTTGAAAAAAAGGAATTACAAATAAATAATGAAACGTTCTTAATCATCAAAAAATGCTCAGCATCTCTGACTGATGTCATTAGGAATCTTCCCATTGACACTGGTATCATTTATAGCTGGATAAAGGACAGGAATTATGCATTATGGTTAAATATGTATTTGTTTTTAATCTGTGCTTTGTTGAAAAGTGACATAGAATATGGGAGAGAGAAATAAAGGTTAAATAATTATCTGAATACATAAAATAATGGTAATTTGCTTAAATAGGTAGGATGAGTTATCAGGAACTTCAAAACAGCTTGCTGAAGATATTTAAGACTCTCAATCCACTCAAAAAATCAATTTTAGATTTTGGCAAAAGGAATAATATTTTGTCCAGGAGACAGCCAGGACAGTCTACTTTTATGTTTTTTTCCCCTCATTAAACATAGCACCTTGATATGTATGAAACAAAAATTTCATTTTGATCTCTAATTTTACTGCAGGACAGAGGGAAGGCTGTCCTATGGAAGGATCTCCCATGAAATTCTGAAATATCTTTTCACACAGTTATCTAATAATACAGTCACTGAATATCAAGGTAAAACTCTATTTGCTCTGTCTCCTGACAGTCATTCTCAAAGAAGGTACTCACAGAAAGCAATTGCTTTCATCCACTTACAGTATTTTGACAATCTGGCTCCTTGTTTTATCCCCAAATTGTTCTAACAGGATCCACAGGATAGAAACACAGTGTCTCTGTATCTGTCCCTGCCTTTTCCTCTCCCAGCACATATTTCAGTAATCTTGTGTGATAAGTAAATAAATCCAACAATGTATATTATTGCTTCTTGCTGTTCTGTGTCCACTAGCCAACATTACTTCATAACCCACTGAGTTTATTAGGGGATTTTTAGAAGGCATTTCTGGAAATGCTGGTCAGATGTAATTCCACTGGACTGAAAAAAATATTTTTTGTCTTTGTGCAGTTGTGTGTCAAAGCCAAATTCACATCTGGGTAGACATTATTTCTTTCTTCTTCCAGATAAGACAGTGATAAAACAATACCCCTGTCTGTGCCTTCCTCATATTTAGGGATCACTAAAGGGTTCAGCAAGCTCTTACTAACAGGCTGATATTTGTCTCCAAGAAGCATATGAGAGGTGACATAACCAATGCCAGAATTTACTTTTGTGCATCCAAAACTCTTTCATTGCAAATATGAATTAGTGATCAGTGACAAATCTTGGCACTGGGACTGTATTTACCTTTGCATCTTAGTTCTTTTATTTGCCTTGTATCCATCCTTTGTACCAAGGGTACAAAAGTTGATGTAATGTTATCTTTTGGTAATTTGGTTTTCTCAGAACTACTGGAGGTCTAAAGGAGCTGATCCTGCCTCCTTGTTCACACCAGTGAGGGGCTTGGAGTCTGTCCAGTGCTCCATGAACTCCAGTTCCATCCTGCTGCTGCCCACAGGTGAGTGTGAACTTTGGGAGAGCCCCACCCCAGCCTATCATGGTCCTTTCATCCTTACATTTTATTTTTAATGAAAGCATTTCACGGCATGGGATCCTGCAGGCACTCGTGCTAACCTGCTCTAAAACTGGTCTATGAAGTCTTTTTAGTTAGCCCCTTAAAATGACCAATCTATGCAATTTTCTGGGACCTGATTGTTTACTTAAGCATTCACACCTTGTGTTCAGAGTAACCCCCATTCCAGTGCTCATGGACTCACAGTCTAGCCTGCACAATGAAAGCACTATCTGGCCATTCATTTACATCTGTATGGTAAATAACCTCCCATGACCCTCGTGTGAATGCTAGAGTTTATGTAATTACCAACAAAAATTATCTTGCCCATAAAGCGAGTGAACTGTGTATAAATCCTTGATGTCAGGGATAGCATTCTGAAATGTAAGTTATATATAGAAGGAATATAACATGCAGAAGAAATTACTCTTGCCAGAAAAAAGATTGATTCACTGAGTTCTATTTAGCTTTTAATTTATAACAAACTAGCCCAATCTCAGTTTCTTTAGCTTCTGTTAAAATATTAAATAACATTATTATATCAAATACATCCCCTGTGACATTAAAGGAAATGGAAAGCTTAGGCACACATTAATTGCATTCCAAAATGTGGCATAAACCTTAATAAACCTAATTTAAAGAACCCGAGAACAATGACATTTATGCTTTAATTAGAGCAAAGGAAAGCTGTGCTGCACACTTTTACATAAACAATTTTTCTTGTGGGACTCGACCTTCCTGGCAAGGTGCACATTTCCCTGCAGTGTGCCACGTGTCAGACTTCTTCCAGAGGCAAACCTTGCTTCCTGGAGATGGACACTGCCACACCAAACACAGCAGGAACAAGCACTAGGAGAGCCAAGCAGGCAGTATGGGCAACCTTGAAGCAAGGGTTATTCAAATCCAGACTGGACTATCCCAGGAAAATGAAGTTATTTCTCTTTAAGGAGAACATATTGAAATGGCCAGATAAGCACCAAACCCAACAATAACAATTTAAGATGATAAATGTTTTTTTAATGATCCCTATCACTCTGGTATTCTAATCACAGCACATACGTTTAAAATGGAAAACATCCAAATCTGCAAAAAAACCCATTTGACATGAGATAAAAAAATAGATTAAAAAAATATCCAAAATCAGATAGATTAATAGATCCAATTTACTTTAGAGGTATTCAGAAACTGTTACAAACCCAGATTGGTCATAAGACTCTAAGTTGTTACCATATGCATCTCACAGGCTCTGTGTTATGTTCCTTATGCTGGCAAGCTGAGTAATGAGTTCAAGGCTGCTCCCCAGACAAGAACATGACAATTTGTGTGCTGTGCATTACAGCACTTTGTGCTCTGCAGCAGAATGAAACATAAATTTTGTGGAAGAATTTAGATGTTCTTTCACAATCTGCTGTGGTAAAAAGGAAATTGTGCAGTAGCTTAATATATATTTAAAACTGAGAATCTCACTGAATGCAGATGAATGATGTAATACATATACTGCACTTGTATTTACTTTCATTTTACTTTTTTAATCTTTTACAGCCATTGCCACAATCTGAGCATCTCATTATTGTTCAGGTCTTCATATTGTTAATTTCTGTAGACCCTTTGTCTGTTGTCTCAGGAATGTCTGCTGTTTCTCTGCAACTAGACTGAGTTTGGAGGCACTGGGGACCATTGGACAAACAGAGCAGCCAGGTAAACCTGTTGAAAAGAAAGCAATTTAATTGTTTACTCTGAAACCGAATGGCACTAATTAAAAATGTCAATACTGTCAACAATTCAATAATGCTATCAATTCCAAATACAGGCATTTGGAAAGATAGCCAAAGTATTACTTTAAAAAAGCTGATCATAAAATAAAATTGCAGTTCCTTAGGGCATTGTAGCATCTCCAGGGCTTTCCTTGGTATGAGTTTAAAACCCCTAACTTTTAGGTGAGGGGCTGGTGTGGCAACAATGCATTCAAGTCCAGAAAGCTGTCATGACTTGCTTCATTTAACAGGACAGAAGTATTTGTTGCTGACTTTTGAAATTAATGATTTTGATAGGACTGAAGTAAAATTTGTGAGTCAAAAATGCTTCCTCCTTTTTTCAAATACCTTTTTTTGGGAGGAATAGAGAAAAAAAAAAAAGGCAAAAAAAGGCATCATGTTCCAAAGGAATACTTTGATGAAACTGCAGATTCTGGAAAAAGCTGCTGCATTGAAGGAATGTCATCAGCCTCTATCTTGGGGCTCATTCAGGTAATTTAATGAATACAAAAGCTAACACTTGTAATCAAGAAGGACTAGTGATACATTTTTTTAAAGGGAAATTAATTTTGGAAAACACTAGAACTCTAACACTGTGGGATATCTGTGGCATCACGCCAAGTACTTGATATGAGCTGTTAATTGGCACTCAAATTCTCATTCTTTATGTGGGCATGTAAGCCTGAAAAGCGATGAGCCCAGGGCAACTCTTTGCAGGACTGGATGGTAAAGGAGTCTCTTAAATCCATTCCTATAAATGGTCACACCTGGCTAGCAAGAGGCACATGTCTAACATCCAAATCCTGGTAGAACAGAAGCTCAGAGTTCATTAATCTTAGACTGTACCAGCCCCAAGCATTAGCAGGAAGCCCAGGTGGGTAGGGAACATGTTCCTGTGCTCCTTGGGATGAAAATGATGATGCTGATGAGCTTGGCAATGGATGTCAGGTGATTTGGGAGGAAAGCTCCAGCCCCATGTGATCCCGTGGTGAGGGGAAGACAGGAATTTTCTGAGTATATTGCTGCTGCCTGGCAGTGAAGACAGGAATAAATGAGCAGTTACTAATGAGTTCTCCTCTATTTAAATCCTGTGACATGACCCACAGCATCACACTTAAGAATTTAAAAACACTGAATCATGCCTTCAAATTGTGGATACCTAAAATTTCATTTGACTGTGGCAGAGTTTTGTTTCTGAAGATACAGTACAGAAAACCAGAAAATTTAAAGTTAATCTGTAGATAAAAATACAGATAGTGTGAGTGCCAGAAAAATCATTGGTATTTAAAGAAATTCTTTTTTTTAGTGTTACCTCTGTGGTGTTGTAGCACAATTCAGCAGAGTTGGCTTTGCATGTGCAACAAGTGATGCTTACAAGATGAGTAACACAACTTGATCTTGAATTCCATCACCCACAGACTGGTAATCACACAGCCTATTTCTATTTTGCTATTGCTTTGGGCAGGAGAAAATAGAAGGATTTGCCTTCTTTGTGAATACCTTAACAGCAGGGCTAATCTGATTCCATATGGTAGTAATAGAAGTTCATTTCTTTTTTTTTAAATATTTGAAAATTGTCTGAGAACAGCACTTGATATTAGTCATGGTAGTATGAAAACATTGTGTCAATATTTTTTTTCCATGGGAAATACTGCAAGAAAAGATGCATTTTGCAGATTCTGGTCCTCAGGACACATTCCTGCTATTCAGTCACTTGTGCTCAGGGGTAAGGCAGTGAGAGGTACAACAAATACCTCAAACACATACTGAAGAATGTGTTCATTGGGAATGAGACACAGAGTATTCAGTCCTATTTTTAATGGCTGTCTTTCATCTCAGGAGGAGATTCTCAAAGACCTGATTTGCTCAGGCCTTTTGAAGATCATAAATTCAGTAAGGTGTCTGAGGATCAATAGCGGGGGGCAGAATTTACCCAATCCACATTTTGGCCTTGGAAAATGTCTAAAGCAACTTTCTCATTCCCAGACCTTGACCATTCCAGAGGTGACTCTAGCCATGTGCCTCTGTACATTCAGCAGCTTTCAGGCAGTCAGATAATGAGTGGGAAGTCTCACTGTTCTCTGTGGAAATATTCTGTTCCAGGCAACAGGAGCAACAGAGGGAGATATTCTCAGACTGATGCTGAGCATGATTAAAGGTGATTTTAGACCAAGACCAGCACCATTCCAGCTGGAAGCATTGGGGAATTATGTTCCTGTGATCTCATGTTATTGCTCATGCCCTGACTAACCACATTTCACAGCTTCCCCTGCACCTGCTCAGTGCTCTGCTCTGCCTCCATCGTGCACAGTCACTGCCATGGACTCTGCCCATGTAATTGGAACAAGGGGGGAAACCTGTGGCAGACAGAGCTGCAGAGCTTCAACATCCTCCCTCCTGGGGGTTGGGAATTTGCATAATCTCTGTGCTCCTCTGTAGCTCCAATGCTCCAAGGGCATTTCTGGAAAATCCTGTTCTCTGATTTTGCCTCCCACCACCGTTCAATACTCTAATTGATAGATGGGAACTTTGAGGTGAAGCACAACGTGCTTAGAATGGGAAATCCCTGACAAAACCTGGAAACCTCACATTACAAAAGGGTAGCTCAGGCTCTGAGGAATCAGGCCCCAGCCCACCATTCTTCTGATCTTTTTGGCTTTGTCTTTCTGCCTCACACCAATGGGCAGAATAAAACACACCATGAAAGAGGCAGTATGAAAAACCAGTGTCTTGCTTACCCCTTTAAGCTGTGTCCTTTCCAAGTTAGCTGTGAGCATGCAGTCCTGTAGTGAAATCCATGTGCACTCAGGGAAAACTGTTGCTCTGGAGTGGCAGTAAGTGGCTCTTCCAGAAGTGTGAATTGCACCACAAGCCAGACAGAAGCCCAACATAATATCCCAACCCTCACCACATTCCATTTTGAAATATGGAGACAATTGAGAAACAGCTTACTATTTTTTATTATTGTTTTCTACTTTTTATTCTTGTTCTCTTAGACCAGGATGAGTAGGAAAAGAAGATGCTGATTTTCCAGCTTCCAAACACCCAAAATTCATTTGCCTAATATTGTCTGGGAGCCTTATCCTCAAAACTCTGTGGCTGTGAACACTAACACTGTGCATTCAGATGAGATGAACACAGTAAAAATGCATTTCAACCTCTGGATGCCCAGGATATTTAGTGACAAATTTTTTCACTCTTTTGTCCAGTTCAAAGCATACACCTCAGGCATTGCTATTCCACAGTCTTTTCTTTATAAGCATTCATCTCCGTTGCCTTGCAGTGCTGTTTGCACTGTACTGTTACTTCCTACTCCAAAAGATGCAGCTACCAAACAGGAATCTGTGTGCCAACTCCATCACTCCACTGTTTAAAATCCTGACACTCAGCCTCCTGTTTGAGGGGAATCAATACATGATCTGGCCTGGATGGATAGAAATTAATCGATGTGACATTTTACAATGAATTCAGAGCACTGTGATAATGCTCAGAGTGCATTTATTTTGCAAATGAAACCCCCTCCTGCATGAATTCTTGTAGTTGCAGTTTGTTGGAAGCTGCAAGAGTACAGCAGAGGGAAGTATAGCTCAGTATTTGCCTTGTCTCTGCCTTCTTTCCTCAATTTTTGCAGTTAGTGGACATTGTCAGAAACAAAATGCTCAACCAGCTGTATCTTTGGTCTGATTAGTTTTTATATGTTGGCAACTGTTTTTAATACAATTATATACTGACACAATCTTATTTATATATGGTAGCAGATACGGTAGAAGAATTTTATTATATTCAAGGATAGGAAAGAATAGATAGGAAAAAAAAAAATACCCATGGCTGTATATCCAGCTATTCAAGATAGTTGTTCCTTCTTGTTAATGCAACTGCAAGAACCATAAAGCATATGGTAAGGAATACTCCATCACTTTTAAAGAACCCTTCAGCTAATGCAGAAATTAATTATGCTGCATTCCATAGTTCAGGGATTAGATTTTTGAACATAATTAAGCAAGTACTGCCTGGTCTTTGAGGCACAGGTACATGTGCTCAGTTTTTCTGTTTCAGAAATAAAATCAAGTAGCAAGCTACCAAAAATATTTTGTGCAAGCTCTTTAAATAAAAGGGTCTGCTGAAAATTTGCATAATATCTTACTTGTGAAATGTAAAAACTGTCATAAATCGTAATTCAATTTATACGACAATTAAATGCATGTGTTTCTGTTCTTTTTTATGGTACTTGGAAATCATTATCTTGTGTAGCTGGAGAAAAAGGGGCTAAAGAAAACAGAGAAGAATTAGAATAGAATTAGCATTAGGACAGAGGAAAAATATCAGACAGTCACTTCCTTCACATATTTGTTTTTTTCTAGCTGTCCTGAGCTCAACTGAAATAGCACAGCATGCCCCACATTCCTCAGAATTTCTTATTTTCCTTAGGACAGAGGTTACTTCCTATGTCTCATGGGACTCAGATGGTTTTGCTGCAATTAACTGTGAGAGATTTTCTGCCATTGTAGTCTCTTTGCAGCTTATGATACCCATTAAATCTCTCTGATGACATAAAGAAAACCCTGTAAAGATGATAGAATGTTGTTTATAAAACTTCCTGAAACACTCTTCATAAATTCTCATTTCAAACAAGGCAAAGGTGTCCCATAAGTTAGCAGCAGTATTTTTCTAATGTATCATGTTCTTAAAGTATATTTTTCAAACAGCTTTGCCATAAATGTAAATGTGTCCTGTCATTCTACCAGTGGTTTTATTGTATGTCAGAACATATCAATCTTTTGTTGGTTACAAATAGGTCAATAGTCTAGAAGTATTAAAAAACTAGAAATCACAGACCAAGAAATGAAAAAATGAAAACTTTTTTCAAGACATGTAGTGTGGATGTTGCATTGCTTGAATCTTAAGACTTTACTACATTTGCAGACTTTGCAATAGAGCAGATGGGGCAGTAGGAATCTGGGAAAATGGCAGTTTGGTCCCACATTGAGCAGTGAGAGAAAAAGGCCCTTTTCCCTGCAAAAGCCCAGCTCTGGTTTTATTGCTTGCTTTTACTAAACTGACTGATCTTTTACTCCAGCTGGTATTATAGCACTAGTGAGTAAGGTGATGTCACACAAAATTGTTGAAGAAAAAGCCTTCACCTTATTGGAGCTACTAGTGATGTGCAATGTTTTTGTTTCTGCAGAATTTTGTTTCTTATTTCTGAAGGTCAAAAGAGATAAAGATGTTCAAGACTCTCTACTGATGTGGAACTCCATTTCTGTGTCTCCAGTCCAACAGGTCTCCATGCTTTAAATCATTATATCCTGATTAAAGTATACCAACAACACATCCCTTCAGAAGGAAAAGCTTTTAGTTCAACATGAGATATATGGCATTTGGGGAAAAAAGGCTTGACTTGCATAGTTCTGATCTCAGTTGCTGATTCAGTGCTGTTCCTGGGATCTATCTTTTTGCTCGTGTCTTGGGTTTAGGTAAGTAGACCAGTATTCTCTATACCATTTTGGTTTTTTACCCATTTGCTTTACAGAATGGTTTCAGGGATATAATTAGGTAAGCAGTGTGAAAAGTGTATTCCCTGATGCTTTTTGGGCAGTTCTGCCTGAGGTAACCACCAACAGCCTCTCTCAGCTTAATGATGCCTACTGTTGGCAGTGCTTCTGCCAGAGAGTGAGGTTAATGTCAGGAAATAAAAGAAAATCTGCTTAGTAAACACTGCAAAGAAAACAGGTTATGTGTTAATGTGCTTGCACCAGCTATTCCTCTCTGAGGCTTCATTTTCAAGTTTTGTTGTTTAAATTTTGGTTGTTCGTACATGGTTAAATTTATACAAACTTTGAAGAAGCTCAAAATGATAGAGATAAAATTAAGAGATAAAAGATGTCTGTCAGGTGTTTGGTTCCTAGTCCATACTTCCACTAGCATAGGAACACTTGTCTGATCTCAGTTGAATTTCTTAGGTAAGAGACATCTGCCACACACATTTTACTTTTAGAAGGGTTTCTCTAATACTCAAAGTCATTTTCCCTAAAGGAAAACCACTGCAGAATTTAACAGCTATAGCTGTAGAGAACATCATAGAAATTACATTTCTATACCTGCAGGACTGAATGGAGATTAATATAACTTACACATTCCTATTGAGGTATTTTATTGCATTTTATAGGAAGAATACAATTTTCTCTTAAATTATATGGGATAGTTTAAAGAACAAGGTTGTAATTTCCTTAACAAATGCTTTTAAGACCTTCCTATGATAGTTCATGTTTTAAATTTCATCATTGTCTCTATAGCTTATTTAGGCAAGTGCGGCCACCCATACGTGACGAAACAAATTAAAAAGGGCACATAATGTTCCAGTTTCAAGTACTTGTGTGGAAGGGGTTGCTTTAATATACATATATCATACTCTTCCAAGCTATCAAAGACCTTTGGATGAATTGGGTGCAATATATTAACTCAATTACAATGGAAACACAGATCAAAGAATGTAGCTGGGAGGTCTTATTAAAGTATGAGACTTCATTAAAATGTCACTGGTTTTGATTATACTGGATTAAAGTGTCTGAAATTTCACTTAACTTCTTCATGTCCCCTGAAAAGAAAATTCTGCTGGGTAACTGTAAGTTCACAGTTTCAGAACCTGTTTGCCAGTGTTGTTATTAAAGTGGACTTTTCATAAATTGGTAAAAAACACCAAAGATCTTTTTTATTCATTTCTGACACTGAATATAAAACCTCATTTGCTTCAATTTATATCCTTTTTCGTTTGTGATTTTTGTTTCTGTCTTTTGCTTATTCTTATCCATCTTGGAAAGACTTCAGTTTTTCAAAGGAAATAATAATAAAACCCCCTACTTTTCCTCTATTTAAAAGAAATAAGAACACATGAATGAGATAACACATAGAAAGGTAAGAAGTCCAGTTTTTCCTAACTGGCAGAGCAGTGCTGAGCTTTTCAAGGAAAGCTGTTAATGGGGAGCAGTTTCTGTGTGCTGCAGTGCTCAGCTGATCTATTTCTGCCTCTCCAGCCAAGAAACAGAATACACATGAATGCTGAGCACTGCTATCAGTGGTAATAGCCCTTTAAATTGGAAACAATCGTTGTAAAGACACCTAACCGACATTCTCCGGTAGGTAATAACAAGATTGTGATAAAAATCACTTTTCTTAATTCGTTTATTTTCCTGTTGCTACACATGATGTCAACACTTGTTTGTAATTTTATTAAAATGGTGATGCACCCCCTGTTGTGACGCAGGAACAGTGAAAAGTTTGCACTTTGCTATCTTGCACATCCATCATATTTTGTGCTTGCTATTGATACAGCCCTGCTTAATCTCTCTGCAAGTGCCAGGGTAGAGTCCAGCTCTGTCTCTGCTTTTGTTGTGAGGAGCCCCATTCCACGGGATTTAGGCTTTCAAGGTACATAGCTCAGCATGGACTTAACAAAACATGAATTCATTCTGTAACTAAATTGATTTCTTGCTTTGCTGTGTACATGTTCCTTAAATTACAGTGCAAGTAAAACACAGAGCGGGCACTTCCACTATAAGTAGAACACAATTTTATGAGCAGCAGTTGCCAGTGTTATGGATCTCCCCACAGATCTGGAGAGGCTCAGGACGAGATAGCAAGGAAGGAGTGTATTGCAGATAAACAGAGAATAATTCCATTCATTTATGGATTGTTTCAGGGATTCTGAAAGACTCTGCTAATACTGGCTATTAAGATAGAGAAGATGGGGAGGAGAGAAAATCAATTCATTTCTCAATCTATTTAAGTGAACAAAGAATTGCGTGTGAAACTGAACAGAGCGTGTCAACAAAGCTCACACCAAACAAAAAAAGAAAAGCAGCTTTATTTTGCATAATTGTGCTTGAATCACAGAAGATTTGACAGAACCTGTTCCATTCTAAGCCCCAAGGTCTTATTTAGGCAGAGCACAATATTAAATACCCTGTAATGTGTTTTTTCTGGGCTAATCTAACATCTCACAGGATATCACGCAAGGGGACAGCACAGGCAGTTGAGTGGTTTCCTTGGTTTATATTCAGTCTTTGTAGGATTTATTCCATCTGTCTGTTGAAAGCTACGACAGTGCTCTGTCAGATCTCTCCAGTTTTTTAGGGAGGCTTCCTTATCTCTAAAATAGGAACGAAATAAGAAATATTAGTGAGTTTCTGGTAAGAGAGAGATAAGGTTTAACCTCTGAATACTTGTAAAGGTCTTCAGAGGACACTTCAGAAGTGCCTAATGCTATAAATTCTGGCTTTATAAGGTTTTTTACTATCATTAGAGCATTAGGAACTTGACCTTTTAACCTTTATGCACATATGTAACCTGACATAATGGAGGCACATGGAAAAGCTTTCATGACCAGCATTACCTGTGCAATCTGAACACCAGACTTTGCAGAAACCTGAAGGAATTGAGCTATGACTCTGCATCAGGGTAAATTCACTCCAAATTTTGCCTTCCTCATAAAAGGTAAGAGTCCAGAAAAACTGTGACCAAGACTATCTCAATTCACAATGTTTTATCTGAACAAAAATAAGTTGCATTTACAAAATTGCTGATATTAACAGTCTAGTATTAGCAGGGTAAATGCCTTGAGATAAGAATTAAGATTGCCTGCTGAGCATCCAAAACCCTACAGCATCAGCAGGCACTAAAGCAGTAAGATGCTTGGAAAAACGGCTTCCACATCTGATAGGGAAAAGCACAATAAATCAAAGATAGAGCAAACTTTCTAGATAACCAGGAACATTTAGTGCCATTCTGATTAAACTCCTCTACAGGAAATGAGTCAACACAGCCTCCATGCTTTCCCTGCCTTTCTGCCAATTTACATCTTAATGGATAAACTGGTTCAGGTTACTCATTTGGCAAAGCAAGGCATTGATTTGCAACTTTTCATCTTGACTGCTCCCATCAACTTCTGCAGGGCTGTTCAGGGCAACTGAGCACAGCCATGGGCAGGCATTTAAAGATTAACAGGCTTTTGCAGCATTCCAGGGGGATGACAAAGCCATCAAAATTCATTATTTTTTTCCCCAGTATTTCAAACACATTACATGTGACTGCTGCAGTTATTACACCCAGTGGCTTTTCAGAAATCTTGCCGTTTAATTCTGGGATAGTGGGGGTTTTTCCCCTTGAAGACCCGAGTTATGAGATTGAGAAGAATCTCCAATTTCATTGAAAGTGTATTTTTTGTCCTTGTGCTTGCAATGCAAAGCCTTGAAATGTGAGCTGAGTTACAAAGGATCAGTTGTTCAATTGCACTACTTAGCATGAAAGCAAGTGCATTGTGAGCCAAAGCAAGGTTTTTAGAGGAATATGGTACCATTCATACACTCCACCTGGAGGGGCACAAAATGTCTGAATTCCTGGACACTTTTGTACACTTGATGAGTATGAACTCATGGAGCTCTGTTGCCCTTCCATTTTCAAGAGGATCTTGTCACCTCAGGGGAAAAGGGATGGCATTATCTGGGGACAACATAGATGGCGTCTACATCTACTCCATCGTTCTACAGCTCCCCTCAGCATCCACTTGGCTTTGGGTGGTGGTGACCTGCACCTCAATCCTCCCCTTAAGTTTAGGAGGGCATGGACAGCACCCCAACCTCCTCCCTCAATTTAAGGGTGACACAGAGCACCCCAACCTTCCCGCTCAGTGCCGGAGGGCATGGACAGCACCTCAACCTCCTCCTTCAATTTAAGGGTGACACAGAGCACCCCAACCTTCCCCCTCAGAGCCGGAGGTCAGCACCCCACGGTCCTCCCTCAATTTAGGGGTGACACAGAGCACCCCAGCCTCCCCCTCAGAGCCGGAGGTCAGCGCCCACTCCCCGCTGGTTTTGGGGCCGTTGGGCCGCACCCACGCCTAGCCCCGCGCCCCCCCTGCCCGCGGGCTGCGCTGGCTGCCCCCGGCTCAGGGAAGTTCGCGCCCCGGGGCCGCGGGTTCGAGCCCCGAGGGGGGCGGCCGGTCCGGGGCCGTGCCGGGGGCGGCTCCCGCCGGTTCTTGCGGGGGGTCCCGGCCGGGCAGCGGCGACCGCGGGCCCAGCGCACATGTGCGGCCGCCCGGCACATGCTCACTGAGCGCGGCGCATGAGCAGAGGCGGCGCGGGGCCATCGGACATCTTGGGCCGCCCCGCACGGAGCGGGCAGCGCCGCCGGTCCCGGGGCGGGAGCAGCCGCCGCCCCCGCGCCGCCCGGCCCGCCCGCCCTGGCGCCGGCTGCCTGCCCCTCCCGCGTTTCCCCCGGGCTGCTCTGAGCATCCCTCCGCCCCTCTTGCATTTGTCTTAATTCTTCTCAGAGACAAGATGGCAACGCCGGCGGCGGTAAACCCTCCCGGTGAGTAGCTGCCGTCTCGCCCCAAGTGGCCCCGCCGCACAACACGCCCCCGCCGCCGGCTCCCCCCGCCCGGCCCGGCGCGGTCCCCACAGCCCCGGGGCGGTCCCGCCGCTGCTCCCGCGGGGCCCCGGGCCGGGCAGAGCCGGGCCAGCGGAGCCGGGAGCCCGTGGGGGTTCCTCGGGACACGCCGCCCCTGTGGCCCCGGCTGCCGGGCTCGGTGCAGCGCTGCAGACGTGAACAGTGGTGCATAAGCATTCCGGGCATGGAGCAGCGGGGACGGGCAGTGCGGAGCCGTGCCTGCCCTGGGCACGAGTAGGAACATTGGCTTTCCCTGCCCCTGGTTTGTCAGCTCCATTGTCGGCTCGTGGAGCCGAAACGGTGCTGAAAATGACCAAGGGCACCTCGGCGTGTGCCCTGTGTTTGTTTCCTTTCCAAAGGATGCAGTCAATATTTGCTGTTAGTACTAGAGCTATTGACTAAGGAAACTTACGAACATTTGCCCATTCAATTTTTTCGCGAGGGAAGAAATTCCCCGACGTTTTGTTATGTGTCTGTGAGATGTAACATCTGTTTTGTTCGGTGCCTGATGGAATAAAGTGAGTTTGGATGAAAGGCCAGAGTAGTATTTTGGAGATGGACTTGGGTCAACGTGGTGTGGATCAACAAGTATCTGACACTGAAAATAATTGGGATGATGGATCTTGCACTGGGCTCAGTACTAAGGAAGAATATTGCTATTAAAGGTCGATTTCAGTTTTACTTGTTTTAATTTGTGCTTGTATTGTGTCATTTTTTGTAGACTCAGATTGAGTTCTGACAATTAAAGGCTTGCTTGAGTAAATGCCAACTAATGTTTAAAACTTGTTCATTAGATTAAATCCTGCTGTAGTTGGTAGTGTGGTTGTCATGCTGAAAGTAAATATTATGATATAAACAATGAATTTGGTTCAATAAGTGCCAGTACAGTAAGCAGAAACTGATATTTGTCAGTCAGAGTAGGTTTTAATATCAGAATTCTACATATTAAATGAAAATTAATATTTAAGAGAAGGTTATGAAATTAATACAGTTTAGCTCTCAGGGTACCATCATAACAGAGATTTTCACTGAATGTACTCAGTGAAATCACTTTTGCAGACAGAGGAGGGTACAAACAGCATTTTTTGACTTGGGTTTGGTTTGCCATCCTCCTGTCTGCTTTCCAAGCTGCACACTGAAGGAACAGCCCTGTCCGCTTAGAGGCCAGTGCTGAAACTGCTGAGTTACAGCAGAGCCCGGGGCACCTTTGGCACCACCTCTGTACCCACCTGCCTGAGGCTGAACCCCCAAAAAGATGTGGTTGCAGGAGGCACAGCCTGCATGGACTGCTCCTAACTGAGTAGGGCTTCACCATTGTTCTCCTGTGACCACTTGGTGAATTGAGGGATTGTAATGGGATTCTTGAGGAAACATAAAGAAAAGAGGAAAGAAGGGCCAAGTGTGTTGCCTGTGTGCATCTCTGTGCATGTGACACCGTGAAGGTTGACCTGCAGTGTAGTCCTCAAACTCTCTGAAGCACAGATTGCTGATCCATGGGAAGGTTAAGGAAGTGTGTTGGTTTCCTGAAGGGAAACTAGATCACCTTCTGCAAGGCTGAGGTTACAGAGCATCGCTCTGCTCCTGTCTGGGCAGCTGGAGCAGGGCTGAGCTGAAAGACAAATTTATTAATGATCCTCCCACGTTTTCTGTGCTTGAGAAGTGTTGTTGTCAGACACTGGGGTGAAGTCAAAGTGGGGAGCTGTGAGGAAAGGAGACCCTTGATCTGTAGCACAGTGCTGCCTTTGCTCTACCACGGACAGCAGAAGATACAGCTGTGTGAAATACCTGCACTTGTAAAAAAACTTTTAAAAATCATAATTTGTTGCTGTTCTTTTTTTGTTGGTTTTTTTTGGTTTTTTTTAGTAAGTAACTGCAAAGCAATGCAGAGAAACAGTCAAAATCTGTAGTGAAATTATTTTAATCCTGTTGTTTTCTCTTGGGGACAGATCCTCAGCTGCAGTAAGATGAAAGTAGCCCTATTAGTATTGGTGAAGCTGTGCCACCTTGTGCCAGTTGACTTTCTGATCTGCAATGTTAGGGGAGCACAATAGAGGATTAACTTGTTAAGCATCTTTAATGATGATTAGAAATTACAATATGATTAAATTTTTATTAAGCAATTGTCTGGGGTTCTAATAACAGTTGGTAATTTAGGCAGGACATTAACTTGCAGATACCACAATACAAATACATGTGGTTTTAGTCATATTCTAGATAGTGGAATGGGGATTAGCAGAGAGAGAAAAGCTGGGTGTTCTCTAACCATGTGAAAGTCTTTCAGTTTGGGATCTCCTGCTGCAGACCCATGCAGTGCTCTGTAGTAGCATCTTCTCTGTTGTGTGAGGTGCAGATTTATCCTTTTTCCCACTGATCTTTTTTTAATGGAGGGTTTCACTTAGGGAAGTTCATAGAAGTGGGAGCAGTTTGCATCCTTTCCCACCTGAGGCTCACAGGAGCTGCAGTGTCAGGGACCAAATTTGTGGTGGCTGTGTTAGATGTACACTGATGGCTCTTTTTGGTGAGGGTGCATAGCTGCAGCTGGGCATCGCCCTGGCACAGCTGAGGGGCTGTGTGGGAGAAGCTGCTTCCTCTTGCTGCAGGCTCAGCCTTGGAACGGGTCTGGCTGGGAGTGCTGGGTTGGTTTCTCGTACTCTGGGTGACAAACTGAAGTGTGAAACAATACAGGTGTGTGGGAAGCTCATCTGCATTGGCACAAAGCATCACAGTTAATTTATTTCCTCCTGAAATAAGATTGGCATATTAAATGGGATTTAAGAACAAAAAAGCTGTGGAGGTGTTACAAGCATTTTGTATATTACTGCTTGCAGCAGAGTAACTTAGTGCCATGTCTGTTTTAAATGTGTTATTTTTGGAATGCAAACTTTGTCCATAACTGTTGCTGCTTTGGGTCCAGATTTTACTTAACTTGAAGTGGTGATTCTTGTATTAGCCAGGGTGGGATGAAAACATAAAATTCTTCATGAGTTTAGACATTTTTTTTCCTGAGACATCAGCTGGTTTTTGGTGATGAGTTCCAGTCTGGCTCAGTCTGCTGGGTGAGCAGCAACTTTCTGCTGTGGTCAGGTGATGAGAAATGAACTGAAAGGCATCCTTTCAGTTCTTCCCACTGAGGTACCCCTGAATGGAAGGTACTACACACAGATGTATTGCCAAAATGCCATGAATTCAAAAGTCAAGTCAAGAGAAATCATGAGATTTTTCAGTTTATCTAGAGTTCCCTTAGAGGGAAGATCCCACAGGATGCATTTTTTGTGATGTTTTACAATTTTATAAATCCTTAGGGTTGTATTTTTATATTTAATTGGAAAAAAAAAAAAGTTGTTCATGAACTGAGTTGTTCATGTAATCCCTGGAGCTCCTTTTAGTGATTTCTTTTTAAGCAGAGAGCCCCAAATACAAAGGTATGGAGAACACATCCTCCAAAGGGCATCTACTAGAAGTGTGTAGAGAGAGATGTTGTGATAATGGAGAGAGGAGTTGCTGGGGCTTAGGACATTACTGCTGCAACCACAGCAGCTCATGAGGGGTCCTTTCAGCCCATGGCTAATCCAAAATATAAAAAATTGGCATTTTAACTTAAAGAAATACTATTAAATAAGCTCTCTCTGCTTTCAGTTTGTAATGAGTTATCAGCAAATTTTCTGCCATATTCATGAAAACTTGTAAGCCCTGCATCTGGGCTCTTGGTTTAGGTCAGTGCATTGGGTTCTGGGAGGTGGTTTTGGGGTTTATCTGTTTGACTTGGGAGTTAAGTGGATAGAAATCATTCTACTATTTGAACTAGATATTCTGAGAACCAAATCATTTGTTACCCAGTCCTGCATTTGGGCTGAAGTTACTAAGATATTAAGTGCTGTGGAAGAATTTTTTTGATGCTGCCCAGCTCATAGTCCCAAAAGGAACTGGCTCTCTGACAATCTGGCCATTCTTTTCTTTAGATTTCAAACAGCTTTGAAACTGATGATTAAAAAAAGAATCTACTTCAGTGTTTTAGATTTCAAAAACATTCAACTCAAAGCTCAAAAGTTGTGTTTTATTGCTGCTGCTCTGCCCTTCATTACAGCACAGACTATCCAGCAAACTAAAAAATCAATTTAACAGCATCCTGGGGAGTAAATGGAGTGTTGTAGTGATGGAGGTTATAATGAGCTCTGATGTTTCTGGTATGCAAAAAAGTAGTCATCATTCTAGGATAAAGTTTAAAAAAAGGGTTTTAAAATTAGAATACTCATTAGCTAATGGGAGGTTTACATTGCAGATCTTTTTCTTCTTGTGTTTTCATAACTCTGGTACTGCAGAATTGGTCCTTAATTCAGTCAAACTGTGGTATGAGATGCCAATGCCTCTTGAATTGTTCTGTGATAATGTTTTGTCCTTCAGGACTGTGTACTGAACAGTAACTGGCATTGAAGAAATGCCATTTTATTTTTATATTTCTAATATATAGGTATAGAGCATACAAAAGATTTAATATCTTCTATCACAAAATAGTTATTTGAAATTTGCATATGTAGCTTGTGGTTAGTTGCAAATATTTTTTTCAATAGAATAATGTTTTCCCATTCCTCTAATAAAAATGCAAAACAAAAGAGATATTGCTGATTTCTGTAATACCATATGGTGTTGCTGATATTTCTTAGCAGTAAGGAAAATTGCAATAGAGATTAGGTAGAAAAGAAAAAAAAAATAGCCTTTTCAAAATAGTCAAGGCAAAATAACCCTGTTGATGTAGTGATTATTGTTATTAAGAGGACAGAAATGGGGCTGTCATTATGAAGATGTATTCAGAGATTATGCTTAAATGGTTGTGAAGATCAGATATGTGTGTCGCTCAGAGTAATTTTGGGGGGCTTACTGCTTCAGAACTGACAAGCAGGAATGGAAAATGTGTTAATTCAGTGCTACCTGCAGAAATTACAATGTTATTAAAATTTGCAGTAGGAAAGAGAAAGAGGGGTCTCGAGTTTAAGAGATGGGAATTTAGATCGCGGCTCTTGGTGAAGATCTCTGGCAGATTTTCCAGTCTAACAAAGTGTCTTTGGCTGGCCAGCAGTGTTTAGAGATGGATGAATCAGCTCAGGATGAGCTGTTCTGTCTGGCCAGCTCTGGGCAGAGCAGAGATGTGTGCAGATACCAACCCCAGCTGCCTCTGGCTGGAGGGCTGTGCTCAATAAACGTTATGTGGGAAAAGAAATCAGCAAATTCAGAGCTGCTCCTTCACCATTCTGCAACTTATTTCATGCAAAACATTGCATTTGCTGGACAACACAGGCAAAAATGTGACATTGCAAAGATTGTGGGTGGGTGCTTGCTCTAGAAGCCATTGGTACAGTTTACTTCTTGCTAACAGTGTTTTCTTTGTTCAGCTCTAAAGCATTTCCTGTCACCCCATCTGTATCAATCATTCTGTCAAGGAGGAAAAGAAAAATTTTATGAGGCTGCATTTGTACATTTTATTTGCCTTCTGATTATAACTCAAGTAAGATAGATGCAAAGAAATAACTTGAGAAAAACAATCCTTCATTATCTTCCATTGTTTCAAATAAAAATCCACATGAAAATTAATAGATGGAATAAACCCCCATGGACCGTGCACTTTCTGTCTGTTCTGGGAAGAACTACTTTGTCACAAAATGTTACAGGATTTTGGCAAGATCTGGTCTTTAATGTGCAGAAATTACGTGGTTTGAAAATGCAGGATGAAATGGAGAATGACAGTTTTTCAGCAAGAGCTGATTCAGAGTTTATTTTGGATAGTCAAAATTTCAAATGGATCTCAGTTTTATTGTTGGCATGGATTAGTGGCCATAGTCATGCGATGTGTGATGAATTAGAAGCTGTTTTCAAGATAGATGTAATTTCCTTTTTTTTGTACCCAAAGCACGCTGGTCTTCCTTGAGCAGGGCCATCTGCACAGGGAGAAAGAGAAATCCTTTCTTTTGGATACTCTACATATTGATGTCTGTTTCTAAACTTTCTGCTTCCTTTTTCTTTTTTGTGAGCATTTGTTTCCATTTTGCTTATCTTTGGTATTTCTGTCCTGTGGTTTCCATCCTTGCTTTTCACACTTAGGTGTCTCTACCTTTCTCACAACTCCTGCAACTCTACTGCATTTTCTCTGTGCTCAGCTTTGTATTGACTTCTCAGTGTTGTTGAAATGTAAATGAATCCTGGCATTGTGCTGGTGCTACTCCCAAGTCTTTCAACAGCTTATGAATTCAGATTTGTTCTGTGGGGAGCATCTGAAGTCCCCCTTAGAGAAAAGTGGTACTTTTTCTGTGCTGCCTCCCTGCAGCCCAGCAGGTACTGGGAGGTGTAATCAGCTGTGTCAAATTAGGAGCCTCTATTAGCTTGCATCTGCCCTGGATGGGTGGTGTTGTTTTGTTCAAGGACAGCTCATAGTATTAATTTCAAATGCTTAGATCTGGGCTGCTGCAGGTTTTTCTCATCTAAATGTCAACTGCATGTGACAAGTAGAATAATATAAAATAATTGTAATTTTTTCTCTAATCAAGCAAAAGGGGTGTTGAATTGTTTAATTACTGGCTTTGCCAGCATGCAGATGGAAAGGCTTTTCAGGTAAGTTGCTTATACAAAATGCCTAAAATGGATAGCAATTAACAACTGGCTCTTCATTGGTATGTTAATTATGCTGCCATTTGTCCTGGTGCCTGTCGTTCTTTAAATGCTCAGTTACACTGAAGTGAAGCGTTCACTTCCTGGCAAACACAGAATGTATCAGAACAGTTTGACTCTCAGATATATGCAAATATTTTATGGGAAGAGGCATGCCAGTAAATCACTGAGCTGCAAAGAACAAAAACACTGCATATTTGTATTCCTCAGAGGTAAAAGCAAAGGAACCTGTGTGTCTGAGGAACCTGCAAGCCTGATTTTGAAAAATTATCTCTAATACTTTCCCAGTACTAACCCAGAGCACAATTCCATGCAAATAGGTGGTTTTAGGCACTTTGTTACTGCTGGCTGTTCCTATTAGTGAAGCTAGGTGGACATCTGGGTGCTGTTAAATGCCCTTGAAATGCATATATTTTAAAACTGTATTGCTTGTAATATCTGGATGGAAAATTTGAACTGAACTGGAAGTGTTTTTAGAACTTTGGATAGAACTAATTATTTTGAATGCAAGAAGAGTTAAAATAACTTGTGCAGTAGTCTCAGATTTTCTTCAATTTACTGTTAAATTCTTTTGAGAACAGAGATTGTTTTCTCCTTTCTGGACTGTGCTTTGCAGAGTGCATCCCCAGTCTGAACATCCTATTGCAGTAAGTAAAAACAGGCTGTGTCTGGTATGTCTGCAACTCATCCAGTAGTGTCCTGAAGAGGGCCAGGCTGCTGAACTTATGTGGCAAGTTTGCTGTGACCAGCCAGTGAGTATGAGGCTGGTATTTTAATCTGCTGAGCTTCTGCCACATGGAAAGTGGTTAATCAGCCCAGCACACAGGGACCCTCACACCTGGCAGAAGTCAGCCCCTGAAATGAGGTGCTGATTGTAACAGTAGCTGTGGGAAGTGGATTATAGCCATAAAATTAGCTATTAAAAGGCACTAGCTACTGTGTGTCACTGCCCTCTGCATCATGTTCCATCCCTTCATGGGCAAAAAATTGTATGCTGTTAGTACTGCCAGGCCATGCCTGAGCTGGATTTCCATTGTGTTGTGTCCAGTGAAGTTGCTAGCAAAGTTCCTAGCTCAATTTTGAGCCCAGCTTTAAACACTTAAAGTAGTGATAGCTAGGAAAGCTTGGTTTGAAATGATGAATTCTTGTGTTCCCAGTCACTGAGAGGTGGCTCATTTAGCATCAGTCCATGGAGTTTGCCTTCTGGTCAGTCTCTTGGCCACTCCTGTGAGTCATATTTATGTCACAGTATTTGGGACACCAGTGTTTTCCTTGGATTTAATTTATTTTTTCGAAGCATCTTAAAGAGATACCCTGGCCCCCTGCATCTAGATGTCTCACCCTGAAAATGTTTTGCACTTTCTGTAATAAGTAGTGGTTTGACCAATAGAAGAAAAAGGCTGTATAATTAAAACTTTCTTTTATTGTAATGAGATTTTCAGTGTAGGACTATAATGGCAAATTATTGGAGCTATGTCAGGATTTCATTGTTTCAGAGATAAGAGTTCCTCTGCTAGGTTTTTTATGTTTTCATCTAAAATATTTCTGGTTTAAGGGAAAAAAACAAAACGTTTATATGGTGTGCAATAAGGTTTGTGGGAACAGCAGTTGCAGTGGTTTTTTTGCTTACTCTAGTGAAGGTTTGAAATATGCATTTTCATTGTTGAAATTGAAGTAAATGACTGATCACTATGAAAAGCATAGGAGCCTTTTAAAGCCCTCTTATGAGGACTGGAAAATTGTCCTCATTTTCTAGCTGCATCTCCAGCAAAGGGGACAGTGGACTGCTGGAATTAAGAATGTCTTAAGAGAGCATAACAATCTTCCCCAAATGCCAAGTGTTGAGGCCTACAGGATCCAAATTTCCCAGTTTTCCAAAACAAGTTCTTAAAAATGTGTAATGTCTCTTGTGGATTTTCTGCCATCTGTGAGTTAGGGTTGGTCCAAGGGAAACTATTTATCTGGAACTGGATTCTCACTAACAACAAAACGTTCTAGATCAGACTACATGGAACCCCTTCCAAAAATAGCCCATTACAGACACTATAAAATTAAGTGTTAAATTTCCATTATAGATACTTACAGAATAAGACAGCAATAGGGAATTTTCTTCCTTCTTTGTGAAGTACTTGGGTGTATATGAGTCTTTGGGCTTCTTGTAGTTTATTCATACTTGAGACTTGGTTCTTGAATGATCACAGATGTTGGGTTGTTTTTCTTGTAAGTAAAACCTGAGTGTTCCTGGACTTTCTGTACTCTCTGAGCTGTTTCTGATACACTCAATGAACATGTGCCTTTCTGAAATGTATTAGTCTTTTGCTTAAATATATCTTGGTACTCTTTCACTTTTCAGACAAGCTAACATTATACATTTCCTAAGTGTTTCCTGACTCAAGACTTAATCATATTTTGTTTTAGTGGTGTTCTCCTTCTGCTTCAGAACTCTCTGGTTCTGAACTGTAAATGGAACTGAGGCTTATAATGGTCTTTAATGTTTTAGGGGAAGCTGCCAGTCTCAATATCTTTGCTCTCCAAAGTGTTCCCTTTTGTCACCTGTGTTTCTCCCTCCAGGTTTCATGCATGTTTTAAAAAAAGGAGGCACATAAATATGTAAATAATGTTTGAGGTTAGGCAGTTGTGGGACGGAATGAAATCTTAGTGCTGCTGTACAACAGCTGAATTAAAAGGTGTGTGGTTTTACTTGTTGGCATTTTGGTTGAGTACTATCAGCTGGAGATGTGTGAGTGGGTGGAAAGAACAGTAACGTGGAGTTCATGCTGAATTATGTTTTGCTGGAGGAAAGGCATTCATTAGTCTCATAGCTGGCACATGCCTCTTTATTCCTCCTCTAAAGTAGTATCTGACGACTTTGATGAAAAGGTTGATATGACATTAAGGAATTGGTTCTGCCTCATCTACTGATGTGCAAAAACCTTTCTGCCCTTGGCAGAGCTGAGTGAGACATGGGCAACATGCCAATCCTCACTTTGCTCTAGGAAGGGCACGCATGTGGTAAATGGTTCAGGGTTTGAGGAGCCTTGGCTCCATCTCTGAGTTTTACATGTGGAGTTAATGATGGTGGATCCAAGCTTGGCTCTGGGGTTCATCGTGTCTCCACCCACTCCCCTCTCTGGGTTTTTCAGGATGGTCCTAAGGACAAAATACTCTTTCGTCATTGCTAAATTTAAAATGAATATGGTAATTAGGAATAAGAATTTCAGAGATCAGTAAATTGTTGCTGTGCAGGAAGATTCCTGGCTGCTGTACCCTGGCTGCACATTTCTCATGTATCACTGACTGCCCCATGTCTGAGAATCGACCAGGGCAAGAAGGCAGGCTCGTGGTACAGCCCTGGACAGGGTGCAAGTTCACTACAGGCTTTCTACTGAATCACTGACAAATAACATTCACATGCCACAATTAAGTCATCTGACTTCTGTTTTCATTTATCTTACCACTGGTTTGCAAGTCCTGTTTGGAAGACCGTGTAATTTGAGATGCTTTTTTCATATGTATTAATTGTAAAAATGACATATTTGTAACATGCCTATGCTGGGACAAGCAGAGAATGTGTTTCATTGTGATGTACTAATTGATAACATTTTATTAATAGACTTTTATTTCAACAATGTTTATGTTGGATTAGCGAAACATTTTCCTCCCTTTGGGAAGAAACAGAGAGAGAAAAAGGAAAATATACAGCTTCTTTCTCTCTGGAAACAGCAGTTATTATTTATTCCAGGCACATGAATAACCATTATTTTGTATTTTCTTCACAAAGTAGGTAGGATATTTGGATAATGTGCTTTTTAAGTGTATTGGCAGAATGTACACATGATAGATAGTTATTTCAGTGCTGAACTAGCAACAATCCACTGGCTTTAAAGTATTAATATAGGTTTTACAACTTGCATCGTGTTGTCTTATGGTTGCTTTTGACACTTAAATTTGCTTTTGAAAATGCATTAGTTTATTCTTATCCAGTTACAGTTTGTATTAAGATTGAGAGCAAAATGTACATTGCTTCATACACCAAAGAGATGATCAAACTATATGAAAAACACAGTTGCACTGAGTGAAAATTATGAGATAGTTTTCAAGTGTTCGTTGTGCATTTGCAAGTTTAAATTTAAAAGCAGGAGAATGTGTTATATGGGGGTATTTGGTTAGTGGGTTAATTCAAACTGCTCTTTAAATCAAATCAGTGAGCTGTCCCTGGAAGTAAATACATTTTCAAAAATGAAATAATGATTCTTTCTAATGTTGAAATGTAAGGATAAAGTATTTGTAGTGATTTCCTGGTAAATGCATGTGGCTGCCACTGGTTGTTTGCTTTGCTGTGTGGAGTCCCTCTAGTAGCTGGAACCTGATTGCCAGGTTTGGAATTCAGAATAATCTTGTGTGTCCTGTGTACTTGCCTGTGCTGCTCTTCAGTCAGCAAATAGCAAAGCTAAAACCTTACTTTGGTCAATATTTACAGACAAACAATCAGCTTGTTTTTTGACAAACATCCAGTTTGTTTACAGTGAGGGTTTTTTCAGTATCATTCTTCACTTCTGCATTTGATGTATGCACAGAACTGTCTGTATGCTTTTGGGAACAAGTGGCTTGTAATGGATGTCAAATCATGTTTAATGTGAATATGGGGACACAGAAAAATAATGCTTTGTTGTTATATGCTTTTTTTATTGTTTTGTGGTTCACTGGTAGAATATCCAGCAAATCTTGTATTCTGTAATTCTGAAAAAGCAAGTAAGAGCATGGCTGTTACTGCTGATCACTTCAGAAAGTCTAGCACAGCCTACCTGGAAACAGCATTTTCTTTTATGTTAAAACTGGTAATTTTAAAAAGAAAGCATGGCATTCAGTTTTAGGAAATCTGTTCAGGAAGTAGCTCTGGGAAGAAGTTAAGCAGAAAAAAAGTGCTCCAAAATTCATAAGAAATTCTTGGGAGTGTAGGAAACTTAAAGTAGCACTAAGGAATATTCTGAAGCAGAGCTTTTTAGTATTTTGTATTTTCTACATGCCTATGAAGGTTTCCCTTATGCCATAACATTGGGGTGTGCCATTTGGAATATTTGTAGGAATGAAAAATTCTAGAAAGCAACAACAACAACAGCAAATGCTGTTTTGAGCACCCAAAAGCTTGTGAACTTTTTTTTTTTTTGGTTGTTATTTGCAGACATGAGAGATATAATATGTGAAATTACCTAAAAGAAATAATGTTATAAAAACCATTTAGTGAAGTAAGGGGGCAGTGAAAAGTAGAAAAATCACTAAGACCTTTATTTGAAATGTTGCTGGTTTTTTGGTTGCAGAAAAATTCAGGGTTTGGGAAACTCATCTGCAAGGAGGAGGGTAACTGCTGGTGTGGGTTGTTGTATCAGATAAGGTAAGACATCAGATGTTCTGAAGGTTGTCCTTTTTGGGAGGTTAAACTGGACACATCCAGGTTGGTGCCAAGTGAACATTGTGGGATCACTGCTGCGCCCTTTTCAGGTGGCTTTTCGAGATTCAGTTCAGTTTGAATCTGGAATTTTCGTAGCCATATCCCTCTTCCATGGTCTGAAGGCTGGACCACAGTATTTTGTAAACTGAGCAAGGAAAAATGATGAGAAATAATGGCTGTTCACTTGTGCACCTGTTTGAGTCACGTTTTTTGATCCTTCTTGCTACTATGGGAAAGTAAGGATGGCTGTTTCCTTCAGTCTTTAGAGAAAAAAAATAAAAGAAATTTTAATCACAAAATCTCCTTTGACTTAGAGGAATTTCAGGCAGGCATAAAATGAACTGAGGATTTACAATGCTCAGGCTCAGGCTGAGTTTTTGAAAGGAGTTAAATGTGAGTTTTTTCCCCTGCAGTTTTTAGGCAGAAAACAGAATTAGAAATCGTGAGAAAAGAAAGAAGTACTGAACCACACCCTATTTTTAAAATTTGTTTTTGACCAATGCTGATATTCTTTTTGAGGTGTTTCACATAAAAATTCTTATTCTTAGTAATGAATTGGGGTGTGAAAACACCTGAAAGGCCAATTAATTATCATAACATCAAATAAGCATCATTTGCTTGTTGATCAGGCAGAACTGAAGTCATTAGTGCTATCAATAGAATGCTGTTTAATGAAAACAATAGCATCCTGATTACCCAACAGTGCCCAAGGACACTGTAAATTTACTGATAATTAAGTATTTGGTAACCCAAGTTGCTGTTCTGAATGAAATTTAAAATTAACAGACCCTTCTGAGGCACACTTAAAAACCTTTGTAATAAATAATAAAGGCATTTGAAGGACACGACTCAGTAATTTTCAGTGGATAATTTGAATCAGAGTGCTGCACAATTTCCACCTTTGTCGCTGGGCTGTGTTGCTCCCCAGCTTTCCGCAGCGGATGGGGAGTGAGTGAAGGTCTCGGTGTGGTGTGGTGGGAGCAGCACCGAGATCTCCGCCCGTGGCCACAGCGGGGCTTGCAGGGCAGCTCTTGGGCCAGCCCGGAGCGGTGCTGCTGGCTTTGCTGGCATGGAGTGGAGTTTGACAGTCGCCAGTCCCTCCGAAGGAGGAGGTACGAAGCCTTCGTGGTCTTCCTCACCAGCTGCGGGTGACTGCAGAGATCCCGGCTGGGGACTGCCCCGGGCTCTGTTGTAGGCGGGGCAGGGACGGGATAACGCCTCTCTTCTGGTCTGGCTCCATGCGTTTCCAGATTTCTGCATTCAGGATAAATTATATAGCTGCTTGCACCTGTGAGCTTAGAGCAGTGCTCAGTGAGAATTAGTTATAAGAATATTTTTGTGAAATAATTGTAAGAGGAGAGCTGCAATTTATTAATTCGCTTGAACGTTTCTGCTCATTATTTAAGAAATATGTTGTCGAATTTCTTTGAATGTGAACCAAAAGTTATAGTCATAAATACTGCCTCTCATGCTCAGGAAATCTGATGGCTGATTTCTTCTGTAATTAACAGAAAATACGGACAAATGATGTTGGCAATGACTTTCATGTGAATTCTATGCATTTCTGGTTAGAGGAAAAAATGAAATAGTTGAGAGAAGACATTGGATTCCTGGGGAAGCTAGGCTGCCCCTGATCTGCATTTAGTTAAAATCCATTCTGGTGAATGTTCTGGACAGATTTATTACCAATTAGCTTTATTTCTTTGCATTTATACAGCTATTGACTATGTTTTATGTAGCTGATAGGAGTTTAGAGTGCTGTCATCTTGTTATGATGTAAACTCTGGAGAGCCATGGTATTGATCTCAGTTTTATTTCTTATTTATACCATTGCAAGTATTTCATTAGAAGCTTCAAAATAATTTCCACAATTTGGCAGTTGAACCTGTACATGAGCAAAATAGATTTGTGATCAAGCACTGAAAATGCTTGAAATATAAACCAGCTTCTCTTGCTGGAAAATAATTGCTAGATAGATAGTAAGAAGCCAGACTACCTGATAGAGGATTGTGGAAATATTATTTTTAAATAAATAGTTTGAAGCTGAGTGAACAAAAATGAAGCTTCAAAGGATGACATAGTGCAAATAAACTATTGAGTAGTTACTGCTATTATTTCTTTATCATAAAACAGTTATGTAGGAATTTATAAAAGGAAATTTCCTTGAAATATTTTTTTGATGATTATAGAAGAAGGAAAGGAAACGAGATGAGCTTAGAAAGAACAAATAGCAGTGATGGTATAAAATTAATAATCAGTGATCCAGAGCAAGGGCATACAATGGAAAATGCTTGGTTTTATGGTTAATGAAATAAAGTAATAACAGTAATTGGATAATTTCCTATCTTTTGTACCTTTGTAGAAGAAACAGACTTAAGAAATGCTACTTCTGCTGCTCCTGATGTGAAAATATGCTGTCTTGTCCTGAAAGTAAATTTTTTTAAGCCCAGCATATCTTTTCTAGCAGTGACCAAAAGCAGATGCTCGAAGGAGTATAAGATCAGAGTAACCATGTGTGGTGCTTCCCTAGCTGCTGTCCCACCCTCCAGCCAGCCAGTGATGTTTGTTTCTTAGAGCTCAGTGAATTTCTTTTCCACAGTTTTAGATAGGCACTACATAAATCCTATATAGGTTTTTTTTGGCATCCACAGCTGCCCATTGTAGGGAGTTTGGGGCATCCAGAGGTAGTTGTGATTGGTCAGGAAAGCTTGGCAAAAACAGTAAGGGTGAGGGAAGGTAAGAAGGATGAGAAGGAGGAAGTTGTGGGATGGTGTGACAGTGGCTGAAATGCTTTGACGTGGCCTTTGAGGAGTGCAGTGGCTTGGGGTGGCACCCGAGAGGGGGCAAGCAATGCAGTGGGAGAAGGAATCCAGGCTTAACTCTTCTGGTATTTATATTTATACATATATGTATATATGTATGTAAATATATATCTATAGGTCTGTGTGTATATATATATATATATATGTATGTGTGTGTGTATGTATGTATGTATATGTGGTCATGAGAGAGGCCAGCAAAAATTGGCTGCTTTGCAAGGCAGGAGATGAGGAGTGGTTGGGTGAGAGGGCTTTTCTTTCTGTGTAGACAGGAGTCCAGTCTCAATAAATCTTAAGAATGTAGAGGCAGATATGACAAAACACATCCATAACTGAAATTACAGTATAACTGATAGTGTGGCCGTGTGGGTTATTTTTTTTTTAAACTTGCATTTGCCAAGTGGGTAAATCTCAATTTGTTCTCTTTGCTTATTTACTAAGCAACAAATTTTACCAGGCCCTTGTAACAATTAGTGATAATCATGTGGACAGGGCTGTATGCAGGTGTTTTGCCTAATTCAGGATTATTGTGCCTGGCTTTGGTGTAGCTTTAGCTGGTCTTCAGCTTCCACTTTACCTCCTGATGTTTTACTGGATGAAATACAGCAAGTGTTCTATTTTAAAAAGGGAAAAATTGTCCTGTACATGAATTTCTAATTGAGTGCCAACCAAAACAAGATAAATGAAACAGACTTGTTAAATGAAGAATTAATGGACTGAGCATGATCTGTGTCTGAGAAACTTGAAAGAAAGTCCTTGGAGTTTATTATTTTTTCCTCATGTTTGTTTGCCCAGGCTGGGTATGTGCTTGCACAGTTTGAGTTCATTAATGGGTCAGCTGTAGGCAGCTGTACATAACAGAACAGCCATATATGCCATTTGCTAGGTCTGATGCTCAGTAAAAAGTATGGAAAATAACACTGAATGTTACCTTCTGTTTCTTGCACATAACTTATAATTATGCAGTTACTTTTGGCAAATACAAAATGTCAGAGAAGCAGGGAGCATCACCATTCATTTCAAATGGAAATGATGCATAGTTTGGGGAGCTTTGTTTTTTGGTGATTTGCTTGGCACTTTTGCCACATGTCAGTAAGATCAGCCAAAGTAATGTCAATAAAACCAGGGCACATTAATGCAGAGACAATCAAGTGTGGAATTATATTGTATGATTGCATTATCATGTCTGTAGTTGCTGAAGATGAGGTAGGGTCACATTCAGACACCTTAAATGGTCCTGCTGCTGTTGTCTGCTGTTTTACTGTGACCCTTCATGTAAGCTAAGCACCTGCCTCTCTCCTTTTAATGATGTTTACATCAGTCCTGGAGCAGCCTTTCCAAGTCAGATTTTCATTCTCTCTGTAAACTGGTCTTTCAGTAGCTGCCCTACTTCCCTGCCCGATTTGCATGTGCACTTTCCCACTTGTAACTATTTATATCTGAGACATTTGCCAAGTGTTGGAGGCTCAGGTTGTGTTATCAATGTGAGTCTACCTCAGGTCCTTGGATTTGCTTCTGGCTCACTCCTTCATGCACTTCCAGACTTAGGATTTAGGAAGTACTTTTCTTCTAATGTGTCAGTCCATCATAATCATGGTGGAGACCTGGCTGCTCTTCTGCTTGAGTTAGAGCCCCACTTCTGCAAGGGGAAGGATTATCAAATTTTAAGAGGCAGGCCAAGTGCTTATGTTCAGGCCAGTTTTCACCTTCATTCTGCAGTGCAGATACAAGCCTTGTTTTAATTCTGAGAGGGTTTCTTGTTTTTCCAGTACTAGAGAGGTGCTTTCAGAACAGGAGCCATTAAGGCTTCTTTTTTAACCTTTGCTCCCTGTTCTGAATTTCAGCAACCTCTCTTGAGGTAAATGGTCATAGTTTGGCAGGACTTGTCAGCAGTTGGATGCATTGGCTTATTAAAGAGAGTACAAGGAATAGTTCACCTCAGTCAGAGGCTGAAGAGGTCAAGAAGAGATAACACGGAATTATTAATAAGAAGTGGAAAAATGGCCAGGGGAAAATGCAGGGGCATAAGGTGCAATGTCATTTGTCAGGAAGATAGGAGGAATGAAGAAGCAGCTATCTTTTCCATTGTTCCCAGCCTAACTTTAAGTAGGCAAGTGCATCTTCTGTCTGTTGCTTCAAGTTCAAGGTTTAGTCCATAACATCTTCTGCAGTCGGTGCAGAGGTGTGACTGCTGTCTTCTTCTGGATAGTGCTGATTGATTCTGAGTTTATTCATTTATATGGGTTGTGTTGATCATTTAGCCAGTGAATATGATTGTGGTCCACATCCTTTCCTTATTCCGCAATGTCTTTGTAAATTTTTGTGCCTTGACCACAGGGTAGATATGGATGAATGGAATTACCAGCGTGACTGGACTGAATAAGGTGATTAACATGAAAATTGGAAATTAAAATAAGAAGTGCTGTCAAAATAACATTCAAAATCAGCTGGTAATGTATGAAATATTTTTTGGCTTTACAGATGATAAGATTGATGTTTCCACAGTGGGGTTTTTGGGTACTGTGGTTTCTACATTGCATATCTAATTATGGGTGCTTCAGAGGATCCTGGTTTTGAGTGTTGGCTGCTCATCCTGCAGTGATTGATCTCACATTGTCCCTCAAGCTGAGCACTTGGAGCAAGAATTCCCCTAAAGTAGACCAAAAGTCTCTTTTGTCACAGTTTACTTCCCATTCTTTGTCTGCATCCCACCTTCTTTTGCACATGCACGTGGTGCTGTTGAGCTGTGGGGCACACCAAAGGGTGCGGATTGCAGTGAGATCCCAGGACATCCCACATGGATGGCTTGTGTGAACACAGCAGTCAAGTGTGGGGGTACCAGAGAGGGTTTCACCTCTTTGACTTCAAAACTTGCTCTTGCAGTCTACTGGTGGGGCATATGGTACCAGTCTTTGACTTCAAATCTTGCTCTTCCAGTCTGCTCAGGTGTGTCACTGGCGCTGCATCTCCTGCAGTGTCACAGCAGAGGTAACTGGGTTTGGCCTCTGGAACACCAGTTAGGCCACTCTCTAAAATGCTTGGTCCCAGTCTCTGCTGAGAACAGACAGTGCCCCTTCAACTGAGCAGCTCAATTTTACCATCTCCCCCCCTTAGAGTGTGCTTAACATTCACCTGTGATGCAGGCAGAGGATAAAGCTCTGATCTTCATTTTGAAAAAGAGAACGTTTCTCTAGCAACTGCTCACCGTATGCCCTAATTTATCTTCAAGATTAGGGGTGGGCCCCCCTCACACCCCAAAGCACAGGGCATTGTGGTGGAGGGGAAAGTTTTTAGTTAATTAGGATTTTTATATTATTCCTGTCTCAGTAGCTCTTTCCAGAACCTAAATGGTTAAAGTAGAAAATGTTAGTAATTTTGCTGCAAATAAATTGATCAGTATGCAAGACGGTTGTCACCGGCTGAATCATGGTCCACAGTTAAGGTAAACAGATCTGTGATGACATTTTCTGAGCAGAATACCAATGCTGCTACATTTCTTCCCAGAGGTTTCTGACTCTTCTTATATGCGGATAAAATTTCTCTCCAAGAAGGTTTTGTTCACAGCAAAGAAATAGCATCTTTGTAAGAGTCTTCCTTAAAGGTGGGATTTCTTGTTTTTTGTGATTTATTTGTAATTGTAATTCTGTCGAGAGCATGGCAAGGAATGTTTTTGCTTTTCTGCATATCCTCTCTGTACAGTAGATGTTTTTGATGTGAAGTCTATTTAAAGTGTCTGGCAATGGAATGCAAGTAAAACAGTATTAACAGAGTTATCAGGAACAATGAAAATGGGGTTTCTTTTTTATATTCTTTGAGAGTGAGCTCTGTTTTATAATCTCTGTAGTTAATACATAAAAGCAATGCCTAAATATACAGCTAGATTTTTAGCATTAGTGTTTCTGTGAAATATTTTTGACTACATGATGGCTTCGTATTTTTGTTGGCACATTCTAAAGTAAGAGCTATGATATAGTTTATTCTTAAATGTCTCTGTGCTAGGCAGAAAATCCCCCTTGCAATTGACTGCAATCAAAACCATTTAGCTGAGATGCATCTAACTCCCATATGACTTCAGGGTGATGAAAAATACAGTTTCTAAAGAAGTTTTTGAAATCTGCTTTCTGAGAATATTTAAAAGAACATTTTGAAATCACTCTGTACGATGCTGTTGGTGGGATTGGGAGCATTCATAATTCTGTGTTTAGCCTTAGATCCACGTTTACTTGGAGTGATTGACATCTCAGCCATTCTGTGGATTAGTGGCTGGAATCTGTCGCATTTGTATTGATAAAAGTAGAATTTCCTCTCGTTTAGTTAGATGTTGGTACCTGCCTTTAGTTGTGTTTTTTACAGTAGATGCTGAAGGATAAAGGAGCCCTGTGGAGAGCATGCTCAGTGGTACCTGGCACGGAATAGCAAACCTGGAGCTGGTCCTCACAGCTAATGTCAGGGATTCAAAGTCTCTGGGAGTCAGCAAAACCATTTCTCCAGTAGACTTTGGGTTTAAACCTGGCCCTGTCCATGTCTGCTGTATTTAGGCAAGGGAGTATAGCTGAAAATAGTGTAATCAACAGGACCTTTTGTAACATAGACTTAGGAAGTCTTGTCATGCACAGCGTTCCAAAGCTCCCCAGCAGGATGCATGGCTGTGGTTTGTGGAGAGGAGCAGAGCAGGGGCCACCATCTCCAGAGCTGTGTGATGCTCCCTGTGAGGACACCTGGCCAAGAGCTGCCCTTCTCTGGGGGATACCTCAGCAAGTCACATATCTGTGTCAGAAAAAGTCAGAGCTGCATTTCATGCAGTGGATCTGGGGTGGGGCTCAAGATTTAAAGTTTGGGTTTGAGAGCTGTGGTTTAATAATTTCCTAGCAAAAAAGAGAAGTCCAGGTTCATCCTGGCGTGCTGCACTTGTCAGTAATTCTTGCTCTGATTGGGGTTCTCGTGCACTTTCATGGTATCATTGTGCAGCATTTAGGTTGCTCTTTGTGCTTTGCTTTGTGAAGTGCACAGCAGCTGTTTCTTTTGCAGATCTATGTAAGAGCTTGAGACAAACATGGATTTTTGGGGGAATAAATCCCTGTATTTTATCCCAGTATTTTAATGTGCATTTGCAAGTTATCTTTTATTTTAGAAACATCTGTGAATATTTTGGGGTCGACCTAAATGCGGCACTGAAGTAAAGTGTAATGCCCAAACTTTGAATGTCCAGCAGTGAAATTAAGTCTGGACAGAAATTGAGGGACTAATTCTGCTTTTACATTGTTCCTGGATTAATGTGCTCCTCAGGGATCCCCAAGATGAACATAAATATTAGTGGCAGGATCTGGCCTGCTCCCAGACATGACAGTGATAAGACAAGAGCTGTAAAGTGTTGTCCAGCTGGAGGAATGTTCACCAAAGATTGCCAGTGTTGTGCTGGGTTTTGTTCTAATAACATTTCTGTGTTCTTTGGCAGATCTCTACGAACTCTGTAACCTCCAAATGAAACACTCCATGCATTTTTTCAGCAAAAAAATTATTTCTATTTGACACTAACAAACACTTTTTAAAGATTATGAAGCAATTTGTTCAGAACTCTGCCTTGATGGTTACAGATGATTTTCATGAATGTTCAGCTTGACTTGTTTCACTTCCTGAGAATTATGTTTGTGCTTTCATTTTGAGTAGAGTAACCAACACTTGTTTATTTCCATTGGCAGAAGGGAAGCCCATTCTTTGAAAATTCAGTCTCAGAAAGAGAACACCTTGTTTCCCAACACTTGTTGCTGATGAAACACTTCTGTGAGCATCAGTCTTAATGTGTATCTGGACATGGGTTTAGATAAGCCTGAAAAAATGATCTTTATGATTGTTGACTCAGCATGGCTTTTTGTTGTTTTTGTTTGTTTTTTATATATATCTGTAACCAACTTGATGCTGCAGGTCTGGGCTTCCAACAGAGTGACTGGGACTGCCCCAAATTTATGTGACTCTAAAGAATTGTGACCTACTCTTAAGACTTTCTTACATTATTTTTTTCTTTTGGTCTGTGTCTGATGCATGCTCCTTTTTTTGTTTTGTTTATGCTAATAGGCTTCTTGGAATGCTTCTCTACCATAGTATTTCTATCTGAGACTCCAGTTTATGAGTGCCATTTTTTCTTCTCTCTCTTGTTTTCTTTCCAGAGCATACATAGACAGGTAACTTCACAGATGTTTAGTCAGAGAAGCAGCTGATTGCTCCATCAGATTTTGCTTTTGGCTCTGCCTTCCCAGGTTGGCTCTTGGTTTTGAGATAAGATGTCAACATTTTTACTTTTCTCACCAGGCATGTTTTATAAATGTAAAAATATCATCAAGATCTTCTTCTTTTTTATATTCTCATGAATGAGTAGAGCTGAAAGTAGTTTGGGAAGCACTTCAGATCCCTTCCTTCTTCTATCCATATGTTCTTGCAGCCTTCAGCTCTTGTGAGTTAAGTTCTCACAGACATGACCTATTGTTTACATTTCTGCACAGCCATCCAACTTAGAGCTCCCAGCTGGCTGCAGCTGAGCCCTGAGATCACTTTGTCATCTGTGTCCCTGGAGTCCTCTTGTCCTCTGGTGTCACTGTTGGAGCACCAGGGTAGTGTGTGAGGAGCTCCACTGCTGCCCTGCCTGGGTCAGGTTCAGGGTGTTCCATGCTCCATGGTGCTGTTCCCTTGGAGTTGCTTTCTTTGCTGTGTGGCTTGAAAGAGACCAAAGCCTCTTGGTTTCTCCATCAGCAGAACTCTTAATTCTGTTGTTTCAGGAGAGAGAGCCTGGAAAGCTGACTGCTTTTCTCAGCAGTGTATGTGCACCTTGAGCATCTCACGAGAGCTGCAATAGCTCTCACTGTGGGTGATGTCTCTGACATGGGAAGCTCTGAAAAGGAAGGGTAAATTGGGTGTCTTACACACTGATACATGTGCAGATCTGTCACAACTTCATAGTGCTGCAGAATGGAAAGTCTTGTGATTTGAAGGGCCTGAGCCTTTCCTCCCTCTTAGCTAAGCTTTCATGTGGCTGAGTGTCAATGCATCCTCTGATGAATTTTTTTTTTCTTCTTGCACTCATATTTTGGAAATGGAAATTTTTGAAGACCTCCTTCTAGAGCACAATGAGCTTGGTTTCATTCTCCCAGGACTGTGAAGACATATCTGAAGGCTGACTTGTCTATGAACTTACTTTCTGTATTACACTGTCTTTGTTGTGCATGCAATTCTGTAGAATCAAGATACCTACACAGTAATTCTTAGCTTATACCATGATAGACACATGATCTGTTTGTTGTAAAATGCTTTCTTTCACATGTTTTTGGACACTGACATAACTGAACCTCTGGTTTGGGCATTCCTTTTACTCTTTTTTCCGTCTTTATAAAAAATACACAGTTCTGTTTGTACTTCCTACTTGAATCTTGATAGCTGCCCTTGCCTCTCATATTTTCATACATGTAAGGCTGAAAATAAGTGCAGAAAAACAACTCATTCTGCCTATCCACAACCACCTAAATTGGACAATGATCAAAACTATCTGTCTACGTCTCCTTGACTTGTCAAGGGTGAGAGCAAGGGCTCTACAGAGATTTGCTCAACCTGTTTTGGATGCACCTCTAAGCACGGAATGCATACAGGAGAGCAAGGGGGCTTTGTTTCCTTTTTTTGGTGAGCTGTAAGGTTACCTTAAACAATTAGTTGTGTCTTTTGGATGCAACCCTTGGTGTGTTTTTTCATCATCTTTGGTTTAGATTGAGGAAAATGAGGTTGCAAGAGTTTCTCATCACAGTACAGTATTGTTCTTACTCTTAAAATATTGCTCAGAGATCATCTGAAATTGTCTTACAGCTACTACTTTAAGAAAATCTGATCTCCTTGATGATCTGTACTGAAATGTGTTTCTGAGTGACGGGGACACTTTGCAGGTAGATTTATTATGGTTTTTACCATCTGCTTTAATAAATGAGTGAGCAGAGCATTTCAGAATGCCCTTCGGTTCTACCCACGAGAGATGAGTTTGAATGTTCTGAGTGAATTATGGGCATTAGACAGCTAAGGGTACTTATTCTGGAAACAGTGATTTACCAGTTGTTTGCATGCTGATGCTTTTATTTGTCTGCAGATATGCTAATGTGCATAAATGTTGTGTTTCCACATAGCTGCAGCTTTAGCCACTGTGGACCTTTCTGTGGTGTGGGGGCATAGGCAGCAAGTCTCATTGTTTGGCCTTGCAGACTTTGTTAAAAAATATTGGATTGCTCTGTTGCTTTTTAGTTGAAAAGGAGTTAATAAAACTAAATGTACTAGAAGAAATCCATGAAATCAGTGAACAGATAAAATGTTATTATTTGAAATGCATAATGTTGTATAATGGATGTGTATAAAGTGTGGCAGAGATGGAAGTGCTCTCCAGACATAATGAAAGAACATGGATTCCTGTTTCCATAATTGAAGTTATTTCATACTTATCTGTTGGGGAAAAAATAGCAGGATTTTTTAAACAGATTTGCTTTCCATTAGTAATTATATTTAGCTGTAGCTCCAGATACCTTGCCAAGTTGTTTTTTTTTTGAAGTTGGAAGGAAGATGCATTTTCTTTCAAGATAATTAAATGTTTTGACTGTAGATTTTTCCTCCAGAGTGAATAAAGTATATGTGCATTAGAAAAAAGTTTTAATTGCTCATATAGTTTTTAAAGAGTTATACAGAGGAAAAACATTCTTAATTCCATGCTTAATATGGGATAGAAGAAAAGAGTATAAATATGTTATATTCCACTTTCCTTTTTTGAAGTGTAATGAACTGTTATTAATAGACTTTAGAAATACTTGCCATTAGCAGTCTGAAAACCATTGCATAAGGTGAGCTTTTGCAGTGTCTCACATCAGAGTTTTGAGGTTTGATTAAACCTGTGGCTATACCTTGAGCCCTGGCAGAGGGATGAATATCAGCCTGGATTTTGGGCTCAATTCTGCTCTGCAAGACACACACAGAAATGCAGGAAGCCTTTGAACTCTTCCAAGTTCACTCTGGCCCTCTGAATGCCTCCAGAATATAAATAATAAAAACCAGAATCACCTGATAATTCATCTCTGCTCTCAGCTCTTGGCCTCTCTGGCATACTGAGTTTTTGAACTTTTATTTTTCTTGGTACCCAGGTACCAAGAAAATGATCTGCAGCTTCATTTGCCTTGGGGATTTGGCTCTGCATTTCTCTACAAGGCTTTAACTGATGTAGAAGGTTGTTGGCCTTCATATGACAGCCTCTTTGAGACTTGAAATGAGAACCATTAGGTCAGTGGAATTACAGAGATACCTACCTGCAATTCTCTCTGTCTCCTGGGCACTGTAAGGTCTCTTGACCTAGCTGGGCTTTTTGTAAAGGATCTGTGAACCTGCTGGGTTTTAGTAGAGAACTTTACTTCTCTTTAGAAATCAAAAGGAAAGCTTTCTCTGTTTGTTTTGGGAAGGGCCTGTCTCTAATGTTGTCAGCAGAGGTTTCTCCTGTAAGGTAATGGATTAAGGGATTTCTCCCACCTCTTCCCCTACCTGTGCCTTACAGAAATGGCCTCAGATATTCCTGGCTCGGTGGCCTTGCCAGTGGCTCCCATGGCAAGTGGACAAGTGAGGATGGCAGGATCCATGCCTTCCAGAGGAGGAAAGCGTCGCTCTGGGTAAGCCATCTCCTTTTTTTCAGGTCTGGAACTGGAAATTACCTGCATTAGAAAACTCAAAATGCACCTGGATACATGTGTGTATTTATTATGTAATGTTATATTTATGTAAGCTGCATTATGACATTAGTCACTGATGTTTTGTTTTTCTCTTCAATGCATCTGTTCTTCCTGCAAGATCAAACTTGCTGATAAGCATATGGCTTGTTGTTTGGCTTGTTTCAAAAGATTTTCAGGTTTGGCAAAGCATCCAGAAAGGAGTTTGGATCCCATGGCTGCTGTAGATATAATGAATGCATATTGCCTATATCTGTTTAATCTTACAGTGATTTATCAAGTGAAAAAAGGTAGCAAGATTGCACGTGAGGACTTACTGAACTTCATCTGAAGGTTACACTTGGAAGCATTTAAAGAGAGGCTTGTCAAAGATCTTTTCTTTATAGTTCCAGGTACAGAGATAGCATGAGAGCCTACTCTTCAGAGATTGTGGACCACGATATTCTAGGTCTCACTGGAAGCAGCCCAGTCTTCCTCTGGGAGAAGGGCCTGAATCAAATTCAGCCCTTACACAAGCTTGAGGGCTCTGCTAAAGAAGAAAATTTGTTTTATCTAGTGTCAGAGGCTGATGTGGTGTAGGGGTAGTTGCCCACATCAGATTGCTCTGTGACAACTCATAGTAACTCTCTGTGTTAAAAGAAAAGTATAGCAAGAGCTTGAGAAGAACAGAAAACTACTCCTCTAGTGTTAACAACTCCCTCCTGTTTTTATCAAAGGTTGATCACAAATAGTCATGGTCTTTGGATGATGCTTTCTCAGAGATAACTGATCTGAGTCTCTTCAAAAGAGATTGATTAGTCTTATGTTTAGTCCTAAATCAGGCAGTGGTGGGGCTTAACAGGATCAACAGTGTGAGTGAAATCTTCACTGGTGATCACCTAAGGAGGGAATTATTCCTTGCAAGAGCTGCTCTAGGGATTGTTCACCAAGGTATGTTGCCAGTTCTGTGTGTCTGCTCCAGTAACAGGGCTGGAGTCCCAATCTTGGAGTGAATTAACAAGAGGGAAGGTTGACCTTGCCTCGAATGCAGAGCGAGGTTGGTGTGATGGAACACTCTGGATGGGTGTTCTGAGGGATGTTCCTTTGGGCAGAACACTTTGAATATCTCCCCCCACTGAGTGCCCTTCTTATGCTGAGCTAACTGTATGAAATTGGTTTGAGAAACTCCTAAAATCTCTTTGACAGGTATCACATTTTTGTTTTCAAGCTGCTCAATGATAAAACCTTTTTAAACTTGCTCTCAAAAGAAAAGACAAAGCATTAACATCTTTTCATTGCTACCTAACATAGATAAGGTTTTGTACTTGAGTTGCAGGATATTTGATCTCTTTTTTGATCACAAACCATGTCAGCTCTGAATATCAGTTTGCAATTTACTGTTGCCAAGGTTTGATGCTGCTGACTGTGAAATATTCTGACATTAAATACTGACTTGATATTAATTGAAATGCTTTAACTGTTGAATTTTAAGTATTGTCATCTATTTGTGAGAAGGTGAAGTGAGGGGAGGGTGGGAGGAACATAAAATCAAATTATTTTAAATGTCTTTAACATGTTAATTCACTGAGTAAATTAGTATAGATTCACATTTATACCTGGATCATGTTATTTCATCTGTGCACCATAGCTCTGAACTAATTGCCTTTCTCCAAGCCTGAGCTGAGAGTGCTTTTTTTTATTATTATTATTATTGTTATAATTTTTTTTAATGTTCCCACTGTGTTTATTCAGACCTTGAGGGAAAGAATGCCTGCTGTGTCTAATTCCTCTGAGCTTCTCTTTGAACAAAGTTGCAGCTAACACTTGGTCCTTTCTCTGCTGTTCTGGTGATACATCTCGGTACACCTCAGTCCTTGGGCATTTTAGGAGTGTTCTGTGCCTAACATAAAGGAGTGGAGCTAGCATACACAGCCAGCTTTCCCAGTTTTGGTTATCTCTGAAAATTGTTTCTTTTTTCATAATTGCTGATGCAAGCTGGCAGAATAATTGCTGTGTGGACTTGAATGTAGATGAGTTTAAACTCATTGGCTGTCCAGAAAGTGTTTCTGCCATGTCGGCATTTGGCTTCGTTGAGAGCTTGGAAAAATATTTTTCCTTTCTATAAATTATACCAACTACTTCACAGAAAAAAGTGACAGCATAAGATAATGCACTGCAGTGGTCAGTGACTATCTTAGATCAATGCACCCTCAGCTCTTTATTTAATGTGGTTTTAATTCAGGCTTTGCTGTATTAGAGGATAAGGGGCTTTTTCACCTTGCTGGGCTGTCTGTACTTGGGCAGGGAGGGTTGGGGATTTTTGGATGAGCTGGTTTCAGTTGCATTGGTTTTGTTTTGGTTCATGGTGTAGTCTTGCCTTTTCTCTGAACCAAAACTATCAAAACCTGGGGAAAAGAGACCTCACTCCACCATTCTACCCCTCAATATTGTGCTCAATAAAAGGCTCGAATACAGATCCCCATCTGCTTCTCAGTGCATTTGCTCCTGACCATTCCTGCCTGCCCTCTTCCTACGCTGTGTAATCATGGCAAGCATCTTTTGACATTTCTTGGGAATTTTACATAGTAATTTTGTTGCAGCGTTGAAATCCTCTTGCATGTCAATCTTTTTAAGCTGCGCAGGTCCACCTTGTTGGAGGCGTTTTGGTTTGTAGGGTTTTTTTAATGAAAATATTTCTAATTGAGAATAATTAATTTTTTTAAGTATTTTTATTACTGTATTTATGGTAGCCACACATCTTCTAAGGAAAATACATTTTTATAAGTACCTCATGCATCAGGCCTTTTCACGATTGATGTGAACAGTATGAAAGAGGAAAACAAGATTTATGCTGTCTCTTCAAAACAAAAGAGCATAGTGCAGCTCTTTTTTAAAGCCTCTTTTTAATGGGAATTTTAAATGAAGATAAAAGATAGTCTTTCTGAATCTTCTGAAATGATGTCATTTGTCTTCTGGGAGGCTGCTTCTACTGTTTTGCTAATGTGCAGTATATTCTATCTAAACAGAAGATCTTATCTGTCATGGTATGAGGAGGTTGATGGAATATTATTTTTACGTGTTCTGCTGTGTTCTGCTAAAGGTTACAACTGATTCACTGCCTTTCCTTCTGCCTTGCTGTAAAGCACAGTGGATCAGGCAGGACACTGGAATCAATGACTTTATATCTGAAGGGGTTTCTTAATGTTTCAAAGAGTTTTTTCACTTTGCACAGTGAAATTAGGAAATGTGTTATTAACAAAGATGGAACAGAGATACATTTGCTGTTGCATTTTTTGAAAGTGTTGATATTTTAAATGAAATTTATGTTCAGTTTCTATATGAAATAAATGGTTTGGGTAGTTTAACAAAGCAAAGGCATTATTTAATGACTTAGTCTGGTGCAGACTGATGTTATACCCTATGCATTCAGATTCTGCTGTGATGAGCCCACTATAAATGTGGGAGGTGTTACCTGAGGATATTTACCCATCAAGAATCTCCTAAAGGAAGCAGCTGATATCCAACCATCTAAATAACTAGGTGTGTTAGTTGCCCTCATTCCCTCAGAGGTGGTGATACAGTGCAGGTAGCAGGATCAAGCCTTAAACTGTTATCATCATCTCTAATTCCCAGCATTATATTCCAGTAATAATAAACTAGATTAAATGCAGTACAGCTAATATTTGATTTTTGGAGAAAACCCATCCCTTAGCACTCAGCTGGAGTATTTGGCTGGAAGCTAAATAAATCATAGAATCATATCCAGCAAGGCGTGTGATCTCAGTGTACTGGAGAGGAAGGAAAAGAGTAACAAAATTAATCTGTCCCAGTTTAAAGCAGTGTCTCTTAAAATCCCTCAAGAAAAGGCTTTCCCCCACAGGTGTATAATTTTGTCTGCAGCCTTTACCCCCAGTTTGAAACTGGGTGTTTCTCTCAGATGTGTTTCAGCTGCCAGTGAAACCCAGGTAAGGGTGTGATGCTTTTGTGAGAGCCATCCCGGTGCTGCCCTTCCCTTGTATACAAACAGCTCTCCTTAACGTTGACTTCTACATTTTCAGTGCAGGCAGAAACATTCTAATTCCTATAAATGGGAAGGTTTTTCTGGAATGTCACATTATTGCATATGGGGAGGAAGCAGGTAGGTGGGAGGAGACCCTGGGCTATACCAGATGTGTAAATGTTAAATTTCTGGGAGTGCTGCAAGGGAATCAAGGGGGATTCAGGCCGCTGGTGCCAGCCTTGAAGGTCACATTTGAGGTGCCAGCAGCAGCTGGGTCCTGGCTTAGCTGCAGCCCTGTGGCAGAGCTGAGGCCACTGGGGGTCAGTGCTGTTCTGCATGAGGCAGCTGAGGGATCATCACAGACCTTGGAACTGGATTTGGTGCTAATTAGGTGAGCAAAGATGTAATTTATAGTGAAAATGACGATTGCATCAAAGCTAAGCAAGTTAAATACACAGCTTTTCTTAAAGCTCTTTGGGGAAAATGGTTTTCTCTTTGCTTCCTCCAGAAATGAATAATCACTGTTACCATCTGGAAAATATTATTGTAACTTTTCTAGTGCCAATGTCCAATTCCTGTGCTGACTTGCTGCCCTCATTCCAATTGTACAGAGGTTGCTATGACTCAGACACATCTTTTATGGGCCAGTCTCTCTTGGTTGTCAGAATTTAAGAAGGAAGAATTTAGAAGAATTTAGGAGGGTAGTGCCTGACTGGCACTTCTCTTTGCTGATGTAGTTTTAGAGACTGTTTTTGCATTTTTGTTCCCACACTGTGGACATACAAATCTCAATTTGTCATTGGTAGAAATCACTTTAATACTGAGATAAATATCATTGTCACTTTGAAGGGTTTTTGCCCTTAATAGAACCTGTTAATATGAACAGTATTAGAGACATGGAATCTGTATTGTATGAAGTTTTACTACACTGAAAGGTTAGAAAGCTTAGCATGTTAAAGAAATCTGAGAAAATGTTTGCAAAACAAAACTATAATTTCCTATCTACACAAATTAAAAGTGATTGATCAAGGTCTGTAAATCATACTAATGTATTTTTTATTAAAATAAATACACTAATACAATAATTGTATATGATAGCTTTGTATCAGCTTGACTGTCTACTTTAATAGCAGAGTTACATCCTTATATTTGGGGATATAAATATTTATCCACCTCTTTTTAGAGGTATACAAATGTCTAAAATGCTTTGTAAATTATACTATTGTATAACTTTGTAGTGATAATAACTATGATACAATCACACTGCCTAATCAGAATCTTATTTAGATGTCTAAATTCAGAAGATAATCTTCCTAGTCTGTCTGTGTAAGAAGTGAAGAAAGAGGTTCCTGCTTTTCGTGGCTCCCTGGAGGATCCAAACTGGCTCAAGGGATTTGGCCCAAGGAAGAACTCAGCTCTTCCACAGCCTTGAGAAGGTCTGGGACATAAATCAGCTGATGAGCTGCTCTTAGCTCTGGAGGGGATGAGCAGGACTGGAATCCTCAGTCCTTAGCACCTCTAGGCAAAACACAAATCTAACAACACTGAGAGCAGCTGGCTTGAATGTTCATGGCACCATTGCCAATGCCTTGATTGCTGATTTGGAAATCTTGCTTTTACAGAATGGACTTTGATGATGAAGATGGGGAGGGGCCCAGCAAATTTTCAAGGTGAGCATTTACAAAGCAGTTGGCCAAATCAGTGATTTCTTTCAGTGGGGAAAGACAGCTCATTACTGATGTTTGAAAATCAATATAAATACAGGTGAAGAACTTGCCAATAACTCAACTCAAATATTAGTTACTCTTTTTATCAGCTCCCTCTGAAAATTAGGCATTCTGGCAGAAACCTGCCTAATGTAGTTATTGGCTTATAAAGCTGACAGCCTGTGTGTCACAGTTTCACTCTGCAGCTTTATCAAATGAGAACTTGTGATTTTTAGCTTATTATTTCAACTGCTGTAGATGGACTTCAGTTGTTTGACGTTGCTGAAGTTGTCTTTTGGCCACTGAAAATGAAATTTCATTTCTGATTTATTTCAGATGTTAATTGCTTGTTAAGACAATTTGACAGATCATAGAGGTGGATTGTTTTTTTAAAAATTAGTGAGCTTTATGTTATGTACCATTAGGTGTAACTGAATAGTAAAAATTGACCAAAAATAGTAAAAATTGACCAAATTCACATGGAATATTCAAAGCTAGAAATAAACAGTAAAGCCTCATTGCCATTTTTTCACTTTTTCTTTTTTTTTCCTGGTCACACTGTTTGCATTTTTTCATTAGAAACCAAGCAGATGCAGCGAGGGGTGTAGATAGTTTGAGGCCTGTGGGTAACTGCTGATTATCCAAATTGTAATTGCAGCTCTGTAGCAGCAGCCATGTTGCAGCACAGCTGTCACTGTAGGGTTTAACAGGGTCATTCCAGTCTGAAAGAGTAGTGTGCTGAAGATCCACTGTGACACCATATCATCATTTACTGGACAAGACCAGCAGTGCTTTTGTTTGGTTGATGTCATTTACAGAACCAGTCCCTCTGTTAAAACTGGTGATTTGAGGGCTTGGTCCTAATATTTGCTAGAAGACACATATTAAGGGAACAAGATTTGTGAGGAATGGGACCTGATCTGTGCCTGCACAAGCATCAGGGTTTTTGAGCACACTGATACCCATGTTGTTGGTCCTTCCCCATTCTGGTTTTGGCCTTTCAAAATTTGGTGGTGGGTTGAGCCAGTAATTCTATTGCTTTTAATGGAGAGGTATGCTGTGCTGTGCTTAGACTCAGTTGATTTTAGGTGTCAGATCAAAATCTGATATTTAAGTCTTAAATGCTGTATAGACCCCAGATTGTTCTGTTTTTAGAGAGTACAGAAAAACCATGCTGAGACACCCAGGGCTACATTCAGACATCCTCTTCTAGTTGTTCCCTTCTCCAGATTGCTCACATGACTTACTCCTAGCTTGTTTCAGTCAAAAATATTCAGTTGTCAAAGAGCTGCTGTTTAAATGTTGAAGCTAACCCAGCTGGCTTTGACAGAAGTGCCTGAAGGAGCACATGTGCAGAGGTCAGCTGGGAGACTGGAAGGGAATAAGCAGTAGCTGGAGGCAATAACATCTTCAGTTATTGCAGAGAAGGATGAGTAGCCAAGGCCCAGGCTGGCAGGAGCACAGGAGTAGTGGTGTTATCTCAGTGCCCCATGGCAGGTGACACACTCTGCTTCTCAGGGCTTCCAGCTCAGCTCAGGTATCCCTGCATGCCACCCCATCTCACACAGAGCCTGTGCATGTGCTTCCCCTGTAATGTGCCCATTCCTCATTCAATTGGTCTTCTTGCTGAAAATTACTTGGCCTCAGTCTGTTCTCCAGGCAGAGTCAAGGGGAATGAAGTGGTGCTGTCACTTGAATGTTCTGAAGGTGCTGGTGTTGAACACAGCATAAAGAAATACAGCTCAAGATTTGCTTTGTCTTCACTGTTTGAATGAGGAACTGGCATAGGTGGATTCCTTAAAATTCGTTTTAATTAATTTCAGACAGGAAAAAAAGTAAAAGTTCATTATTGATTTGTTAGAAGAGGAAAGCATGCTCATTTAGGCTGTATGTATTACTTTTTTAGCTAATACATGGGACCTTCATAGGCTGGCTATTGTAACAAATTACATCATTTTGGAAAGATGTAATTCTAATACAAAATCTGATTTAACTGTTCCTGAGCAGTTATAGTCTTCACTTCTAGAAAAGCCATTACCTTATTTTTGTGTTTTCCAAAACCTACATTTTGTGTTTTGGAACTAGCAGTTCCGTTTCAAACAAATGAGTCTTTCCATAACTACACTAGCAAAATCCAATTTCAAATGATTAGTGCATTTTTTAGGAAAGAGAAAGAAGAGCAGCACTTCATTTTTTACCGAAATGTCACATTGCTGCCTGTCTTTGGGACAATGCTTCAGAAACAGTGAAGGTTTAGTCCCACAGGACAAAAGTCCCATTGGTCTGGGTTTCCTCCATAAAGGTGCTGCTCAAACACCACACATACCTGCCTGGGCATCCAACTTCTGTTGATTTGAGTAGGAGTGAGGTGCCTGTTTACTTCTAGGGAATTAAGCCAGTTTAAATTTCACTTCTATTTACCCAGCAGTTTCACCTGCCTGCCTTTTGCCAGCCTCCAGCCAGTGCAGTGTCTGTACCTACAGAACTTTTTCCCTTACATAAGACATCGCCCTTCAGCCATGTCTCTGCCCTCCTGTGTTATCTGTAGACCATCAGTGCCCTCTGCTGAATGGAGGGAGCTGTGGTTGCAAGCTGGAACGGATACAGCCCCTTCACTTCCAGCACAGCAATGAATATTTCATGGCCTGCTGTGGATAAAAGCTCACTGGTGTTTTCTGTACTGGTGCTGCTTGTTAAGTTTCCCAAGAAATCAGTGTATGTCAAAGTGTTTGCTTAAATCCACTGAAATGTGTCTTCTTTTTTTTAAATATACAAATGAAGTTTCTGAATTGGCATGGCTTGGATCAGGCTCTGTGTTTTCTTTGCTGTATCATTCTCATTCCCTTGTTTTTCTTGCTGTTATTTGTAATAGTTTGCAGTTTTGAATTTTTTGCTTTCTGCTGTGTGTTGGCTATCACTCAATGCATAACCCCTGTTGATTGATGTACTATCTTTTGTTTCTAGGTATGATGGTGATCAAATCACTGGTGATAAGGAAAAGTTTGCAAGGTAGGCGTGTCCTGTAGAGGTCTTCTGCTGAGAGAAAAGAGGGGGATGTTCGTGTCCAAAAAACCTCAGTACGTGTGCCTTAGCTTAGAGAGATGGTTATTCTGTTTTAGGTGGGATGATGATCAAAGTAGTGCTGACACAGAAGGGAAAGGTAGGAAAAAGAGAAGTCAAATATGGTTTGCCCCCTTTTTTCTTTTATATGATGCTGTTCATACTGATCTTTTGGCTGTTCCAAAACTGCTTGAAGTACAAACCCATAGTGGTTTTGGATCAGTTCCCCTGTATCCCAAAATTTAATGTCCCTTTGTAATTTCTGTATAAAAACAAGGTTAGAAATTACAGAATTAGGACATCATTCTGTACAGGTTTGTGAATGCCAGGGTTCCTAGGACGTACACTTTGGAAGAGCAGCACAGCCCCTCTTTTTCCTTTAAGGCTTTAAATTTGAACTAGTTTCAGGAAACTTTTGGGGTATTGTCTGCTTGAACATTTCCACAGCCAGTAGATTAACATGCTGTTACTTTCTAGCTTTTAAGATCATAAATGAAGTGGACTATTGGGATACTCCTTTTCTCTCAGGAAGTTTTACAGTCTCTTTGTTTAGTCTCTATAATGGTTGTTTTCAGTGTCCAGAAGTACTAAAATACTTGAGTGGTAGACAATGTATTATGTACTTAGAAGTGTGAAATGTATGTTGAATCTGTCTGTTCTTTGTCTCTCTCTCTTTTTTTCTTAACCACCGCTTCTGTGAAAATGCTGAACTTAGAGCAAGCTTTCATCATGTAAAAATGCTTTTATCTTCCCTGTGTCCATATTTATCTGCATGTACCAGCTGGCATGTACACACATGTGCTCTGTGTACATGTGCACTGTCACACCAGCTGTGGGTGTGACCCAGCTCCCCCTGTTCCCTCCTACATCTGTGCAGACCCACACCGGGGCTGTTCCTCAGCCAGCTGAAATGAAAAGTTCACTATTACAGTGTCCTGGACTGTGACCTCAGGCAAGGCTTGGCTGTAATTTACTGAGCATAGCTGGATTTTCTGCATCCCACAGTAAGCATAGGAATAGTAACTCTGCATGTAGCCCTAACAAGTGTTGTTTCTGCAGACTGTGCCTCATGCATGTAACACCTGTATGTGCAGGGGCAGGAAAAAGCAGGGCAAGCACTTGCATTCCTCTATTTCAGGAAGCAGCATACAATTCTTTCCTGCATTTTAAGAAAAGACTTGATTCCTAAAAGTATCCAAAAAGTGTGCCAAGCCTAGCTTCTGCTTTCATGGTCAGTCTTCATAGCAGTCAGCTCCTACGAATGTTGCAGTTTCTTTTAATGTTGTGTTATCACATCAGTCAATGCTGGTGGACTCTCCAAGTGATCACCTCTCACATCTTGTTGGATCAGCCAGCGATCCCACAAGACAATGCCATGCACAGCTCATTGAAATCAGTGGAAGATGCTGCTTTGACAACTGAAGCATCATCTACCTGTCGTGTACTTGTATTTAGCTGCCACCTGACAGGTACAGTATGAGAAGAATAAGTGCTGGGCACTGAAGCATTCTAGGTCCATTTGGACCATTTCAGATGTATATATGGGTGTGATTCATTAATACTTATCAAGCAGTGGTGATTTCCAGAATGTGAAAACTGAACTCTGAGATGTTTATTTCTGAAAGATTCTGGTGGGTGTCCATTTTGGGATTTCTCAAATTTGACTCACCACCTCAGCCATATGATTTCTCTAAAGGATGAGAACATTGCAGCCTAGCCCAGTTTGGGGCAGCATCAAGTACTGTCATTGTTGCTTCCCTGCTGTGCTAAATCGTCCCTGAACATAAATTCCGGTCTATGTCTGACAAGCCAGATGTTTACTTGCTGTCTTTTGTACTTCATTTATTTATTAGAATTTTTTTTTTGTATGTAGTGTTATCACTTATATGGTCCCAGTGCTGCAGTCTGATCCTGCAGGCATGTAGTAACTCCCTGCAGGGATGTGGGGTGTTCCAAACAGCATCGTTTGGGATCTGTGTTGTCACTGAGTGGGCTTTTTTCATAAGTCAATGCTGATGTTTCCTGCTGACCTGATGCAGTTGTTAGTGAGAGGTTTCCTCTAAAGGACACCTTTTATGAGAAGCTGAGAGATGCATCAAGCAAATCTGGGAGTTTGATTGGAGTTGGCAGATGTTAGCTCCTCACATATTTCTACTTCATTTTTGTCCTTAAACCAAAGGAGATTAAACTGTTTAAGAGATTAAGGCCACAAGCCAATAAATAGAAATACAGGTTCTTTTCACAGCTATGGACAAATCATATTTATCTGTCTGTGGCCTGGATTTTCTGTCTGTAAACGGAGGGATAACAGTGGTTGGCTTTGTAAAGCACTTTGCTCTCCCGGGGTGCAAACAGCAAAACAAGTGCGAAGCATTATGATTCATTACCTCCAATTGAGATTCTTACACTGCTCACATCTCTTTCTGTTGCTTTGGTGTTTCTTTAAATGCTCAGGGAGAATCACAGTGAGATTGAGAGGCGCAGGAGGAATAAGATGACCCAATACATCACGGAGCTGTCAGACATGGTGCCCACGTGCAGCGCCCTGGCTCGCAAGCCCGACAAGCTGACCATTCTTCGCATGGCCGTTTCCCACATGAAATCCATGAGGGGCACTGGAAACAAATCTACTGATGGAGCTTACAAGCCTTCCTTTCTTACTGAACAGGTAGAATTTACAAAAATGTTGGTTTTCCCTGTTTTTTTTTTGGTGTTAAAAGGCATAGAGCCTCAGCTTGATCCTGCACAGTAGTGTAGCAGCTAGTACCGGTATCCAAGGTGTGAATTCAGACAGTTTTCTGGTGACTGTTTGGACTTGATCTTAACACTCTGACAGATCTTTCTTTTTGGAGAAGCAAATTGGCATTCTTACCATTGAGATCTGTCCATCTGAAAAACAAGTTACTCACTGCTTTGCAGAAAGGAATTTTCACCTTCAGATCTGGCTTCTTCCCATCCTAACAGAGATTCACTAAAATAAGTAAAAATTAGTCTGGAAGTACCTGCCTTTCTCTCTGGGGATTAGAGGAAGGTTGAAAACATCATTTGTCTTAATGCTGGAGTTCCCAGCAGCTGAACTGAGCAGAGATGAATCCCATCTCTACTGGCCAAGGTGCTTCTTGGTTACGTTTTTGATGGAAGGAGGAAGATGCACCCAGTGCTTGAAGGAAAACTGTGTTTACTGAGCACATTGAAAATTCCTACCACCTCCATTATATTTGAAGTCCTATGGGTGTAGTGTTCATTTTTGTGGTCTGAAGTGATTTAAGCACTTACACATGGAAGTTATGGCTGGAGGCAATGCTTCTTTCTCTTAGATAAACAGCAGCTGCTGCTGACCCCTCAGTGCTCATGACTGCTTGTTCCAGCTCTCCTGGATTGTGTTTCTGGAGGGACTGTGCCATTCTGCTGGTGGCACACCCTAGTCACTTCTCATTACAATTTTTTTTTAATCTTGCAGAATTACAGAATTTGCTTTCATCATTTTTAATAATGTGCAAAACTGATTATACCATCCTCAGTATAGCGTGGCCAGCTGTGCTATGAGGTTTGTTTTTTGTTTAGTCAGTAGTTCAGGATCAATGTGCTTTCTCTATAACAAAGCAGCAGAAGTTGACAATCTGTTGAGTGTTTCTTGAGATGAGTTATCAATTTCTTAGTAGTTAGCCAGATTTTTATCCTCACCTTACCAGCTAATACCTACCACTGGAACACTAACCCTGCTGAGACATCCCACCTGGAATGGGACTCCATGTTTGAGTTCCAGGTGCAGGATCTTAACAAGCTCTGGTGGTCACTGGAGCCACCAAGGCCTGTTCAGGCTTCTTTTGCAGGAATTGGAGTGGTAGTTGTCATCCTTTGCTATGAGAGATTTTCAAGCTCTGTTAAGGAAAGGGAGTATTTCTGGGTGATGCTGAGGCTTCACACTCACAGGCTGGAAAACCTCCAGAACCTTCTTGTGTAGTGGCTCAGGGCCCTTAATGGAAGAAGAGGCTGGGGATTCTTTCCTAATTTCCATTACACTTTCTGCCTTTTATCTGGTGACTGTTTAATTTACAAACAGAGCTCATCCTGAGCAGGAGCAGGGAGAACCAAACTAGAAAGTCTTATTGCTTTCTTTCCAACTAAATTATTTAGAATTTTTAATTAAGGGATGAGTTTGCCATGAGTTAGAGCTGTTCATTTCCTCTGTTTGTACTCTGAAATATCTTTTTATTTTTTAATGTTAGATGCCTGTCACAGATTATGCAGTGAGTATTAGTTGTTTATTTTCCTTAAGTGCATGGAGATCACCAGAGGAAAGGCAATAACAGAAAATAAAACGTTGTTTGTTATTGAGATGGGCAATTTATGCCTTGCTGCAAGTTTGTGTTGTTACATCAGTGAAAATTTCTCTCTCAGTTTTGATCAGCTAGTAAGATCACAAGAAAACAATATTTTCTGACAGTGACAGATGTTATATTTAATTCCTTTTCCTTGCTGGCATTCTAATCAAATCCTTTCTTTTGAAGGAACTGAAACACCTTATCCTGGAGGCTGCAGATGGGTTCCTGTTTGTAGTTGCAGCTGAGACGGGAAGAGTGATCTACGTGTCAGACTCGGTGACTCCCGTGCTGAACCAGCCGCAGTCGGAATGGTTTGGCAGCACTTTGTACGAGCAGGTTCATCCAGATGATGTGGAAAAGCTGCGAGAGCAACTGTGTACATCTGAAAACTCCATGACAGGTCAGAAACGGCTGATGTGTGCCTCTGGGTGTTCAGGATCCTGGAGAGCTTTTCCTGGCATTCAGAGTGCCAGGTGTAAAAATCTGGTTGAAGTGAAACTCCGCTAGATTAAATTGTGTTTTCTTGCAGGCAGTACAGTAATGTAAACCTTCTTTTGAGTGACTGCATTTTGCTTCCTATTCATTGACTTCAGTCAAACCACCTTCACGTAGCCCTGCATTCAAACTCTGGTTTGGAATCTGGATTGTTCTCAGGCTTGGTCTGGAAATCTAGATTGTTTTCATTTCATCCTCAATGAACTTGTGACTTCTTTACAAGTATGTGTTTCTTTGGAGCAGTGTTTAATTTGAAGTCAAAAATCATACCTCAGACTTTTCTGTTTTCATACAAGTTCCTTGTGGTTTGCTAATTGGAATCTTGAAGGGAAAAAATCCAGTGTTTGGCAACTAAAAATATACTGGATTTTAATCATGAGGCTCCTGTGCAGTAGTGTAAATTACCTGAAAGTTGATTACCTATCATGTTGCATGTAAAACTAAACCATATTCATATCTACAACTCTGACTTTTACAGTTATTCATGCTCAAAGCTACCAATAGGAACCTACCTTGTCTTAACAGGATATGTGTATGGTACAGCTGTGAGAATTAGTTAAATCCAGTGGTAACTCAAACTTGGAAAGGAGGAAAGTTCTCTTTTTATTCTTCACGTATTCTGTTTATAGCTGAAGGGAAAAATGTAGGGGATAATATTCAAAAAACCCCTGATCCTTGCAGAAGTCACATAATTTCTCTTTGCTTTAGTAGTTAAGATTTCTGACCTGGTTTGCTGGAAGTTTTGTTGTGTTTCATAACTCAAAGGACAGCGATCCAGTTTTGAGTGAACCTGCACACTGTTTACAGCTTCCATGTCAAAACAGTGCCAAATTCATGATTTCCTGTGGTTTGAATGTGATGTGGTTTTGGCAGAGCTTTTGTCTATTCAAAGGGGAAGCTCAAAGCAAAATTCTGTGGTGAAACTCCAGATGGAAAGGAACCAAGTGAACAGTTAGGGAAACCTGTGCAGGGCAAAACAGCTGAGTTTCATACCACGAGACTTGCAAAAGAGCACAACCTCTGTTTTTATTATGTAGCCTGTAATACATTTTAACATTCATACCATCTTGTCCAAGAAGCAATTACTCTAGTGCCTCAGTGAACAGTCATGTTTTGACTTCCAAAAGTGCTCAGTTATGGGACTTAACCTGCTCAAACCAGAGCTGGGCTAGACAAATGCAGAGCGCTTCTGAAAACCCAACTCTGTACTTTTTCCAGCCTTAGCTATGGGCTTTTCTTCTGCACTGGATTGATCTGTTGCCAGTGGAAAGAGCAGTTCAATAGTATTTATAGAGCTAAATCTTTTCCCTGACTGAATCTTTTGGAGTTGTCAGATTGACACAGAAGACCTGTAAATCTGGTGTACATGGACAGCTGAACATTTGCCCAGCATGAGGAAAGCAGGGTTGCCTGCTCAGCTTTTTAAATATTTTTGTTTTAAAGGTGTGGCTGGTGAAGTACAGTAATTTTGTTTACAAGTAGTTCTGTCAGTTTGTGGAACATACAGACCACCAGAAAGTTCTAGATTTATTATTTTAAACTTGTATTTCTTCCACTCCACAAGGTACTGTAAAATAAGAGAGGCAGTCTTCTATAAGGACTGTCAGTCCAGCCTCAATTTGTTTCTAAACATCAGGCACCATCATTCTTGCTCCTTTGAGATAGCTTTCTAGGAGAAAGGTGATTCTAGAGTCCATTCAGCCAGTTACACTTCCCTTGATGTAGCACAGGCCATATGGAGAGCAGAAGCTTTGTAACAAGTACTGAATGAAATCTTGCAGTGACCTGAAATAACGTGTGTCTTAGTGACATTTCAAAAGATGTCAAGGAGGCAAATGCATTCCCTCTAATTTGGTGTTTATTAAACCAAGTTTTCCTTGGCTTTCCAAAGGCATGTTTCATGCAGAACAAAGGGCAATGTAGAGCTTGAAAGTGATGGAAACCACAAGCCAGTCAGCTGCATCTAGAGTGTTTTTTGCTCAGAGTGAAGTTCACTACAGGCAGTAGAACATCCTCATCTCGTGGTGACATCTGGCTGTTGAGCACAGAATCTGCTTAGGGAAAAGATTTTCAAGTGAGAGTTCTGATTTTTAATTTTGCTCTCTTCTTCATTTTCTCAGGGTACATTTTCTCAATGCTATAACGTCCCCCTTCAGCCCTTGAGCTTGGGAAGGCAATGACAGCATTTTGACTCAGGAGAAACTTCACTTGCCCTGCAGCAGATCCGAGCAGTGTCCTTTGGTTGTAATTGTCTTGTTACAAGTGCTGATCATTAGTGTGGTATTGCTGGGATTTTCCCAGCACCTCTTAGCAGTCCTGCTACCCAGAGATGCTGTTCCAGACCCTGAGAACTTGGGAGGCTGCCACTGCCAATGGGGAGGGACTGAGAATAAGCCAGTGGAGGAAGCAGGCTCCTGCTCACATTTCTGCCCCCAGGAATAAGGCTGGGACTGGGGCTGTGCTCACATGAGCATTTCTTTGGCAGCCACACAGCTTATGCAATCCTCACCTCATTTCACCCTCTCCTCCTTTGGCATTTCTGTGGTACTTACATATGAGTCACATCAAGGGGTTGACCTGCTAAAAGCTAAACTAAGCTAAAACCCCTTGGTTTTGGTAGAGACAACTCTTTGGCCCACCTGATCATGGGGTTTCTCAAACTCTTGTGAGTGCTAACACCAAGGAGAAGCAGGAAGTGAATAGTTAGGAGCAGACAGGACTACAGGACCTGTAAAATATATGTCAAATTGAAGTGTCTGTTAACCATGGCCTCAACCACGTGGTGTGTTTGGGGAGTTAATTGCTTGCTCTTCCTTGAAATATTAGGATATGGGGAAGGATGGATAGTTTATATTTAATTTTGTGTCCTTGGAGACTTTATTCCCTGGAAATAGAACAATTGTCTGCTTGTTTATTGTGCATTAATTGCTAACACATTGTAGCAACAGGAAAGCTGAACTGTGAAGTGTATGAACAGTTACAAATAATCTAGAAAAGAGCAGCTGAGCCGTGATGATGGCAAAAAATTGAGCTCCCAAGAAGTTTTTATGTGCGTCATGTGCGTGATTAATCAGAATGGGGCAGATATTCAGAGTGATAATTCATTTTCCCTCTTTGTTCTTGAAAATCTGCAGATGTCAAAATAAATCACTTCAAATATGGATGAAGATCAGATCCCATGGGAGGATCCATTAGCAGAGAGCTCTTTGTGCTCAGGGTGCACTTGTGGAACTTGGGGCATGTTGGGTTCAGGTGCAGGCTCAGTCCCAGTGCAAGTGAGAGCCTCTCAGCTGCAGACAGCAAATATCTAATGGTACAGGGAACAGACAGAACTTAGATTTAAGTGTCAAAGCCACTTTTGAAGAATTCCTCTGCTACATTAGCTTTCCAAAAAATGACTGAGCAAGTACTGTAGTAGACTGTCCTTCTGTTAAAATGCAGTGTTCCAGAGCAGTTTGCAAGACTGATTTCTACAAATCTAATTCTCCATAAGTAGTTCATGAAAGAATAGAGTGATGAACACAGACAACTCTCTATGGTTGCCTGGAAATATTCCCAGTGATTCCATGATGTGTCTGAGATGCAAGATCCCTGTTCCTGCACCCAGCATCTCCAGTGGTGCAAATGGGAAACACCCAGGTTTGTTACCTTCAATTCTGGGCTGCAGGCAGCACAGCACATAGAAATCAGCTATAACATCTCCCTTCAGCCTCTGTGCCTAGGTGAGGCAGGGAGCAGCGTTTGCCATCCCACCCATGACACAAAGGCTCCTCAGGACAGTTGGGTTCTCCAGGAGTCCTTGCAAACTGTTCCAGCTGAACAGTTAGGGGGTGCTGAAAGTGCAGAGCAGTGAAAATTATGAGAACCAGAACCTCTACAGCTTTCATTTTCAAGTGATTTAAAAATGACTAAATCACTTTGCTTGCTAGCTGACAAAGATTAGTTGAGGTTACTTCTGGACAGAACTTGTATGCCAAGTTTAGTCTTGGCAAGATCTTTTATTGCCATATTTTTTAAGTGCAACAAAGTAGAACTTCATGATGGAAATGGTGACTGACCACAGCAAAAGTTGAGCTGATAGGCATCCCTTGAGAAGAAAAAAGCATTATATGACAATTTTCTGTGGTTCATGTATACTATGGAAGCATCACTCCATGCTATGCAAGCATAGCATTTGGACTGGGGAACCTGTCTCATAACATGTTGTCTTGCAGTGATGATTTCAGCTTAGGCAGTTTTCTGTCCAGCTGCAAACCCTTGTTACCGAGCAGTTTGTAGACACAGCCACAAAATCCAAATGTTGCAGATAGAGTCAAATTGTGAAAATGAGAAAACTGTTCAGCTTGAAAGAGGGAAGTGCCAGAGACCAGTGGCTCACCAGTGGAGAGGCAGAGTAAGGCATTCTACAGCACTGAACAGATGATAAATAACCATGAGAAAGAGAAAATTTGGGCTAACTTTTCTCCTCAACACATAATCTTCCTGAAAATCAGGATTGTTTGTTCTGTGAGCTGCCCTATCCTGCCATGTCTGTTTTCCAGCTCTGATTTCTGCATGATCTTTCTTAGAAGGAAGAGGATGGTTCTCATATTGACAGCCAGCCAAGTGAATGCAAATGTGTTTTGAACTCTGACTTGCCATGAATTATTTAGAACTCCAGCTGATACAGAGAAGAGCTGGATGAGACTCCCATTTGGCTTCACATAGAAAATTCTCCAAAGAAATTCAAAGACTGAGTTGAGCCATGACAAGAAACACAGTCCTGGCAAATACAATCCTGTTCTGCCTTGAATGTCATCATCAGTAATAGTAAAACTCATGCTTAATGGAAAAGTAATATATTATCAAAACAATGCATGGGTTGAGTTCTGCACTCTATTGGCAAACCACTGTATTAGTTTCTCCACATCCACTTTAAAATTGAATCAGTCTATTTATTTAAAAAAAAAAAAAGGGGTAAAAATGTCTATTGCAAGTATTTGTGCTGAAAGGTCTATACCAAAAATATGTTGTCAGAAGGTCTGTCATTTGTAGACATTAAGATACTTGTCAAAGATTGATACTTGTCTACTCAGACTCAGAGCTCTTAATACTCTCTGGGAAAAAAAATGAAAAGAAATTAAAAATCCCTTTTTTCGGGGAAGCGTATTTTTGCTAAGACAATTGACTAAACAAGAAGCTGTCTTAGAGCTCCCTTGGGACTTTGTTCTGTAGCCTTTGGTTCTGAAGAGCACATTTGTCAGAGGTTTATGCATCAGAAAGGTACTCTGTGTGTGAAGGGCTGTTTCAACTGACAGCATTTCATTTCCTTATTTATTTATTTTTTTACTTCTGTCTGTGAGCTCTTTTAAGTACATGAACCCTAAAGAACCATCTGTCTGTGAAACGTGCCCAGCCCAGCAGATTGGAAAGTCAGAGAACAGAGAATTAAAACCAGATCCCTGCATTTTTGATTTTAACATGTTAGTACAGGGTGACTGACCTAGTAAAAGTGTTGTCTCTGGGCAGGTAGGGAGCGAGTTGTATAATATTTTGTTTATAGAGAGTTAATAGCTACTTGTGCTTTTTATCCCAGCATACAACAGAGGTTTTCACTGAATGTCTGTGAAGCATCACAACCCGTAGAGTGAAGACAAGCAGGCACCCAGTAAACAACACACAGCAGAGCTGGTGGGATGGGGAGGAGAGAAAGTTTCCACAGACATGATATGTCCTGAATTCTTTTATGTCTCTGCAGAACTGTCCAAGACTTGACTCAGTTTTTTTATGGGATTTTCCACCCACCCACACATACCCACACAGCCCCCACTTTATTCCTTGGAGGGTTGGAGGCTGGAGACAGCTGTGTCAGGATTATTGTACCTGCAATGGAAGGTAACAGAGATTTCTGAAAATAGATGCTTCAGCACTGTGGTTGCCCTGAAAAAGAAGGAACAATTCTTGAAACATACTACTGCCATGTATAGAATGTATATGAGTGGTTGATGTGAACAGCATATTTTGGGTTCTAGTCTGTTTTTACTGTAGAAAAGCCCATTTTGGCAAGGCATCTTTTTGTCTTTTAAGTGTGAAATCTGGAAAGAGGTTTGCCTTGTTGTTGACAACTACCAAATCATCATGTGATACCTGTTTTTCAGTAGAGTTATGTGGTCCCACTGGCATTGCTGCATTGCTGGGAGTGAAGAGGATGTTTCAGATGTGAGACTTTCCATCCACACCAGCCCATTGCTGTGCTGTTGTTCCAGAGAAAAAGACCTGCCCATATTTTTGTGGACTGCTTGTTCTCACAGCAGGAAGGTCACAGTGCCAGCCAGAGATGGCCTTAGAACTTGGGCAGTGCCAAGCATAGGAATTTGTGGATTTTCAGCTTCAGTCTGTTTAGCCCGCAGGATTTTTACATGCAGGATGGAGGAAATGAATGTCCTGCTTCTTCCATCCCTATTCTGTTTGCAAGTAAATGATTTAGGGCAGGAAAAAAGGAAGTTGTGACTGTAGGGCATCCTAGAGTACTATTCCTGCCCTGTGGCACACTAGAGAGTAACACAGACATAAGAGGAAACAGTCTGCTCTCAAAAAATTGGTACTTTCAAATGATCATATTTTAAATGTATGGTACATTTAATCTCTCAAACATTCCAAGATAATTTTGTTTTCCTTTGGTCTTTAGGACTGTTTCTGTGGGGGGAAAAAAAATCCCAAATGCTGGGAGAAGCCAACTATGTATAAAGCAGGTCAAAAGCAACTCTTACACAAACACAGTGACCCAGTGGTCTCCCTGCTGCTGACACATTCCATTTGGGTGGATAGTACTGGAAGAAAAACCAGTGATAATAAATTGCATTTTTTAAAAATTACTTTGGTAATTATAATGGTGGTTTAAAGAGGTCAGTACATACTTTTACCAAAACAAGGAAAACAACTTTAGCCTAGTACTCCTGAGACAAACTTACTACACCTGATTAGCATTAGGGAATGCTTTTAGGGTGAATTTTCATGTGTTTGGACGTGCACATGCAAGTGGGTTTTGTGGTTGCTGTTTCTATTCAGTCTTCACCTTGAATTTCCTACTTGGAAACTGCTGCATTCTTGGGTCTGTTATCACAGATGTTGGACTGGATCACTTTCACTTGCTGGGTTTCAAGGGTGGTGGGTACTTCTTTAATGTTCAATATTTGTTCAACCTCCTCTGTTTTGTTAAACACGATGAGATATATGGAGTTAGTGGGGTTTTCCTCCCTTTCAAAAATACTGGAGTTTTACAAATACCTGAACAACTTCCTTGGTTAACACATTGGCAGTAAAACAGTCCAAGTGTGCCTGGAGGGTTTTGGCACTGGCAAACCTGCAACCCTCTCAGGTTCTTCAGTGCTTTGATGGCAACAGCTGCTGGGAGAATGCAGCTTTGACATCTGCCTTGTGGAACAGGAGCTTTCACTGTTGTGTTGTCTCAATGAAGTCAATATAAGGCACTGAAATATTTTATTATTGATGATGAGCTGTAGTAGCAGCCTAGGGAGGTGTGGGGAGGAGGGGTGCCTTGTGTGTAGGAATATTCCACCTGTAAAATTGGTTTATCCTGTGCTGCTGTCATCTCTCCATCCTTAGCTGAGGCTCAGCTCTCTGGCAGCAAAGAGAGCATTTCTTGGTCTTTGGTCCTGCCCTGGCCTCCCACCAGCTTGCTGAATCCACAGCTCCCACTGGCTCCTCTCTGATGCCCTGCTTGGAGCTGTGTGGAGGGAAGAGCCTCCCATGTGGCAGCTCACAACCAGTGGCAGCATGGCCCATGGGCAGAGTTCTTTAGTTTGATCTGTTTTATTGCAGTCCCTGGGATGTGAACTTATGTCTCCAAACATTCTTCTTTCTATTTTCATAGTGTGGAGACTTTTGCTTTTGATTTTTAAGTGTCTGGAGTCTTCAAAAAGAGAATTTAAACCTATAATGGATGTTTTGCCACACACACTTTATTTTAATTGAACTAAAGAAGTAGCCTGCAAAAGCAACCAGACAGCATCCTTGAGCCTTTTTCTCCTCCCTCTCTTTCCCTTCTCATGTGTTTAAATTTAATTCTGTCCACAGCAATGTATCTTACAAGGTCATCTTGTGGTCATTATTTCCTCTAATGAACTATTCCATGGTGTGTCACCACAGCCAGATTTCAGACAATACTAGTATTTACTAACAAAGCATAAATCCCAGTTACTTGAGTTTGATAATGAAGTACAAATAATATAGAATGCCAGGAGCTGAAGCTTTTTTGGCAAAAGGGCTTTTCAGTAAAGCTTCTTGTTGAGCATCCAAGTGAAGCAAATAGATTAGTTTAGAAGCTACTTACAACGTTTGTGTATTGATTTATTATGCAGCTGTGAATGGTAAAAGAATAAATTACGTATTTCAGTGTTGTTTTGGATAGCTGTTCTGTCCTGGGAGTATCTGCTGATGGTACTTTGGAGTTTCTGGGGTTTCCAACCCTTTTTCTAGAAAGTCCAGCTTTCTTTTGAGGAGCTGTTTGTACAGGTGTTACTGTGATAGTTTTCTCCGTCTCAGTCTTTCCTTCAGGTACATCTGATATTTGTCACAGAAGGGGTACCTCGACTGCCCAAATCATGGAGCCATGAACTTTGTCATAGGTACTTGTTTTGGGAATGAAAACACCTGCAGAGATCACAGATAGATGCTGTGTATTTATGTCTACAGATCTGTATGGGCTTCAGTAAGCTATTTTACTTAATATTCTGAATGTGCCCCTTACTTTCAGTAACCATTCTTGAGAGTTCAAATACATTTGGTTAAAGTGTTTTATGGGTTGGTTTTTTGAGGGTTTTTTTTGTGTTATAACTTAACTTTCAACATATGCTTTGAATTATTTGCTCCAGTTTCAAGTCCAGTTTTTCCAGGTCCATCAGCAAAGAGACTTGCATGTGATCTGTAACACTATCCCTTCAGATAGTCCCTGAAAATTAACTGAATAGCAAGGCTCAAAAGCCCACACAGTTTCCTTTTTAATTTAATTAAAATGATGCATATTTGCCCAACACTGTGGAGAATGACATGATGCAGACTGGTTAGTCAAACATGAAGGCAGGCACAGCAGGGACTTTTCAGCCTCATGAGCTTTTGTAATAACAAGTTGTATTAAGCAAACAACTGTGTAGCATGAGGGGTTTCTTATTGAAAAACAAGAGGAGGTGAGAAAGCTTTTCAATTTTCCCCTTGTGGGTCAGTGTCTCCAGTTGGTAAGTAGAGACCAGACAGATATTTAAAAATAGGTGCATTTCAGTTGCATTACTTATTTTTCATTTTTTTAAACTTTGCTGTTGATTGGTTCAACTCTTCATTCTATTGTAGGAATGTCATAACTTGACTCTAATGCTTATACAACGCCTTTTGCAATTAGATGATGTAAACCTTAACATATTTAGAGAGGTTCAAGTAATCCCCCTGAGAAGCTAGGCCAGTGAGGAGAGTGAGCTTTGATGGTTTATATTTATAACCATGGAATAGTTTTGCTTGGAAAGGACCTTGAAGTCTCATTCCACGCTCCCCCCCTGCCATGGGTAGGGACACCTTCCACTGGACCAAGTTTCTCAGAGCTCCATCCAGCACTCCAGGGAAGGGGCATCCACAGCTTCTCTTGGCAACCTGTGCCAGGGCTTTGCCACACTCAGAGTGAAGGATTTGTTCCTCATGTCTAATCTAAACCTCTTCAGCTTAAGGCCATTTGTCATTGTCCTTTTACTCCATGCCCTTGTAGAAAGTTTCTCTCCTTCTGTCTTGGAGGCTCCCTTTAGGCACTGGCAGGGGCTCTAAGGTCACCCCAGAGCCTTCTCTTCTGCAGGCTGGACAATCCAGCTCTCCCAGCCTCTCTTTATAGCAAAGGTGCTCCTGCCCTCTGAGGAGCCATCTTCATGGCCTTTGGGCTAATTTGTTTTATACTGATATATCCAGAGGCTACTACTGCATGTAAATAAGACATTTAGTCTGTAGTCTTCTCTTGGAAGCATAAATTTAAGCTGATTGTGCCCTGTTAAACATATAGGTGTCATGAGATTTATAAAGACTTACAGAGAATACTGTGCATTATATTGTTGAGTATTTTTATCTACATCTGCAGCATTTTGAGAACTCTTGTCAGTCATGTGAGCTTGGGCCCTGTTCCTCTGCTGCTGACTGACTGCAGGCAGGAGAAATCATTCATTTGGGTTCACTGTCCTCACCTTTAAAATAACAGTAAAGGTGTCAAAGTCCTCTGGGAGCTGCTGTGATGTCTGCTAACAGCAAATCCATGCTCCAAACCAGTTATTTATTTTGTATGTCAGTACATTTATTTATCAGTGTACTGCACTGTAGTGGTGTGTGCAATGGGGTAGGGCTATGGGGCTGCTTCCTGCTGCAGGATAAAACAAGCACCTGGCAGGGACAGGGAAGTCCCCCAGCACATGGGACAGGGAAGTCCCAGCCTGGGGGATCTAAAGCAGTCTCATAACATTTGGGTGGAAGGCAGTGCCAGCTTTGGAGCAAGAGCCAAAGAGCAAGAGCAACTGCATTTTATCCCTGCCATCCCACAAGTTTCTTGGTTGGTATGTGTGCAGTATGATCACAGCTGGGAAGTCCTGTGTGGTCCCTGATGCAGTTCCAGGCAGTGTGAGCTGACTGATTTTACACTTCTGCTGTATTCTCAAGGGATATTTGTACAGCAATGTCCCCTTGGCTTCATTCTTGTGGAGAATTTACCAGGCACAAACTCCTGTGTGGCAGAGGAGAGGTGTAAGTGTTGTGCTGCTGTACAGGAGGCTGGTAGGGTGCAATCCCATGTGGGCACATCCCATCCTCTGCACAGTCAGACCAGCTGGGAAGCAAGAGTGGGAAGTATACCTGGAGAGACCTTATTTCCACCTGCAGTGCTTCTTGGTCCTTCAAAATTCTGAAAAGATCATAATATTAATATTATGGAAAATTTAGATTGCATCAACCATCTCCACACAATAGGAATATGTCCATTTTTGTCATTGTCCCCCCAGCTCACCCCTGCCATGTCCTCAGTTTCCTGTAAGCCAGGGATGGAGTGGTGACTCTGGTGTGGTACCAGCAGGGGATGACCTGGATGCTACCAGACACCTTCCAGGCAGAGCCAGGGGCTCCTGCACCACAGGGGAGACAGTCTGGGAACAGACCATTCACTCTCTGACAGATGTGAAGCAGGAATGTTACAGTAAGCAGCAGCTTAGTGGCTATTGCCTTGGGAGCTGCACTGTGACCTTGCTGTGAGCAAGAGAGGCAGGCTCTAAAAATCAGCACAGGTTCTGGGTGCACTGGGTAACTGATGCCAGACTGGTGCTTCTGCCCTTAGTTTGTAATTTTAAGTCAGGATGGTGTTAAGTTCAGCTGTGTTTTGAGTATTGATGCTGTTCCTGTTGCTCATGGGTTTGCTTTCCTCTTGATGAGGGGGCAGAGGGATGCATTTTTCTGTCAGTACAGTTTTATTAGGATTGTGTTGTTTGGTGTGTACTCTGATATGGGTATCTGTGTGGTAGGTAAGGCTTTGCTTTTATGAGCCTTGCCTTTATGTAAATAATAAACCCCAGAATGCTGAAAAAAGGCTGTCCATGTTTTGGGGTTTTTTAAATTTGTATATTGTTCTATTTGTATGTTGCAAACTTCATCTGGTTTATGTAAATGTGAGTTCCTGGAAGGAGAGACTTCAAATGCTGTGTTTGCAAAGCAGTTGTGATTCTTAATGTGTTCTGTAATTTTTTTAATATTGAAATCCACAGGGTGGATGTATATTTATTACACTTAATAGAGCTTAAGGCACTTGCTGAGCTGCACTAAACACAAGACAAAATTGTATCCCTTACAGTTGTGAGGCGTACATTGTAAATTTATTTTTTAATTGTTGAATTAATGCAGAAGAATTGCTCTGGCATAAGCTTATCAAGAGTAATTTTATATAAATTGATCAAATTTAGGCTATTTAGCCTTATTGGAGATGTTTTGTTTATGCATTTGTAATGCATCTGTTGTTTTGAAGAAGAGCTCTGTCAGCTGAGCACCTCAGTGTGTAAAGCTGAATGCTCAGCTGTAGTCAGTGCATATGTGTAAACTGATAAATGGCAGGTTCAAGAAGAGTTTCACCTTCTGTATCTTGACTGTTTATCTTGAACAGTGACCTGGATCTTGATTCTCTACAAACTCTAGGGCAGTCAAAGATTTTTAAGCTGATCTTTCCTGCTATTTTCTGAGAACATAATGTACTAATACAGTACATCACCACAGAAATCCTTTGTTCTCTGACCTTTCAGTTTGAGGGTGAGCTTACATTTGGAGCTGTGTTCAGCAGCAACAGTACCTTGACCATCACTTTGTTTTTATTTTTAATTATTTCCTCCATCCTGGTCTTGCTTTTTCCGGTTTTATAGTAAGATAAAGATGGTTTTAGTTTTTATAAGGATTTTTGGGTGCAGTATTCCTGTGTTGTGTTTGTCTTCCTTGAGCAGCCTGTGGAGTATTTTTGATGAACACAAAGTCATCTTTTGTTATCATGTCCAAACCAAACTTAGTTTTTCCTTTATTTTATTTTTCCTGAAAAGAAATATGTGGACAATCGGTGGCTGAGAATAATTATGAAATATATAACTTCTTCTTTGTAAGACAAGACAATATCATCTGAAAGGTGAAACTTGCTGGGTTGCTGAAGGTATTGAGGTCAATGTGAGAGTCCATATATTAATTCAGACTGTTTCCCTATCAGATCCATGATTCTGTGCAAGACAGGAGTCCATCTACTGATGAGTTAGAGGGAAATGGAAAATGGTATCATGTGCTTTGCCAGCAGTATTTCTGTGCACATGAGGCCAAACCAAATTTCTTCTGAGATCCATGAGCTGGGTTTTAACATGTTGCAGACTGGCTGTGGGCACTGTAGGGTTGTTTTAGACCAAACCATTTCAACTTGCACTGAAATCTTTGCAGAAGAATCTGCTTATGTAACAACCCTTCTTTCTAGTTACAGACTGCAGCATTCTTAGGAACTGGGAATCCAGCAGAGAAAAAAGCATCTGTAGTAGAATTAGATGTTGAAGTTTATGAAGTTTTGAATAAAAAAAAAAAAAAAACAAAACAAAAAACCCAACCCAATCTGAAAAATGTGAAAAGAACAGACTGTTTGATTACCAGGCTATAAACCTTAGCATACAGTGCAAAAACATGGAGGAAAATTTTCTAGCAGGCTGGTGCTATTGTGTGAAAGTGGATTTGAGCCAAATTCCCAGATTTGAAACCCCATGAACTTCAGTAGGCCCACGCCAGTCCTTGGCTTAGGTTCATCTCAAAACATTGCAAGCACAGAAGACGAGTTTGAACATTTTCAGTAGCAATTGGAGACCCAAAAGGAGAAGGTTTGTGCATAATCCAGTCACTGTTGGCACTCGCAAGGGACACATCAGTGCCAACGTGAGCATTTGCCCCTTGATCATCATGAGAATGCTTTTAGAGCATCTCTGAAAAACACCCTGCAGGAAATGTTTCTGGCATGTGTCCTCAGTACTTGAATCTGTTATCTCTTCACTGGTAAGAGCTTTATGTGGCTGCTCTAATTCTACCCAAATAATGAACTTGCCCATTGTCCTCAGCTCCGTGTGCCTGTGTGCCAGCCCTTTCCTGTCACAGCAGCTGACATGAGGTTCCTGGATCACACAGTGATCTCCTGCTTGGAGAACAACTGGTTTATTACAAGTTGAAGCAATGCTGCCTTCTGGATGGGGACTGTAGTGGGGAGATTTCAACAAATTATCAACTATACCTAGACCAGCCAAAGAGATTTATGTGCCTATTTTAATCAGCATTGTGCTCATTTGTTTGCTTTCTCCTTCTCAGCAGAGCAAACTCTGGTTTCCTCTGAGTTGTGCAGCTGCTGTAAAGGGCAATAAGACAGCAGTGTCAGTCACAGCAGTGCTCCTGCACTTGCTGCATGCCAGGGTTGTGTCTGGAGCTGGAGAGGGGAAAAGTTTAACACGAAAATGAGCTACATGCAATTAACAGTTTATGGGGAAGCTCGTAAAGGACCCAGCTGGCGGTGGCACTGGGCTGTTAAATGGCTTTTCTGAAGAAACTAGAATGAGAAATTAAAAAAACATATATACACACATGCCCTGTTCAGTTAACAGAAGTTGTCAGAGCATCCTGGAATATTTCTCATTAATAAGAATATAATTTCCAAGTTCAGCATCACATATGCTTTGTGTTTGTCCCATGGAGAAACCTAAATGAGCATTTACCACAAAGGATGCTGGAACAGGGATAGGAATACTTTATGATTCTGTGACTGAGCTATCATCAGGACATGCCAGCTGAGCTGCCAGTGTGACTCAGGTGCAGTTTATGTCAGTTTGCTTGATTTAGTCTATTAATCTATAATTAATTATAATTCTATATATTGATATTTAGCTATGATTAATCTATAATTCTTCCTCTTTTTAATATAATTTGATCATAAGATTCTAATGACAGATGAGACACAAACTGCTTGTTCTATTTCAGAATCTGTAGTGTATTTTTGGAGCTCTACAAGGTTGACATATGCATGCTGGACTATTGAAACAAGCTGCAGAGAGAGCTTTGTCATAATATCAGTACAGCAAACATTTCTCTGACTCACATACCCCCTGCAGTGATTTTGTAAGTCAGGGCAAAATTTAGAACTCTATTTGTTATCTGGTACATATTTCAAAGACATTGCCAAACAAAAAGCTAAATTTAAAATCTCTGGCTTTTGTTGTGGGGGGTTCCAGACATGCCAAAGGAACATGTGTCAGCAATTTTAGGCTTAGTGGCCACGTAATTGTGAAATTTTTATTTTTTTTTTTTGCTATAGATGCTCTTGGATGACAAAACCAGAGAAATTTCTATTCGCTGTTTGAGTTACATTCAGTGTCAGTGCTTTTTGATTAATATTGGTGTCTCTTCAAGAATTTGTATTGGAGTGAAAAAAGAAAGTGCACAGAAGACAACTTTGCTCATGGCCATGTGTTGTGAGCGCTGGTGGCTGTCATCTAATGCCTGGCAACTGTTCCTCTGCATTTCTGTGGCCCACTGTCACTTCATCCAGCCTGCATCCAGCCCTTGAGCATTGTGGATCTGGTCCAGTGATTCATTTGTAGTCTGTGCTAGGTTTTGTTGTCATCTCTTAGCACTTGAGCTGTAGATGTGAAAATCCATTCTGTGAGTTTTTTGGTGATAAGCAGAAGGATTCTGTGTGATACTCAAATCCCTGATCTGAACCTGTCTCTACTTATCAATATTCTGTTTTAAATGAAAAAAATCATCTGTTACCCCCTTCATACCTTTGCATGCATTCCTTCCCTCCTGTCCTCTCTTGAATTGATTTGGTGGCTGTCACAGGCACAGCCTGTCCCTTTGCCAGGCTGTGCCTGTGGTGTGTGATTCTAAAGGTTGTAGAGAGCAGGGTCTGGCCCTGGACCTCGCACAGCCTTGTGTTGCTATGTGGTGAATCAGATCATCTCACTGATCTGTCTGACAATAAACTTTAGAAAGGCTCTTGGCATGTCAGTTTTTAACAACTTAAAAAGGGCCCCAGCACAAGGGCTGTTGTGACAAATCCTGCATCTCATCATCAAGGAGAAAAGTTTGGCCTTTGGTGCATCTCACCATACTGGCAGCTGTGACTGAGGTGGTGCTGTGGTGAGAGTGTTCTGGATAGGCACAAGCACAGGGGAAGAGCAGCAGCTGTCAGGGGACTGATAAATGTTGCTTTATCCACAGTTCTGGTAAAGAGTGGAGCAAGCAGATCAACTCAAAAGCTATGCCTGCTGTCATTGCCTTGTTTGCCTCCAGGCATTTGACTCTGCCCTGGAAGTTGGTCTTGGGCCAGCTGAGAAAAGAGCCATCACTCCTGTGGCTCAGAGTCAGCTTTGCTGAAATCTTTAGTTAAACCAGCACATAACTGGTCCTCCCCTGTGAGACCAGGATCAAGATTTGTTTGGTGGTGTTTTTTTCCCCTAACTGGGCTAGTGGCATTCAGCTCATTAATTTCTTGTTATCTTAGTTTCTAGTAAATGGAATTAAATTTATGTACTGAACACCAGTTGCTCTCCCTGGCCTTTCTAGGACGAATCCTGGACTTGAAGACAGGGACAGTAAAGAAGGAAGGCCAGCAGTCCTCCATGAGAATGTGCATGGGATCCAGGCGCTCCTTCATTTGCAGGATGAGGTATGCATTTACCATGTGTTCCAGCAGGGTTCCAGTCCTGTCTCAGCTTAGACTTCAGACATTTTGTTGCACTAATCTGGCCTTGATTACAAACTAAAGCTGTAATGACACGCTGCCATGAAGTATTTCTAGAACACTTGCTTTAGGAACTGGAGTGAAACTGAAACTAGTCTTCCTTAAGGACAAACCAGCAAAACAGCATCTCATTTCTGTTATAGTTATTCTTATAAGTGTGGAGTGTAAGTTCCTTTTTCCAGAGAACTTTTCCAGAGAACAGCTTGACCCCTGGAATTTCAGCCATTCTTTTCTAGTAAAGTTACTCAAATCGATACCTTGGGAACGAATCTTTCGCAAGTGTTATGAACACCCAGCTCTGTGTATTTTTTCAGCAAACCAAGAATATTAAAAGAATCTTAAAGATAAACACGAATTCAGTTGCAAACCTGCCAGCTATGTAGGAATTAGCCTAAGCCTGGTATGAATTAACCAGATGTCAGCTGGCTGATGCTAGATAAATGAGTAATTGTTAGAGGGTTTTTGATTTGCAATTTTCCAACTTCTCCTGCATTTTTTGGGCTTCTTTAAAGAGATTTGTCAGCCCAGTGCTTTTTTTTGGAGGCTTGTGAGCACTTCTTTTGTTTTAGTGCTAACAGGTTAAAATGTTTGTTGCTATTGCAATAAATTTTTTCTGTGGTTAGGAGGGGAAAGTACATAATTGTATCTGTAAGCTATGTCCAGTATAAATGGTGATAACAGCACTGCAAAATTCATTACAGAATGAAACACAAAAAGCACATTAAAATACAGATACATGTACTTTGGTAATGTGGTGGATTTTTTCCAGTCCTGTGAGGGTGTTGAATGTATGGCTCTTGGGTGTTTTTGTAGGGTGTTTATAGAATTTATACCTGCAGGATCAGCCTTCAGAGCTATAGAACCTTTTTCACCCTTAACCGGAAGGGAAGAAATAGAGCCCAGCAGAGCAGCACTGAGAACATTGCTTTTTCTTCCTCCCAAGATGCACATCATGTTAGGAGGACTTGTTTGTGCAAAGAAAACCAGGCCTAGTGTCCTGTTTGCAGTTGTTCTTCACCTTTCGAAACAGTTCAGATTGCAGTCATTTCCTAGCACCCTGATTCTGTAAACTCCAGTGCATCAGAGTGATTTTACTCATGCCCCTAACCCCACTGTTTTTGTATTTCTAAATCTTATTTTAGTTGTTCATTTCTTCTCCTTGGAAGTGACTGATAAGAAAAAAAAAAAATAAAGGAATAAAAAGAAAACCTTCTGGGAAGAATGGGCCTCAGATAATGTGAACCTTCCTTGTGGTTTCTTCTTTCAGTGTTGTTATTATTTTTCCATTAAAAATGAACTGCTTTTACCTTTCAAACTATTTACTCAGCTTCAGATGGATTGTTGAAATTTTACAGTTAGGCATACTTAGAAATATCACAAAATACACACGAACAAGTGTTAAACAAAGTTACTTGACAGTGTAAATAGTTTGATCTTGCAAACATTATCTTAATGTCTACAGACATTGTAGCTGGTGTATGGCAATGGAATTTTTCTGTCCAGGGAAGCTACAGGAACACTGAGATAGGTTTGTGTGGATATTTAGGGCCTGACATATTTTTCTCTAGTTTTCACCCCTGTTTTATGGCATTTTGAAGTGTGTCTATTCTTTAGCCTCCTTTGGGATACCAATTTCAAACAGTCTTTATACTGGGGGAGTGTGGAAGGGACTCTTTTTCTAGTCTCTTTCATTTTTCTAAAATAAAGAAGATTTTTATAGCACATCTAAAAAGCTCAGCCTGTGGAAGCAGCATGTCCTACATAAACATGAATATGCAACTTTTTGCCAGGAACATCTATTATTGTCTTCTTATATATGTAGTAAGGATCTCAAAATGTCTTTTTATCATGTGTATTTATATTCATTTTTGAGCCCTTTAAAATATTAATTTACTTTTAGGTGTGGAAATGCTCCTCTGGATCATTTACCTCTGAACAGAATAACCACCATGAGAAAAAGATACAGGTACTATTACTTAATTTACCACAAAGCAGCTGTAGTTGCCCTAAGCCCTCTCATTTGCACTGGGTTAATGCCCACTCCAGGAGTGTTACCTGCACACACTGGATCCTTTTGCAAACAAAATCTCTTGCATGTGTCACTCAGATTCTTTGTCTTACACCAGCTCCAGCTCTGAATCAATCTTTTCAGAGAAATTTCTCAATTTCTCAGAGAAATATTACAGAAAACAGGTACAGCTTGAATGGCAGCATAACAGAGCTGGCAGTACAGAACCCTAGGCTGATTCTCAGCTGTTTTCAGCATAACTTACAAATACTGTTAAATCATTAGTAGCCATAGTTTGAAAGCATAAAGCTGTTTTGCCTGTCAATGTGATGTTTTTGTGTTTCTTGCTCATTCAGGAATGGCCTGGGCCCAGTGAAAGAAGGTGAAGCACAATATGCTGTTGTCCATTGCACTGGCTATATCAAGGCTTGGCCACCAGCAGGTTTGTATCCCTTATAGAAGACAATGTGCACCAAACTGTCCTTAGGACAGCTGAAAACCTGGCTCAGGTTTCCTTGCTGCTAGAAAAACAGGGAGAATTTTAGTGGGGTGGCTGAGTAAAGCTCACCTTGAGAAGCTTTTGGTAAGAAATCAGCTGTTGTACTCACTCAGGGCATCCCTGTTTTCCCTGTGACACCCTTCTCAACTTTGTTGTCACAGAGGACCTGTAGGAATTGCCAGTAATGCAGGATTCCACAAACTGGGGCCAAAAGTTTTCAACTTATGTTGATAAACCAATATAAAAATGGTCTCATTTTAAGAAGGTGGATGCAAAGGACTGTATACCTCTAGAAAACAGCAGTTAATGCTTTTATACTTAAGTACTGAATTGCAAGCACCTTTGTATGAAAATGTGTAATTTCACTTTAGACACATGGAAGTTCTCAGTAATTGTGCTACTTGAGAATGTTCAGTATTTGGGATAAACTCTGTTTTGAGGCTGTTTTTCTGGGAATCAAGTTTTGCCATACCGCTTTGATCTACGGAGAAAAACATTTACCTGCTGGAACTCAGTATTACCTATGGGAATATTTACCTTTGAAAAATTCCAAGAGGAGACAGTGGAGCTCATCCAGACCTCATGATGAGTGGGGTTACCTGACCTTGGCGTTTGCAGGAGTTGAAGAGGTTGTTTGTGATGTGACAGCGCCTGCTGGCATGAATCAAAGAATCAAACCAGGAGCTGTCCTGCCCTTTTGTGGCTGTACACCATGGCCATAAATCACATTGCTCCAGGGATAATGAGTCCTAAGAGGTGGTTTGTACCAAATGTGTGCAGTGGAGTGCAGACAGCAGCATGCAGATGTGAACTTCTTGTTGGTTTTCTGCTGAAATGCGGTTTCGGAAGCAGAGGAAAACTGCCCCTCTTGTTGCTAATAGGATTTAATAGGAGTCAAGATGTTCCAATTTTGCTTCTCTCTCAAAAGTATGAGAAGTGTCTGTAGAGTGCTCTGAAAATTGATGTTTTTTTCTGTTTTGCTTTCTTCTACACCAAGATTTACTTTTCTATTGGTAATTCTAAATGCAATTGAATTCAACCTTGATTTGATATATGAGGTGTCTCCTCAAGAAGGTGTAGGTCAAATAAGATTTTGTTTAGCCTAAATGAGAATCTTGCCTCATGTTATGGGATGTTTAAAGAGATCTGACTCTTCAGGGGGGCATGTTGCTGATACAGAACTACACATGCATGAACTCATGGCAGTGTGTGCCCTTCAGCCATCAGTTATGCACAACAGCAGCTTGGGATTAAAAGGATCTTCATACCAGTGGCCAGGTATCAATCATGTTGCAAATCCCAGTTGGCATTAGTGAGGTCTTTTTCCCATCTCAACTCTTCCAAAACTTTGCTGCTTATTACTTCATGAGAAGTTTTTATTTCACTGGAGGTCAGATGGGAGTTTTCATGCCCAGTGCCTGTGTCTCTCCAGTTCTGGTGTATATGTGAGGAGGTTATATCCTGTCAGCCTGGACTTTGCAAAGACAATCCAGACCACCTCTACTTTCCATTCTCAGAGTGCATTCTCTTTATCCTTGTGGCTTTTCTCTGCAATTGTTCATGTTTTCACTTCACTTGTCAAAATGTAGGTCAGTGGCACGACACATTCTTATTTCAGATGAGATTGTAGTGATGGATAACACAAACAATGTTTCCAGTCTTGCCTGGCAGTGTAGGATACAGCATCCTTCTCTTTTGTGTGGTGCATCCTGCAGGCATCCTAATACATCTGATACAAATTTTTAAGTCTTCCAGGTTGCCTTTTTCTCACTTGTCAACTGCAAATCTTGCTTTGAATTGTGTGATGTTTCAATTAGTAGTATCAAGTTCCATCCTATTTCTGTTGGTTTAGCTTATGACTGTTACTGTTCTCCAAGTGCATGCTTATGCATTTAGTAATGTTGGATTTCATCCCATTTCTATTACTCCACTCCACAAAATCACATGGTGCTCCTTATGATATCCCAGTGCTCCTCCATAATGTTAATGCCTCCAAACTAATCCTTAGGGATGTTTTTGATTTTGACAGCCTTATGTGGAATTTCATTGGTCTTTTATGTTACCATCCAAATTGTTACTTCTATTAGTCATGTCTGGGTGCCTTTTCCAGGGCACACACAATTGAATCAGGGCCTTTTTCATGAGTGTTTATTTGCCTTCCCAGTCTTCCCCACTTTGTGTTGATGATTGTCTTGTATCCATTGACTTTCAAAGTTGATGGGGATATCCATGGGCTGAATTGTTCCCCTATATGTTTGAGTAAATAAGTGACAGCATCACTGCATTTGTTCTCATTTCCAGTGGTAATCCAACCATAATCTGCAAAGCAAATGAGATAACTACAGCAGTAATGGAATTTGCCGAGGCTTTTCTACCCTGTAATAAAATTACTTTGTTGAAATCAGCAAGCCCTGCATGGTCTCTGGATTCTTGGGAATAAATGGGCTTGTGCTAAACCATAGCTGTTTAAAAATTCAGTGATCAAAAAGATAATTTTCATTTATTTTTCAGTTGCCAAGTGGACACTGGTATAAAGTCCAGATCCTTTTCTTTCAAAGCGTGCAGTGTGGCTTGTGCATATATAGCTAATATACAGTACAAAGTCTACTTTCACAAGCAAAAGAACCAGTATTATCAAATGCCTTTAATCTCTACTTAGTCTCATTTGTTTAGCACTTGGTATTTTCTCTTTCTGGGTTGAATTGCAGTGTCTGTGGCCAATGTTCAGTTTTTTTGGTCCCACACTGAATAAATCAGTGTTGATACAGAAGCATCAAGAGAAGAACTGCTTTGTGATCATTATTGGTGGGATAGACTATTTGACAGTGCTGCTGCAGGGAGGAGTCTGTGCAAATCTGGAGTAATCTGACTACTTCAAACAGGTGAAAATGAATAAGCCACAGACAGCTGCTGGTGTAATTAAGGGCTGGGTTTGTTATGGCTCAGGTCTGTGTTCAACATGACAACACTGGCACATCCAGCCTGCCTCTGTGGTTTTTCTCACTTGTGTGGAGCAGCAAGGCTCATGTACTGGCAGCCTGTCTTCAGCCCCTTCTTCACTGAGAAAGGGGAGACAAAACAGCCTCAGTTCAGGCTGTGTGTTGATGGTCTGTTCATTTTCTCCACCTAAAAGACAGGTAAAATTAAGATCAAGTGCAAAACCAGGCATGTGGGTACCTACACACTTGTATCCCCATATGCTGGCCTCAAATAACCAGGTGTAAACTTGGTGTGGAAGTGAAAGGAAAAAGCAGTCAGATGTCTCAGATGGATGTTCTAGGCACTCGTGGTGTATGTTTGGTTAAATAATGAGAGTGTGGGGTTGGGTTATTTGGAATGAGGTAAAAGGACCCCTGGTTTGAAGCTGGCTGAGCAGCAATCCCAGCCTTTGTCCCTCTGTTCCCAGCGAAGCAGCTCAGATGGAACTTGTGATCCTCAGCCTAGACAGTGCTTCAGGTTCATAGCCAGTCATAAAACTGAGAAGTGCTGACCTTCTCCTGGGTTTTTTTCCTGTTTTCAACTTAAGCAAGATTTGCTTTTCTTCTCTTTTTTTCCCCTCTGAATATCTCATTCCTGGAAGGAAATGAGTCTTCTGTGGTCCTTATGGTATTTTCCTAATAGGTTTGTTTTGCTTTCTTTTTGTGGCATAAGATTTGGTAGAGAGAGAAGATAAAGTCTGTCAGGAATTTGGTAGTTTTCTGTAAATCAAAGCCAGGATCTTGCACAAAAGCACATAGTGAAGCAAAGAGATAGATACATGTTTTGAAACTTCAAATAAAGAGTCACAAAATAATGTTAAATTCAGATAATGTTGAAATATTTTTTTTTCTCTTTAGTTAAAAAAGAAACATTTTAGTCTTCCAAGTCAGACTTACGGTAATATATTAACCACAGCATGCCAAAGCTGTTAGGTTATTTTAAAGTTTTGGCCAGAATCTGGACATTTGTGCAAAGTACTCCCTCTTCCAATACAAAACAAATTAGTTGCTTGAATATTCCTTGCAGTGCTGTCATTTTTTAAGGCTTTATTTATTTTTTTAAAGAGTGGTTAATTTATTTTTTATTGGGATTTTTCACGGGATTTTTATCCTTAGTATGCTATCCACAGCCTTTTTTGTGAAAGCCTTTTTCCATTGTTTTCTCTGAGAGATAAAGTCACACAGTGTAGTTCCTTCCCTGGCAAGTAACTATCAGAAGTACATCTAATGAAGACAGCCATTATCAGGGGGTTGCTAGTGACCACTGGGCACTTAAATTCCATCTTTTTAAAGAATTATAAATAATGTCTTTTTTACTGTAGTGAAATAACTGTACCAACACTGTTTTGTGTCTCACAGAAGATGTAGGGCAGAAGGGTAGAGAAAGAAAACAGAAAATGAATATGCAGAAGAAAGCAGAATATGCTTTTCTGTTGTTAGAGCCAACTGGAAGCTCATTGGGAAAACTAAAAAGTTCTTTGTGTCCACACCAACACATGCTGTTGCCCTGTGGGAAACTGCTGGTGTAGAGGACACTTGGAAATTAAATATAACCTCTGATGGCACAGCATTCTATTTGTGATGCTCAGTTGCAGCTTAGCTGTGCCACTTGTTGATGTGAACTCAGGCAAGCACAGCACTGTATTTATTATTTGAGAGGGGTGTATATTTGGTGTTGAGAAATAAACCCTCTCCGAGGATTTATGTGTATAAAGAACGTGAACAACTGAAGGATGTTTATTTTATTTTATTTTCTTCACATAAAGAACGTGAACAACTGAAGGATGTTTATTTTGTGGATGGCCCCTAAAGGTCAGTTTCATGGCTGCTTTCCTCCAAGCTCTTACAATATTTTTTAGAGATAATGATGGTACTTGGTGGTGCTAAGGAGCAATATTGCATTGTGTTAAGAGCTGGACAAAGTGGTAGAAAGTGCAGTGCACATCTTTATTTACCTGTCCATACTGGAGTGTGTTCAATAGGAAATGTGCTGAAGCAAAAGTAAATCTCATCTACAAATAAAGACACCCAGAGCTGAATCTTTGAAAATATCAGCTGAAGAATAAAGAAAATAATTTCTCTCTCTCTGTGGAATGCTGCCAGTAATAGTACCTACATTGCAGAGAAGCTGAAAATCTTTTTCTAATTTTTTTTCCTCTAGGCACTTTGGGAAGGGGTTAACAATCCACTGGGTCATGTATTGATTAATGCCAGGCAGATTGATTTTTATTCATAGAGGGTCTTGTGGCATAACCCAACTAAGACATTTCCCATTTTGCTATACAGACCAAAACTAATCCATCTTGGGCAAAAGGGAAAAAGAAAAAGATGAAAATTAGAACAACAGCCTCCCTTTGTCAACAGAGTGACATCAGAAATAATGTTTCTTAGCTAGGTTTAATTTTGGAGGTTGTTTATGTTACTTCGATTTTATTTGAGCAGTAGCAAGCATGGACCAAGTTCCTAAAAAGGAAATCACTGTTGAAAGCTACAGAGAAAAAAAAGATTATGCAAAGTGGAAGCTGTCCAGCTGTATCTTTGCTGTCCTTTGCAGTACTCCCTGCCACTAAGGAAATGATTGGAAAAAGCTTCTGAGGTCAAGGGAATATACTTTAAATGTGTCCTTCTCAAATGGAGAACTCCATTTGAAAGGGATCTTTTGGTTAAGGTTATCCAACTGGAATGCTTAGAGTTATGTCCCTAAAACAGAACTTGTTAGATGAGATAATAAGGCTCCTCCTTTGTAATGCTCCCCTTGATAAAATTCTAGTTATCAGTAGGGGGCTGCAAATTATGTTGTGCACCCCAGATTGTGAAATTATTGCAGAACAAGTTTCAGTATACTGTACAAAAGCATGGGGCAATTTCCTTCATACTTGGTGTACTTTATTTTATTGTATAGTTCAGTGAAGACAAAAAAAAAACCTGTAAAATGCTGTTTGGAAGCTGATTGTCAGATAAGATTCAACTGTTTTGATACAAAATAACATCCTCAGGGATGACTCTATTCAGCAGAATTTTTAGTTATTTTTCAGAGGTGTCATTTACGAAAGTGGTGTGCTGTCATCCTCTGGACTGTCCAAAGATTGGCTTACACTGGGGATTATAAAATTTAAAAATAAAGTTGTTTCAGAAATGGTAGCTGCTTTGCAATTAATTTTGTTAATGCTTTGAAGTGCCTCTTAAATGATTCACTGCCTGTTATGACTGAATTCCTTGAAAATCCTTGTGAAAGAGTTTACAGATCACTTAAAATAGGTCAATGGTGTCACTCCTGGAAGAGGTTTTTTCAAGTGTTTTATACGAACTTGGTATCTCAGTGCCGGGGTTGGGAAATAGCCTTAGCTCAAGGCTCAGCCAGCAAGCAAGTAAACAGTGCTAATCTAAATGTTCCTATTTGTGAAACACTGAGATGGAAAATAGTACACATGTATGTTTTGAAGCTGTTCCTGTGTTTATAGTAGTTACTCCTGTTACAGAGCTGGAACAAGCAGTGTGAGCAAAGCATCCGCATTTTTTCAGTCTTTCAACGTAACCACGCAGGTTTAGTCCATTATAGAAAAAAGTAAAACCAGCTGTTCAATATGAGCACAGAATTAGTGATTAATTTAGGCTGTGCCTTGTTTTTAAGGCTCATTGTAAAATATTATTCACAAAGAAAACTGAACATAGTGTGCCTTCACTGACCATGTTAAGTGACCCCATGGTTCCATAACATGCTGGTGGAGCAGCACTCATGGAAATGTTACTGTCCATCTTGGTGTATAATGGAATTTTAGTATCTGCTTTGTCTTCAGCAGCCAGAATTGCTGCTGTGGGTGCTGTTTATACATGTGAGGTATATAGGATTGAGCACAACTGAGAAGGATCAGCTGATCTGAACCCAGAAATAATGACTGAATCATAGAGAAGGAAATGAAAGTACGGAGCCAGGACAGCAGCATCTCTGTTTATCCCAATTTCCTAATTATAACAGTATTTGTCATTGTTTACTCCAGGAATGACTATACCAGAAGAAGATGCTGATGTGGGACAAGGTAGTAAATACTGCCTCGTGGCAATAGGAAGGCTTCAGGTAATGCCAGTCTTTCCATATACAAACTATTTCTGAAAGCATGATCATTGTTTTGGTGTGGTTATAAAAGATCTGCACTCTGTTTTGCTACTAGACTGTAACTTTTAACATGCCTCCAGTTCATAAAGTGCCTTGATGTCTGTGCAGTCGATGACTTCTGCCAGCAGAGCAAAATGAAACTGTGATTTTCATGCATATATGTACTTAATCCAGTGACAGCAGCAGAGATGCTCCTGAAGATGAGTGTGCACAGACCTGCCACTCTTCAGGGTGTGTAGGGCTGGGCTGTTGGAGGTAGTGAGAAATGTGGCAGTGCAGGTGCTGGGTTAAAGTGACCCCCAGAGCCAGTGATATGCTCCCTGCCATTTTTCCAGTCATTCACTCTCTGACTAATCAACTACTTGAAAAACTGTGATTGCAGGAGTAATTCTGAAAATGGTAAAGATAAAGCACAGTCAAGAGGCACTCCAGAAATCATAGCTTTATTCTCAGTGTGTATTGTGTTAGGCATTCAGATGAGATGTGAGCTGAAGGAACTGGGAAAATAAAATTTTTTCTTCCTTTTTGTGCAGATGGTTGCAATTGTTGTAGTGCATCTCTGAGCAGAGTCCAGAGCTCTGAGCTAAAGCAGCCGTGTTGAATCTCCTTCCTCACAGCAGGGAGGACAGTTTTTATCTTCCTGGTCTGGGAGTTCTGCCATGGGTGATCATATCTGAACCTCTTGCATGATCCCCTGCACTCACTGCCATCTGCTAGGAGGGGATCACTGCTCCTGACAAGGTGGAATGACCTTTTCACAGGGGCCAGACCCATCTTACCTGAGTTGAGCAGCCTGCAGGTGTTAGCGCATCGGCAGAGTGGCTCTCCATGGCCATGGCAGAGCTACACAAGCACTGCAGCATGGGTTTCAGGTTAATCATGCTTTCATAATTAAGAGTAATATATTCCACTAGTGGAAAGAAGGACGTTATGGGGATTCATGTGTTACAACTTCCAAAGAAAAATTATTTCCAAGTAATGTCAAGACATCTGCTACGTTAGAGGAGCCGTTGTGGTATGCGAGGGCAGGCAGGAGGAAGCTTTGTGGTGGGTTAAGTCAGAAAGGAGTCAGGGTGCACAGATTAAAAACTCTTGTTCTCTAACAGCAAGTTGAAATCTTGCACATGGTTAACTGGCTAATCAGCTCTGAGTTAGCCAAAAAAAAGAGATTTTGCTTATTTTGCATTGTTGGCAGAGATAGCTCTGGAAGTTGTAAAAAAATCAGTGGTCTCCTTTACGCCTCCAGTGGGAAAGAATGGATATGAAGTGGCCTGATAGCACAGATTTCAGACTGAAAAATGGAATGGATATGAAGTGGCCTGATAGCACAGATTTCAGGCAGAGAGCTGAAAACACACAATTCTCATTCTCTCTGGTGAGATTTGAGAAGTATTTAGAGAACAGTATTTTTCATTATGAGCAGCCACTTGCTGGTCTAATATCCCCTACCTCAGTGTCTGGAGGACTTAGTTCAGGTTCTGTAGGTGTTTCAGGTGAGGTTCATGTCACCTGAAACAGGAGTGTTTATTCTGAGCAGTGCTGTTGGTTAGATAATGGGTTGGTTTCCTGTCCTAAGATGAGTGGACTGCATTGTCCTCTGCAAGTCATTCATTCTTGGTTGACAGAGATAGGAACCATGATGCCTGATGTGCTGCAAAGTGAGATTAATCTAGCTGGACTTTCATCCTCAGTATATCCCCCCATTCCTGGGAACCTCTGCTGTGTTTATTTCTTTACTGTGCTGTTAATCCTCAATAGATGCCATGGGGTGAGATATTTGCCCTTCAAACTGGATAAAGCTGTTCTGCCATTTATCTGTGCTGTTGTTTTATTTTACTTCCTTCAGCTGCTAGCAGTCTGCCAGCAGATTCTGTCCTTTAGCTGTGGGTCAGACGTGGCTTTAGGTGACTGGTGTGGCTCTCTTGGCCCTAGGTGACCAGCTCTCCTGTGTGCATGGACATGAACGGCATGTCGGTCCCCACGGAGTTCCTGTCCCGGCACAACTCCGATGGAGTCATCACCTTTGTGGACCCAAGGTGCATCAGTGTCATTGGCTACCAGCCCCAGGTCTGTGGCCACTGGGAATGTGGAGAATGGGTGGAGCTATTGCAGAAGATGCCATTTGCAAACATGAAGTATTTGTAGCTGATAATTCATACATCGGGCACTGAATGCTGTTCGTTTTTCTTTGCTGTCCATGCCTCTGTGTGGGGTATCTGTTTATACCTTTAGATCTGATTAAAATTCTAACAGCAGAGTGCTCTGAACTTTGCACAGCTTTCCAATGAAGACATTTCTGTGATAGAAAGTTAACAGTGCTTGGAGAGAGTTTTAGTCCTGTAGACCTTTGATTCTGCCAATCTCTTGAACAGTAAGCAAACATAATTTACAGCATTTATTTTCCTTTAGGCTACATCTGCTCCTCTGAACAGGAGGCTAGTACAGAACTGAGTAGAATAGTAAATGAACCACAGCTCTTCCTCAGATAACTCCCAGCAGTTGCAATTTAGAGGCAAAAGTAGCTCCTTGTTCATTTGCTTATTCATATATTTTTTTATTTTAAATTGCTTTATAATAAGTGTTTTTACAAAAATCAATGCCATAAAATGAGCTGTAGTAGCAGATGTCAGTCTTTTCAAGACACCGTTTCACAGGTATTAGAAAATAACTTAAACTTTTGTGTAAAAACATGAGGCATTATGCCTACAAACCTTGTTTATATGGTTCATCCCTAATTAACAGAGTAATCTCGTTAAATGTGATAGATCTTGTGTTTGCAAAAATGACTTGGAGGTCTACATGTGGATTTGTGTTGTAGTTTGGGTTTTTTACATAGCTTTATGTTTTATTCTAGGATCTTCTGGGGAAAGATATTTTAGAATTCTGCCATCCTGAAGACCAAAGCCATTTGCGAGAGAGTTTCCAACAGGTGCTGTGTCCTACTCCTTTTGTTCCACACTTTATTATTTGTCTACAGAAGTAGTTTTTATCTTTTTTTTTTTTTTTTATGCAGGAGAAGAAGTGGCAAGATACAAAACAATTTGTTGGTCAGTTATCAGTTGGTTAAGCTGCATAATAAATGGCAGCTTAAAGTGCAGCATGGGTTGACAGTATTTTCAGATATAAATCTTCTAGTTATGTATTTGGTTTTTTGCTGCACAGGGTGAACTATTTTGGAGATGCCTGTGTTGATTTCCCTATGTTAAGTGGTAACCAAAATGATTTCCCTTCCAAGATGGGCTGTTGATTTGGAAGTAATTACACCCCTCTGTGATGCTGGATTGTTTGTAACTGAGTTCTCTGTTAGCATAGATGATTTGCTTTTTCACGTACTTTAATGGAGTTACACCACTTTACATCAACATGTAATTTGGCCCTTTTTCCTCTATTAGAAATTGAAATGTACAGGGAAGTAACAAAAGAAATACAACATACAGGAGGAGTTACTGATTTGGATTCATTTCTACCATGGGCTACATTTACATCAGCTGAATCAGTGACATTTATTCCATTGCAGAGCTTGCTGTTTCAGCTTGGTCTGGGACATGCATTAGCAGGGCTTTCCCCAAGCTGCCTCCTTACTGCTGGGCTTTTCAGTGCCTTTCCTGCTGCACCAGCACAGGATGTTTAACCTATTGCTGAGGCTCAGTTGATCTAAGTGGTTCCAGATTTTCTAACAGCAGCCAATAGCTCAACCAGGTTGTGTTGATCCATCTTGCATTGGATGCTGAGATGTATTTTCAGCTGTGAAATGTGGATATGAAGTGATTTCTAAATAATTTGTATAGCCAACTGTTTGTTTAGGCATGGCATGCACAGACAGAGCCTCTGGGGGAAAAAACAACTAAATGCTGTGTCCCTAGAACAGATTGTGAAACTGAGGTTATGGTCTCTGCAGAAGTGTTGGAGATGGTGTCAGATATTAATCCTCCTGAGCTGTTTCTCACCATCCCCCCTTCAACAGGGACCATCAGCCCCATGGCCAAGTGTGCCTCCAGTTCCTTGCACAGGCTGAGTGCAAACAGCAGCCTTTTTAAATTCAAGATGTTGATTCACAGGCTGTGAGAGTTCAGTGCTTTAAACAGGTCACCACATCCAGAACATCTCCTCTGCCCCAGCTTGGCTGGGGATGTGATGCTGCAGCTGAATCCTCTTGATAGGGGTCTGTCACCAGGAGTCAGCTCTTCTCTCCTGCCTGCCCTCCTCCCCACCTTCCTGCTGCCTTGGTGCTGGCATGGATGGACTTGCTGGGAGGGCTGAGGCCCTAATTCCTTTTGCAAGGAACTTCCAGCTTTGGGCTGGTTCAGCTCCCTGAACGGCTGCCTGACGGCATCAGCAGCGCAGGAGCAGTGAGAACACATATGCTGTTTTTCAGTGGTGCCCAAATGATTGATTCCACTCATCTGTCCAAGGGACAGTGACAGAGAGCTGCTGGATAATGGCCTGTCAAACATGCTCTGCAGGGAATCCATGCAGTGATTGCCTGGGTCTCAGCAGGGCTGGCTAATGAACATTGCAGTTGATGACCTGGTCCTCCCCGTGTTCGCTGCAGAGATCAGGCTGTGGCAGGCTGCCTCTGTGTCCCTGAACTCGGCTGCTGGGGACTCCACTGTCACCACTCACTGCTGGGCATGTGCAGAAGTGGTTTCCTGGATCAGGGACCTACACAGTTTGCTTAAGGTCATACAGAAAGACAGCAGGAAAAAATGCAAATAGAAATTAAAGTTCCTGCTCACTCAATCTATGTCCAATCTATGAAAATAGTGTGGTGTTTCCTTAGCAATGCCTTCTTGGGTGTATTTTTGTTCAGTACAGTAGCAGTGTGATTGGGGCTGTCATTCCCATCATGCAATAAAAGACTGAAGTAAACAGTTAAGCTTTGCACCAGGTGGTTTTTATTTCCGAAGAATATTAGAAAGAAGAATTTCATCATTAGCTTTGAAATTTTTTGTGCTGGTTTGTTTGTGTGCTCTGCATTAAGACAGTTCAGGATTTTCCCACCAGCAATCTCTCTGCTTTATATATTATTACAGAATTACTGTTTGCTTAATCAGGGTTTCAGGGTAATAGATCACTGCCATTTGTTTTATTATTGTTATATTTATATTGTTTTATTATTGTTAGAAATCTCTTAATTAAAAAGGTAACTGTGATTCCAGATAAACCCTTTTTTCTTTTTTTCTAAAAACCTGAAAGCTTGACACCTCTTTTTTGCTGACAGTATCAGAACCAGGCTGGTGCATAGCAGAGGAGGGAGGGAGGGTGGGTTTTGCAATTTTTGGTCAATTGCCAGTATCTATCTCAGAGCTTTATTTCCTTGGGAAGATAAATTCATTCATCAGGGTGGGAAAAATCAGGCCAGAATAAGATAGTCTCAAGGCTAAGACAAACAAATACAGGTCAATATCAAAGGGTCCAGTATACAGTTGTTGGATACCCAGTAGAATACTATTCAGATTGCACACTCTACACCAGCTCTGTGGTTTCTGCCCTGGGTGTGGTAGTAGAAAGTTGCTGATAAAAGAATGTTGCTCAGTGAGCTCAGAAAAACCCTGTAAAAGCATTTAAAAAACCCCCAACAAAATCAACCAAAAGTCATTTACTTCAGTATGATTTTGAGCTTTCCTGGGCTTTGCTAAAGCTTGTTGTGTCTTCTATTTGCATTGTCTTCTATTTGCATTCTTTCCATTTAGTCCCATATCCAGTTGATTTATTTGAAGTGCAAACCTCTGAAAAAAGTAGGATTGGAACATTTTTCTTAATCTAATTGCTTGTCAGTGAAGACAGAGGGTAAATAGTGGGACTTCTACTTTTAGAGAATACAGGCTGCAGATAGCTAATAAAAAGTAAATTCCAGATGTTAACGATTAAGAATCCACAAGATGTGGCATTTATTTGCAATAGACCTTCCCTTTCCTTCCTTGAGGCAACCCTGAGATAGCCTGGTGGAAAAGCTGTAAAATATAAACAGAGATAGGCCAGGTAAGTGCCAGCTGAATGATTTGAAACCGTGGAAGTTTTCTTCTGGCTTAACCCCAGATTGTTGGATAACACCAGAAATGCAGGGCCAATGTGAGAAGATTGCTTTGAATGTACTTTAGTTGGCTGCTTCTTAATCCTCACTTGGTGCCCAACTGTTGACTTGAAAAAAACTTCAGTTACCAAACCCAGACATCTGAATTCATACAAACACATAGCCTGTGCAAGCAAGGAATTTATACTGTTAAAATTGACAGTGGCTTCTAAGTGTTCTCTCCATTCAAACTCTGGCTCACTCTTTTAAGCCAGAAGCAAGTGATTCTTGTTAGCAATTTGCCATCCTAGAGAATTTTCTAATGTTTGGGGTGGTGGGGGAACCAACCCATGGTGTTTTCTAGAAAAACAAAAAAAAAAACACCACTGTGTTTAAGCATTGTCCTAAATTTTGCTGCTGATTTATCACGTATATTAATTGTATAGCTGGGTGTCCAAGCAGAAAAGCAGTCAACCTCAAAATGGCTTTTCTTGTAGGCTTTTGTTTAGCTGCAGTGATTGGTTTATAGCTTACAGATAAACATTTAAAAGATCCTCAGTTTGGTTTCTGTCAATCTCTCGATAAGTGTTTTGCATTAAAACATTCTTAAAGTTTCTGTGTTGGGATAACAGCACAACCTGATGATTGTCCTGAGTCTGTATTCTTTTTCTAAGCAGGCTGGAAATTGGCATTTTATGTGACAAAGCATGAGGATTTCATCCTGAAGGAGATAGCTGTAAACATGGATAGGATTTTGCTAATTCTCTCCAAATTAAAAATTCCTCTGCTATCCCCGTAGCTTTCTGGAATTCAAGTTTAAAATGCACCAGTTGCTGCTGTTGACTGTTCATTTGCACAGCAGATAGCAATCTCCTGTTATTAACCTTTCCAAATGGCTTTGCAGGTTGTGAAGCTGAAAGGTCAGGTCCTGTCTGTGATGTATCGGTTCCGCACCAAGAACCGGGAGTGGATGCTGATCAGAACCAGCAGCTTCACGTTTCAGAACCCTTATTCTGATGAGATTGAATACATCATCTGCACCAACACTAATGTCAAGTATGTGCCTTTCTGGGTGCTCCCCTCCCTGGGTTTGAAGGAATTGTAACCATTCTTTTTTGCTGTAAAGCACATCCCAGTTTTTTAACAGATACTTTTTGTTTCTCTCTAACAGTGCAGGCTGTAACAGGGTTTTGCTGCATCAGGAGATCTCCCAGTGTAGCTGTTTCTCTGTGTCATTATCCTGTGATGCTTCCAGGGCCTGGCTGCACTGGGGGGAAACGTCACTTATCTGTTATGTCATTAGACAAGGCCATTGATCTCAGTCCAGGCTGCCTTGAACTAATGCAGAGCTTCCAGCAGCACAACAGCTGTCCTGATACTGGAGGAAGGTTAGCCTGACTCCTGAGCCAAGAGAAATTCCATGTCCATGTTCATACCATTCTGTACTTCTGGGCTCTTCTGCTTCAGCTGTGTCTATTTTACGACCTAATGAAGCTGGCAGAATTATTTCCTAGTAGGTTTGATTGGGAAGGGTTCCTGATAGTTTAGATTTGATAAAATATCCCCAAGTATGGGGGTGATCCAACTCCTTATCTTAAGAGGAAAATGAAATCATCCTGTCTTGGAATTAATATTTTCAAAAATCTTTCATTTCATGGCCTCTTGGGAGGAGGTCACACTCAGAGTATGGTGGAGGTTGGTCTCTGTGGACTGAGCAGAGATGCTTTTGGAGCCTGCTGAGTTCTCAGCCAGTAACTGCAGAACCTAATCTGGCCTTGATTGCTTTATATTGTGAGGTTTTTTTAATAAATGTTTCTTCTTTCCAATATAAACTTAATCTATTCTTAAAACTCAATCTGCTTCTGGTCTGACCAGAGATTTTTTTTTGCCAAGTCTTTAGCTGGGAGGAAATTACTGAGTTTGAGATGTCAGCCTTAGACCATATATCAGAAATGCTGAACGAGCAGTCTGCTGCTGGAGGTGCCTGCTGAGAGCTCCACTGCAAAACCCTGGGGCTTTGACACTGGAGTTTGCAAGTGCCTCTGGGCATTCCTTGTCTTGCTTCTTTGGCCTTGGCACATACCTGGACTGGAAGGGCTGTGCATTCACTTACATGAAACCCAGCATCACAATTGTTTTCCTCTTTTTGTTTTTCTGCATACCCAAAAAAGTTGGGCTTAAATTGAATAGTTAAGCTCATTGAAAACAGGCAGATGTGTCTTGAAATCAGACAGCTTGTCTGCACTGTGCATCAAAATAGCTATTTCCACATTTCTGCTGTCCCATAATACTTTTTCAAAACATTTGTATATGTGAAAACAGGCCTGCAAAGTAAAAAACATCTTCTGAGGTTTGTCCCAGGCTGGCTTAATTGTGCTTTATTCCTAAGAGGCCACGGATGAAAAAGTGGGGCTGGAGGCTTGTGTTGTGTTGACTCTGGGAATGCTTTTTTCTGAGCCTGCACTGTACAGTTCAGCTTGGCACCACAGCCCTCCCTGTGATGAATAGCACTGTGCCAGCTCCTGGCTCTGCTTCCATCTCTCTTGCTAGGTTTGAATAACAACCCAGAAATGCTGACCTAATATGGAAGTTGCCTGCTGCTACTTTGACAGAGGATGTTCCCTCTTTCCTGTCATGTTGAAAATGTTCTGAAATGGGCAAGATACAGCCCATTATACTCCTGCTTTTGAATAGTAGGAAGAATGTATTATTCAGACTGGTTTTGGTTTTCCCCTTATTCTCTCCCAGTTCTCAGATTTCCAAAGAGGACTTACTGTAAAATACAGCAGTTCCTGCCTGTTTCTGGCTTTTTTTCCCCCCTACATTTGGGGTCATGTTTTGACTTCTGATTTCCAGCTGCCCTGAAGAGTTGTACGTCATGGTGTAGCTGGTGATTTCCAGCTGCTCATTAAGCTGCTGCTGGGACTGGTGGTTTGGCACCAGCCCTGCTGTGTGTGGCCATCCTTGCATGATCCTGGAAGGTGCTCTGGGTCCTGGAAGGTGCTTCCCATGGAGACCAGGCAGGGATGCCTTGCTCTGCCCAGCTGAAGGCACAGAGACAGATTTGATATGCCTATCACTGTGGTAACCTAGGCAGCCCCATAAAAAGCAGGCTTGAAATGGTTAAAAATTCAGCATGAAATCATAAGGACAATGTAGCCAAAAAAAGGGGGTTTAAATCAGTTTTTAGCTGATCTGTGTGTCTGTTAATGGAATAGCTCAGGATGGTCAGTGAACAGCATTTTCCCAAAAGACTGTAGAGGGCAGTGATGATTCCAGTTGTGCAGGGATTCATTGATTTTTACTGTTATTTGTTGGCTTGGTTTGGTTGTTCTGTTTCTTTTTTCTTTCTTTTTTTATTTTTTCCCCTTTTTTAAAATAAAGATACTCCTTTGGAGCGTCGCACAGTGAAATGTCCAAACTTGCTTTTGGTACAGAAGGATAAGGAAATAATTAGGTTCAAATGTTCACTTAGTTCTTTGCAAAAAAAAAAAAAAAAAGAAAAGAAAACTTCTCTCAGTTTCACTTGGGTGTAGTCATCCAAGAGAAACTTCCTGGAGAAATGAAGCATTTAACATTTCACATTTGTGCTGTGTTGGGCTGTGAAGAAGAGTCCCCTGTTTGACCACATCTTCCTGTGTAGTTGGGACTGTTTGATTTCCAAAGAGAAAAAAAAAATTGCTATCAGTATTTATTTATTATACAGATAGAGCAGTGTTTGAATAAAATAATGTTGTGATTACAGGTTATATAAAGGTCTTACATGTATATATATTGGTATGTATATACATCAAAATAAAGAAGAGAAGAGATGTATTTTTATGGCCTGTGTGGAATATCTGATGTTTCAGTTTTGGAAGCCACAAGTCCTGTGCTGCACTGTGTGAATTTATGAGTCCTGTGGTTGCCCTGAGTCTCAGGATTTGTTGTGTTGGAGTGAGCTGGCCCAGGTCACTGCTGGAAGCATCAGCCTGTGGGAGAGATGCTTTCTGCTCTGGCTTCTCCTGGGCCAAAACACTCAAGAGATCAACTATGCTGATAAAATTGCAGTTGGTGGTAGTGGTGGTAAAAACTTTCTCGTGCTCTCGTGTCATCTGTGGTCTGTCTGACACTGCTGTTAGACCCTTTCCCAGGGCTGAGTTGAAGCTCTAGGCTAAAAGAGGCAGATTCTGAGAATTTCTGAAAGAGGATTTTACAACCACAGCCCCAAGGCTTTTACTACTCTGCTTTTGTCCAAACCAGACACGGGAAACACATGTGCCTGTATTACATAAAAATAGCTTGGTAGGGATGCAGGATTGCTGTTTCTCTCCCACCAAAGAGCCTGTTAATTGTAAAGTTCAAATCTTTTTTGTTTACTCTGATGCCTGGAAAGGGCACCAGTGACTTCAGTTTTCATAGAGAGAGCTTAACATCCTCTCGAATGTCAGGAGAACTTCCACATTGTCTTCCTTTTTCCTCCGTGCGTATTTACTAAAGTAAATTTGAAGTAACTATCAAAGCCTTCAGATTTGCTGAACCATTCTTGTCCAAGCCAAGGGCTTTCCCAGTTTCATACTGAACCTGTGGGTCAGTACAGACAGAATCCTCTGCTGACCCAGTCAATGCCTCACTTGCTGTGTGGGGTAAACTGTAGAGCCAAGAAATTGTTCATTTACTCCTTGGAACCCCTGAAGCTGAAAGTGAAACCTAGGACAAATTTTGGGTTCAAAGTTAGAGGGCAGCTTTGAGTTTTGCCCAAACTGATGATAACCCCTTGTTGTGTTTCATTTTTCCTGTCCAGCAGTCGGGTGGCTGAAGGGACCTGCCTGTGTTGGCTGTCAGAGGGCATGGCAGGGTCTGAAGCAGCCACAGCAGCAGCACTGTGGTTGACTGCTCCATGAATTGCTGCACATTTTCTTTCAGGTTTCAAGCACCATTTAAACTATTTATGCAGTAGCAGCCAACAACAGCAGAAGATGCTACCCTGGCTTTGCATTTCAATCTTAATTAAGTGCAGCATAGCTTGCACGGGGTTCAGAAAAGATACACCCAACTATTTGGTTTTTATAGGAAATGGATTTTGGGAGGTTGTTCCCAAAGTTCAGTGCTGTTAGCACAATGTGGTGTTTATATTGTAGTGCAGCTTAATGAGTATTAGAGATGAAAGATAGAGAGGGGAGAAGGAGCACTAAGTTAGAGAAGTGCCTACAAAACAAATAACGAGTGAGCGTGCTGTTTGGTTTGGCTCATTTGTATGTATATGGCTGAATCAAGAAAACATTCTTTATAAGGAACAGAGGAGAGCCTAATGTGCTGTTTATTGACACATGCACTGAGTTGGTGGTAATAAAAACAAATGAAAGAGTGTAATTAGCTTTCACGTTAACGACGGGGTTTAATGGGTGTTTATTGTCCATGGGGTGGTTTTTAGAAACTTCCCCATAGATTCCCCACCATTCAATTGCCTCCCGTAGTTCTGTTGGAGAAGTTTGCATTTTCTGCTTGTGAGCAAAGAATGCCTTTGCATTCCAGAGGTAATTTTTAGGAATTTTCTGTTTGCTAAAATAATAGGGAAAATCCTCTAATGGTTTGGAGGACTGCCTTTTTTTGCATGTTACTGCTAGGACAAAGTCATTCCCTGTATTATGTGTTCTCGCACTGTAAGGCTTGCAGAAGGCTTTTGGCCACTTACTCTGACCTGCTGTTTGTTGCAGGACTCAGATTTTTGCCATGGAGCATAAAAACTGACCAAAGTGTCTCCTGGAAAAGCTTCAAGGGATAGCAAAATGTGTCATTTACTTCAGTGGCTTGTTTGAGTGATTCCTCACGTTTCCACCAGTTTGTGTCTAATTTGTCATTTGACTTTGTCTGCAAGTTTGTCTATCAGTCCCTTGGCATTTGAATCTATTTCAAAATTTAAAAGAAGATTTCGATGAAAAGCTAAAATTTTAACCTGTGGCTAAAAATACATTGTAATTTTCCAGAATTTCAAATCCATGATCTTGCTGTTTTGCCAAATCTCATCTATTCCTGCCTGCCCAAGCATCATCTCTCTGGGGAAAGACATGCATGGTGTGTAATTCCTTTTTTGGGTTTTGGGCATTTTTTCCTTCAGAAGGAAGCCAGAAACATACACGAACTGTAAGCACTGTCAAGGATCATTTACAAGTATCAAATCCAAGTATTTTGTCTGTTTAAGTCCAATCCTGTTGTAATCTTTGAGCTCTAGCATAATTTTGGGTTTCATATCTTTGCTAACTGAGCCAAGAGCCTCATAAAGATGAGTGTTCTACCTGTGCATCTCCAGGCTAGAAGTGTTCTTGCTTGTTGTGACCAAGCAACAGAAAGCAACTGATAATGAGAGGTGCAGAACATCTGGATAACTTCCCAGCTGCTGAGGTGTTCTGTCATTAAGCATCTTCCTGGAGAGCAAGCTTAATGTTTCCTTCAGTAGAATCAGAGAGGGGATCTTCATGTGTTCATCATCTTCCTTCATCAATGAATTAAGAATAGTGAATTTTTAAATCCTTTAGAAGGAGATTTTTTCCATCCTCCATTACTTACCCACCTACACTTCAGTGCTATCACAGCAGAACTCTTCCTGTGCCCTGTTGCATTCCTGTGGTGCAGGTTTTCTCAATGAGAAAGCTGTAAAAACAGATGGATCTCACAGGAAAGGATTTAGTAAATCATCAGAGACATGTTTCACTGGGAGTGTAAAATAGGGGACCATGACTATTCCTTTTTGTATCTTAATTGGTTTTTGTAAGAAAGTCATTTTGTCTCCCTTGCAGACAACTTCAGCAACAGCAAGCAGAACTTGAAGTACATCAAAGAGATGGGCTGTCATCCTATGACTTATCTCAGGTGAAATTTCTCAGATTTTTCTGTTTGTGCCTCTGATCATTTAAGATGTAAAACAACAGCACATTTCAGCAAAACTAAAAGTGCATTGTGACTGTCCCTGAATTCCTTTTTCTCAAATACAGTAGAGGGAATCACCTTCCTCTCTGTATCTCAACAGGTGCCTGTTCCAAGTATACCAGCTAATGTTCATGAGGGTGGAAAGTCTGTGGAAAAGCCTGATGCTATCTTCTCCCAAGAGAGAGATCCTAGATTTGCTGAGATGTTTGCTGGAATAACTGCTTGTAAGTGAATGTCCCTGATGTTTAATTTATAATACTGTGATAAGCTTGGTTACATGGCGTAGAGCACAGCTTCAAGAGAGTGAAGAGAAACTGCTGCATGGCAGAGAATTTTCTAAGCAGCATCAGTCTTTGGGACATTTCCTAGCTTTTGCCATTAGTTGGTGTTTCTCCTAAAGATGAGGGAGTAAATTCAGAGAGGGAAGGATGGCTTTAGTGTCACCAGAGCTGCCTGGTTTTGATTCTCTTTTCATTTCACAGGGACAACTTAGGCAGTGCTCCTGGATGTTAAATATACTGAGCAGAACATTCCATTTCTAAGTGTATATTTTCCTTCCTAAACAGCATAGGTAAATTCATTTCTCTAAAAAGGGACAGGAAAGTTACCAAATAGTCATGAGATAGGCTGCAGTTTTTTATCAAATCACCAGCTTCTGTATCAATGTTTTCAGAGTCATATGCTGCCAGCAATGTAATTGTTCTCTGGTCAGTTGAGGCATCTCCAGCCATGCTACCTGGTTGTGAGGAGTCCTTCCTCTTTTTCCCACAACTTTTAAAATTTTCAGCAAGTTCTTCTAAGGTTGCTAGGAGTCTCAGGAACAATTTGTTGTTCTATATTCCTTGGAAATTACTGTGAGGACAGAGTCCTTACTGGTGCCCTCAGCAAAGGATTTCCCAGCCCTGTTGTAAGAGGTAACAGCCAAATTGTCAGTCAGACAGATGGAGCTGTCCCAAAGTAGCCCCAGCCTGTGCTGCCTGTTGCCCTAACAGACAGAAACCACTAAGACTGGCAGCTGAAGGCATCATATGAAATATATCTGTAGGAAACCAGCCAATGCCATGGCTTGTGGAAGAGCTCATTGATTGTTTATTGTTCTTAACTCTCCTCACTGAAAAAGAGGAATTTTTACATTTGTTTTAAATAAATCAATGTGCAAGTGTCATGCAGTGCAGGGAGGAAACAACCCACAGGGTTTGACTGCAGGGGTGTTGGAAGGTGACCTCGCTGTTGGTTTCTTATGTCTGGATTGGCTTTTTCAGGTGAAGACATTGTAACTGCAATATATACTTGATATTCTGTCCTCCTGTTGCTAGGACTGCTCTGCTGTTCCTGTTCATCCTTCTCTGTTTGCTTGAACAGTGGAGTCAACAGCTGAGGCCATAAAAGGGGGGTCCATCAGAAGGTAGCAAGACTTCAACCCTAAACACCAGAATATGTTTTTCCAAGCAAGAACATCTTGCTTTTTGGCTGCCTTACTGGCTCTTGTTCAGGCAGCTCTCAGCTGTTTGTGGGGAGGGGTTAGGGTTAAGGGTGTCACAAGCTGTGAGGTAGCTGGGAGGTTATGTTCTTGGAAATGCCATTTCTCCTTTCATTCTTATCAATTTACAGGCTGTGCTTTTTTTGGGACATTTTGCCTCTCTGAATTTCTCATGGGATCTGTGATCAAGGTCTCCTCTGAATGATAAAGGATGGTTCCCAGTCAGGGATGAGGTACCCTGTCCAAAACCAATATTGACAAGCCTGTGTGCTGCCTGCCAGACATTTGCCTTATGTTGATACCTGATCTTGTTCTGTAAGAACATGGGCTGACACAGGGAGAGTGCTGCTATTAAAAATTCCATTAAAACCCCAAAAGTTGGGAGAGGAAGCCTGGCTTCACCAATTCATGCAAGTGATTTGAAGCATGAGATGATGCAGTTCTTACAGAGGGATTCATTGAAGAGGCAGAAATGTTGGAAATACTGGTCCTGCTGGGGGAAGGGACATCATTGACCAGTGGAGTTGTACCAAAGGTGAGAGCAGAGAATTGTGTGAAAAATCCTGGGTAGGAATACAGCTGGGAGAGATGTGGGCCAGATTCAGAGGCTAAAGAGCATTCAGGGTAACTCAGGAAGGAGAATTAGCTGCTTGCTATTAGTTTAGCTGTTCCCTTTGTCTTGGCCTCATCCTGTGGCACAGACCCTGGTAGCTGCCATGGCAACTCTGCTCCACTTGAGGAATTCCAGTTCATTTGGGGCACTCTCCATTTTTCTGGTGAATTGTTCTCAAATATCTAAAGCACCCGCAGGATTTTGGCTCAGTCTCTTCCAGCCCTGAGAGTTTGGTTTCCCTGCAGAGGGTGGCCTGAGAAAATGGGGCATCTCTCTCATGCAAGAATGACATTACTGCAGAAAAAGACAAATTCATCTGTCCTTCTTATCAGAGATATGCCAACCCATTCTCAATTCTTCCTGCCGTATGCACAACCTCCTCTACACCTTGTCCTCATTTCTCCTTGCTGTTTTCTTTTTAATATGAGAGCATAGTCTTGCAGCCCAGCCTTGGTTTCTGTGCTGGGCAGTAGGTAGCCAGGGAGGAATTTCTACAGATTTCTACATTGCAAAGACAAGCAATGCTAGCTTGCATCAGTGGCATCCACACTCCAAGGCTCCTGTGAGGGAATTTGAGGTGACTTTTTGCTTTTGAGAGGCGAGCTTAGGTTCTTGTTAGGAACATAATGTAAGAACAACTTAGGTAACAGAGAAAAGCTGCTGTGTGTTGGAGGCCTTTGGTGAGTCACACTCAGGAGGTCTCTAAAAGCTAGGAAAGCTAAAAAAAAAATTTAAACACCTAAAAAGTACTTCTGTTACTTGTGAGTTGAGTGGGCCTTTTGTCCGAGAGAGCATCTTGTGAAATGAGTGGGAATCTGAAAAGAGCAAAGGGGAAAATGAGGGGGCAGACTTGATTTCTAGGCCTGTCAAGTACCTGGCAACATATGGGTGCAAAACCATCAGTGAGTTGCAGGGTGTTTTGCTCTTGGAGGGGAGATGGATAAGGTGAATAAAGGGTGGTGTAGCAGACCTGTAAATTATTTTAAGATAAGTAGAAGTGATATTCCCCTGAGCTTTGGAATAATCCAGTACCAGAAAATTAAATTAAGGGACCAAATGGTGCTGTTCACCCAGTCTTGTTTCATTCAATTAGAGATTGATCTCCAGTTGCCACATTAAGGGTATACTGTAAAAGTTAATGGCATCTCTTTGTGCAATTTACTCACTACATTCATTTGTCTTCCACCCCTCTGGGGTACTTCTATCCTACTTCGTGGTTCCCCATCCTATTTCATGGTTCCCCATCCTATTTCATGGCTCCCCCAAGCCACTTGAGGACAGCAAATTCCACAACAGACCTGTGTTTTGCCTTGCCACAGCTCTGGTGTGCAGGTCTTGTGACACTCAGGAGCAAAGTGCCTCCAGGCACCTGGGATGCAGGTGGGGCTGCAGGTTGTCACCCCAACATCAACAGGCAGTGCCACCAGGCATTGAAGCTAATGTGTTCCACAGGGCTTCTTCATGAAGCTTGAAGAAGGGAAGAAAACATACATTGCAATTGTCTTTAAATATTTTTTCCTTCATTATCTCAGCCCCTAAATTAATTATTTTTCTGTGATGTGTTTTTCTCTTGTAGCAGATAAAAAAATGATGGCCTCTGCATCCACAGCAGGGAACCAGCAGCTTTACTCCCAGGGAAGCCCATTTCAGCCAGGACACTCGGGAAAGACTTTCAGGTATTTGGTGCAGATCCTGAATGTGTCAGTTCCTGCCTGAGAGGGGGAACTGTCCCCCTGCAGCACTGTGGAAACAAAACCAGCCCAAAGTGCAAGAGCTTCCTTTACATGAATGAATTTTACTTTGTGTACACTTCACTGCTGGTGATGTTTCAGCACTTAGGCTGGGCTTACAAGCTGAGATGATTTGGGTATCTCTCTTAAAAATACTGGCTGGTAAGTAGGTGCTTTTTGCTGTGATATTGTAATTGGAAAAAAGCTAAGGAGCAGCAACAAATTCTGGAGGGAAGTAACTCTGAGAGGTGACAGGACAGGGTCAGAGATCTGAGGAACATTCAACCAAGCTAGGAGGGTACAGAGATTTGTTTTGCACTTCAGCTGTCACTGCTCCTGCTGAAGGGCATTGATGTGGGTATCAAAGGGAACAGAGGGATCCTGCATCCATAGTCCCATGTGAGGACTGGGACAAGGGCATCAATACTTTTCTAAGGCAGCTTCCAAATACATGTAAGGGGGTGCTCTGGAATGTTCCAAGGCATTTTTGAGTTCTTGTAAGTGTGTGTCATTGCCTACCAGCTGGCCATACAGGTTCCAGTTGCTTTTGGAGAGTGTGGTAACAGCAGTCATGTTGACCTTAGCACCTTGTGGTATCACCACTGTCTTACTGGAGTTCCATTCTCCTGTTCAAACCAGCCAAGGCTGTGAAACTGAAGGAGCAGCCACTCAGAACCTGCCAGTTCCTTGAACTGGGAAACATTGGCAAACACTGATTTTATTTAAACCAATGTGCTCTTAAAGTCATAATTGGTAATAATCTCAGTGAAGAGAAATAAGATCCCTGTGAGTGTGATTTGTCAAATTAAAATCAAGTATAACTTGGGGAGATATGAGAGTAAATTAAAATGTCTTTTAATTGGATATTGTGTATTACTGGGTGACTGACTTGCCATCTGGGGGGTTTGGCTTGTGTTCTGTTCATTTCCTTTGCTAATTCCTGATGTTTAACTGTAGCTTTTCTCCTACTGCTATTCTGTTACATCAAGTAATGGCTTGCATTTCTGCCAGCACTTCCACCCTCAGTGCACTGTCCTCTGTATAATCTCCAGCCTGGCATGTTCAGTCACTGAGCCTGGGCAGCCTCTAGGCACTGTTCTGCAGAAATCTGCTTTCAAAGTACAGTTCCAGATACAGTCCAAGCTCCTTAGGTGATGGGGCATGCCAGTCCAGCTGAGAGGTGTTGGCAGTAGGGCCAGCCCTCCCCAGCAGCTGCTGTGTGCTCCAGCCAGATTTAGATGGACTTTCTGGTCTGCATTTCCCTCTTTGGAGACTCTATGAAAGTACAAAATAAAAATAAACCAGATTTTTTTAGAAATTAGAAAACTCTACAAAGAATTTCTAAACGTACACTTTGCTTTTAGGCAGTAAGAAATTCAGAATAACAATTCCCATATTCAAATGCCTGCCACGTTCTGCTTGCACTCTGGGAGGGATTCTGTCAGCCTTTTCCAAGGATTCAGATCCCTGCTTTTCTCTCTGCTCAGCCTTGTTTACTTCTTTTTCCAATCTGCGTTCTTCTCTCTCTGTAAGATTGTGAAAATAAACAATAGGGATGGGATTGGAGAAAAGAACAAGCTGTTTCAGTGAATCCACAAAAGTGGTTTTGTGTGCTGTCTTCATTTCTATTCATTTATATATGACATGTAAAAAATATGGTTTTATATATAAAAGTACAGTCACAATGTGTAGTTGTGTAGATTCCATTGCTCAAGACTTCCATGAAAATAAAATGGTAAAGTGGAGCAGTTGCTTCATATAATTTTTCCTATAATTAATTTCTGGCTATTTCTCTGTAGTGAAATTCAGTAAGTAGGAAACAGCTAACATATTAAAAAGTTCCTTAAAAATACTATTTTTATTAGTGTTCCAAATTTACTCCATGAGTTTAACTTCCTGTCTTGATTATTCTTTTGTCTGGTTATATAATTGCCTGTTCTTCTTTAGCATCAGTTGGTGAAAAAAGGAATTAAAAGCCCTTATTTTTAATATGTAGCACATAATTCTTCATTTCCTAGGCAGGAAACAAATAAGGAAGTGCCTATAAGTATCATCTTTTGTGCCCATCTTCATTTAGAATGGCATTTAAGCAAATGCTTAAATACTGTTGACTTTTAGCACAAATTTGTGATGAAGTACCTGCAGTACTCTCTACAAGCTGGATTTTTTTATGCATTAAATGTTAAACTGGTGTGAGGCTAAGTGTGTATGCACCATGTGTGGGACTGTATTCTTAGAAGCCCTTTCCAAGAGATTACTGAGCTCTAATTCAAAATAATTTTGCCTGCTGTGTCTATTAGGAGTGACATTTAGAATGCCAGTATGTTTCATAGTTTTGTGACAGTTCTCAGTCATTTTTCTTACCAAGACAGATTGAATAATTATCTTTAATGTATTGTCAGTATTTCTTTATCTGAGATACAATCTGTGCATTGAGAATAGGCCCTACAAATGAGGCTCTGTGTGTGTTCTGAACCCTTAGTTCATCTGTAGTGCATGTGCCTGGTGTCAACGACATCCAGTCCTCCTCCTCAACGGGCCAGAACCTGACTCAGATATCGCGGCAGCTCAACCAGGGCCAGGTGGCCTGGACGGGAAACCGCCCACCATTTCCAGGACAGGTACTCATTTCTAGTCCTTTATTGTCGTGGCCATTAAAGATTTGCATCTCTGTGGTTTTTACAGAAGTGTTAGCCAACCCATTTCTGATTTTAGGGTCATTAATGTGTGGTTGGGATGGAGGTGTGGCAGTGTGAGCAGCTGCCCTGTGTGTAGCTGCTCTTGGTTTGGGATGATGGCAGTGGCTGCACTGACCCAAACCCCCTGGAAGGTCTTGTCCTGCATTTGTTTTATGTGTGCACTGGATGAAGGAAGAAGGACAGATCTTCTGCTGTGGTATTAAGCCTGTGAATTAACTCTTTCTTGGGCCAGGACCTTGCACCCAGCAGTGTCACCCACCATTATCAGGGTGGGCAGAAGGGGCAGGTGCAAACCCAGGCATGGACTGGGAGCAGAGGCTGCTCAGCCTGGTGCCCCTTCAATAGCACTGGCCAGTGTAGCTCACACTGCTGTGTGCTGGAGGAAACAGCACATGCCTCCATCAGATGCACTGTGCTTGTCAGTGTTAGCCCACAAATCACCACTTGTTCTGTGTAACTGTTAAAAATGGTTCAAAACTCTATTAAAAGACAAATAATATGAAATTAATTTGATCTTAATAATGCTGCTCTTAATCCTTCCTGAGTTCTCAATGTTTGGCAGGCTGGAATGGCATGTTAGGGTGGTCACTAAATGAATTTCCAATAAGTGAATTGTTTCCACATTAATCACTGATTATTCCCAGCCCTCAGTGTCATGGTTCTCTGTCACACCTGGTTAATGAAATCCAGTCACAACATTTCTTCAAATGATATGAAAGGTGCTGAAAATTACTAAAACAAATTACTCATCCCTCTTACTGTGCAAATTCTGTCCAAGTCAACCGAGTTTGGATGTAAGTGTAAGGAAATTGGAATTAATTCTTCCATCTTAAATAAAGTAAAATGGAGCTAAGCCTTGCAAAAGTGACATGCTGAGCTCTCACTGCCATTGTGGAAACCTTCAGAAATATACAATTTCTTAGCTTGGAACTGAACTGAAGACTTAATAGCATCTTCCACATGTTATTTGCCTGTTGGGATATATTTTGCTCCCCCAGCTTCCCTGCATTTGACCAAAAGTCATAGAATCATTAAGTTTGGAAAAGACCTTTATGGTCCTCAAGTCCAGCCATTAACCCACTGCTGCCAATTTCACCACTAACCCACATCCCCAGGTGCCACATCCACACATCTTTTAAACACCTCCAGGGATGGTGACTCAATCTCTTCCTTGGGCAGCCTCTTCCTGTTCTTGACAGCCCTTTTGGGGAAGGAATTTCTCCTGCTGAGAAGTGATGGGAAGTGGCTCAGTGAGCACTTCTGCCAGCTACCTCAGTGCCCTTGCCTGGATCCTGCCCAGCCCATGGACTTGTGTGTGTCTGAGGGGTGTAGCAGGTCACTGACCTTTTCCTCTTGGATTGTGGGGGCTTCATTCTGCTCCCTGTCCCTCTCTTCCAGGGAAGAGCAGCTTCCTTTGCATGCATTGATTGCCAGTAACAGTGCACATCATTACAGATATCCAGAGATATAATCACCATTCAATTTCTGTTCGTGGCCTTGGTTAGGCAGTGAGTTTTTCTTGGGACTGCTGGACTTACTTATCATATGGGAAATGGTTTGTAGGCAGATTCTGCCTGTGCACCTTGACTTTGGATGGAACACCTCACTCCCTTTGATCCCAGTGTACCAGTTGTACATGTCTCAAAGCAGCCTCTGCAGTGTTTAACCATTTGTGTAACATTCTGGGAGATCCTCTGGTAGAGCTGTTATGTAGGTGAAATGACAGTAAGCTGGACTTTAGTACTTTTAAATTAACTCAGCTGCCCAATTAAAGCAATTGTTAGACTGGTTCTTCCCTTCTGCCAGGACTTGGTGATTCACCCTTTACAAAGCAAAGTAACTGCTGCCTGTATTTCATAGGCAGGGAGAGAAAGCAGCTCATTAGCTTTGAAACTTCTTTGGCCATTTAGTCCCAAGCACTGGAGACTCTGGTCATCTGAGACCTGCATGTGTCCTGCAGGACATCCAGATAACTGATTTCACTGTGGCACTGCAAAATCAATACCCCTGGAAAATAAAGATGAACACTTCATACCTGTTGAGTATGAGATTAATCCTCATAATACTGGTAAAAGAAATCCTGGTTTTCCAAATAGCTGTGATACAGAGTACCTGTGAGCTAACGAGCAGGAGAGCTGTAGGTGTTGGTTTATAGTCTGTTGTATTCCTTCTGCAGCAGTAACCTGGCTTGGACAGAAATGAAATACAGCTGAGACAGGAGAAACGTGCCTGTTGGCATCCACTGAGTTTATTTAGTCTTTGCTTTATGTTGTAAAAAGTGATTCTGCTGTGCTGTTCCCCAACAATAAAACTTTTTCCTTCTTTTACGCTTTGTTCCTCAGCAAATTCCATCTCAGTCTGGCAAGGCTCAGTCATCTCCCTTTGGCATTGGAACAAGTCACACCTACCCAGCTGACCCATCATCTTACAGCCCCCTGTCCAGCCCAGCCACCTCTTCTCCAAGTGGGAATGCCTACTCCAGCTTAGCAAACCGAGGTGCAGGCTTTGGTGAGTTTTAAATGGTGTAACACAGAAATGCAGGTAGAAATGAAACTCTTCAGCATTAACTCCATTAAAAATCTTCCAATATTTAATCAGAAAAAATTGGTTTTTATTTTTCTTCTGGTCGGTCAGTTGAGAAGCCCAGGCGGTGAAAGGGTTTTGCTTTCTGCTGCTGAGTAGAGAGGACAGAACTGACCTATTCCATGCTCCATCTCCTCCACATCCAACACACTTCAAAATATTGTCATTTTATGGTATGAGGGAACTTTTTTTTTCCCCCACAGTAAATGGTGTCCTGAAAGATTCAAAATTTTTTTACATGACTAGTAACCATGCTCCCAAATTGTGGTCAACTAGTTCAATTTGCTTTTTTTTTTTCATTTTTTATCTTCTTCATGGTGGTTTCCTCTTGCACTGAGATTGCACATTGTAGTTTGGCTGAAAATGGGATTTATTTTGTAGCCCCGGTGCTACCAACCTAATCAGAGTAGGTACCATGTTTTGAAATGGTTTTCTTTTCCCGTTATGTGCCAATTTGGTGGCTTTCAGACCGTGACCCAGTAGGTAACCCCTTGGTAAGTTTTCTGCACTCCACCAGAATAGTATTCAAAATATATAATGGATTCCATGAAAATATCACAGGGTGATAATAATGTGCAATCCCAAAAGGCACAGGTGGCAGTGTGCTGATGTGTGTTGTGCTCCTGTCCCTGGGGAACAGACCTGGCACAGACCCGTGCCTAGAAAAAGGACATTGGGATGGAGCTCTTCCCACACAGCTTATTCCTCCCTCCATTTCCTTTTCCACCAGGCATTGTACATTTGTTTATGAGACAGCCTTGTATTTCAGGCTTAAGCTACTTGGCAAGAACCCTTTCACTTAATGAGAAACATCTCCTGACCTACATCAGTTTGGGTGCTATTAATAACCCAGCCTTGACGGAGACGAGCGGCTTCGAGGGCCGGCTGGCAGGAGCTGCTCTGCTGAAAAGAAGCATCATTTGCTTCACTCACTTAATTTCAATGTGTTGTTCTGAGGGGAAATAAAACAAAACAAACTTGCAGCTTGCTTTTAAAGGGGAACTTAGATGAATTTTATTTTGGCTCTTAAAATGTCTGCAGGGTTTTTGAGTCAGCTGAATTACTGGTTGTGGTAATGTCAGTGAGGGAATAACTGTAATCATCTACTTTGGATGTGATAGAAATGCATCACTGCAGCCTGTTTACTTTCCTGTAAAACCTTCCCTTTATCTGTTTTGCATGGCTTAGCTAGTTGCCAAAGGGATTGGGTTAAATACGTGTGTCTGTATTTTCTGAAGTCATGACTGTGAGTAGTGGCTGATTTGACGTGATTTGGAGTCTGGCTATCAAACACTTGGCATAGCACAGGTGTGGAAGTTTGGCACAGGAAATTTGGCACCCTTGGCAGAGGATGCTGGTGATCAGGAAGAACCAGACATGCACAGCTTGGTCCTCTGCTGTGAGAGGGAAACAGGCAAAAATAGCTGGAGCACTTATAGAGACAAACATTAACAAGAAAAAAGAGGAAGAAATATTTGGAGGAAAAGCATAAGCCTGGTGGCAAGCTTTCTAAAATGCTAGTTCTTAGAAGGAGATACTGTAACTAAGGAATGAAAAATTATCCAAAAATGTAATTCAGTGGCAGTCTGTAGAAATGCAGGGTAAAATGAGTCCAGCTTAAGTGTTACTGTACTCATGAAAAATGTATGTGTAATAGGTAACCAAATTAATGTGTGGCAGCATGCTTTTTTTCTGGTGGACCATTTAGAAGAAATTAATCTCCTTGAAATCATCATTTAAACTGTATTTAAAATGAAGCCTTGCTATTCATGTTACTCTGTCAAATTTAAATGGCATGAGACTTTTAGGCAAGTATCACCATATTGACAGAATAATAATTTGCTATGAACTGCATATTAAGTAAATCACTTTGCAGATGTATCACTGGAGGACAGGACAGTCCAGTAATGCCTGTATTTAATCAGTGAGTCTGTTGTCTGTTGATCATACTGTTTCTACATCTGCTTAAAAAAGTCCTGGATCTGCTTACATGCTTCTTAGATGAGTACCAAACTGTGCAGCCACTGCTCCACAAGAATTCAGTGTTTTGAAGAGAAACAGCATTCAGATGGTGAAGTTTGGTTTTTAAATGAAATGAAAAATAGTCCTTATTGATTAAAAAATGATGGGGGGTGCTTGAAAATTGTCTTGCAGTGCCTGGCTCACTGTGCATTTTGCCCTGGGCAGTTCATGGCTGTGCAGCCATGGCCCTGAGCTTTGCTCTGGGGCTTAAAATCCCTCCAGCTTCCTCCTCGCAGGGCTGGTGTCACCCAGGGCCTTTCTCCAAGGCTCCTTTACAAATCCAGGCACTGGTGGAGGATGCCCCAAAGCAGGCAGGCGTTTTGGGGGAGCTGCTCCCTGACTTGTGCCTTTTCTTGCAGCTGAAGGAGGCCAGAGCAGCGGGCAGTTCCAGGGCAGACCGTCCGAGGTGTGGTCGCAGTGGCAGAGCCAGCACCACAACCAGCAGAGCAGTGAGCAGCACTCACACCCACAGCCCAACCAGACCGAGGTGTTCCAGGTGAGCAGAGCCCAGGGTCCCTCTGATCACATCTCAGTCTGAGTTAGAGCCATGGCCCTTGAGGATCAGGTGCAGCAGGGCCTGCAGCCCTTCCCTGCTGCTGCGTGCTGCTGTAGGCCTGCACTGCTTCCAGCTGCCCTTAGCTACTGAGGTGGTTTGGGTTTCTGCCACACAGCAGCATCTTTGCTGAAGTAGAATGCTGTTTTCCCTTCTCTTTTGCACCCTATACTTTGGGCTTTCATCTTTTGCAGAGAACTCATGAAGTATTCCCAAGTGGAATGTCTTTCTTATCCTGGTGCTGGCCTCTGACATCTCAAGTTCAATTAGATATCAATGTCATTCTCTTTGACAGTTCAAGCAGGAAAGGAGTCTGATAATGCACAGAAGATAGTGGACAATATTTTTTTAAGGTTAAACCCAGTCAGATACCAGATGGGGTAAACAATCCTCTTCAACTATCTAATTAACTATAATTCTGAGTCTTGACTACAGATAGCAAAGCTCTACTATAGAGTACGACTTTGTAAGTTGACTAATAACATATCTGTCCTTGTATAACTGGTTTTTAAATTAGATTAAGAAGACAGTTTACAAGAAAACAATGCAGATAAATGCAGGAGAGACAGTTCAAGCCCCAAGCAAGGTTTAGAAGTGGGGCACCTCCTTGTCTTTTGGAAAGTAAATTCACCTGCAAGACTGGGCTCGTGTGCAAGAATGCTGCAGAAGAGCTGTGAGCATGGGAATATTCCTGTGTGGATGAACCATTGCTTTCACACAAGATCAAACAACAGCCCTTCATCTGGAATAACTGCATGTCTGTGTGCTCTTAGCCCAGGGCCCAGACAAGATTGGTCTGTTGCATCTCTTTGTGTTAGCAAAGGTTAATTGCTCTCCAAGAGGATATTCAGGGTAATTCCAGTGGAGCTGATGGCAGCATGGTTTGATGGCCAGCAGAGACATGGGGCTCCAAGCAGTGTCTTGCTTGTTTCTTTACAAATTTCTCGTGAAGTTAGTGGCAAGGAAGACCATGGGATAAAAGGAGAGCTGGGCTCATCTGCAGAGCTCTTGGAGGTGAGCGTGTGTTTGGAGGAAATTAGGAAAATAGCTGGATGGGATAAGAAACTTGGATGAGTTTAAAGGCCTCCAAGAAGTTGCTTGGATTGTGCCCAAAGTCAGCCCTGGGTTAGCTGGGCTTAAGGAGAGAGGCAGACTCAAGAGGAGATCTTGCTGGATCTGTGCCTGAGGAGACTTTGCCACAGAGGCCCCAGCAGCAGAAATGCCTTCAGAAATGGAAATGGAGACAGGAGGGAGCAGCTACAGCTTCCCCTTGGCTGGGAGAGTGGGAAAACATCAAATAAATCCAAGTTTTGGTCAGAAGATGAAGGCTGACCCTGGCAGCTCAGACACCGCCAGTTGTGCTCACAGTCTCTCTCACCACATTGGCAAGGATGCTGTGAAGATTTTGGATGTATTTTAATCAGTTTTTATTTTGGAGGAACTTCCCAGTACGCAGCAGCTCTCAGTTCTTTCACAGAGCAGATCCTGTGAGCTTTCTTGTTGTTTTGGTTTTGTTTTATTGTGAGGATACTGAGCCATCCCTGGCAAGACTTGGGTTTGTGGTAAGAGTTTATTATTGTAAGGACTGAGGAAAAGCAAGTGTAAACTCTGGTTTTCCCAGCAAGGGATATCTTCTCCCTGTGGCTGCAGTCTCCAGCTGAGAGGAAAGGTTGAGTGTTTTTTGAAGCCTCCTGCAGAGACCTCAGTTGGCTCAAGACACATGAGAGCAATTACCACGAAATCCCATTTCTCCTAAGAAGTTCCTGCTATTTCCTCTGCCTCTGTACATCCATGAAGGCTGCTTGGGCACCTTGTTAGCTGGGGTGATGTTAGTCTTGTGTGTTCCACAGAGCAATGTTCACCTAGAGAGTGCTGGTAGGAAGTGAGACCTTGCCCAAACCCATCCTGACACAGCTGGAGCTCCAGTGTGTGAGATGTTGTACACTCCCCATGGAGTGAAACCAAGAGAGTTTGCTTCTCTCCATATGTAGCTCCCATTCCAAGGGGAGCTGTTTCAGTCTGGGAGGAGTAGGAGGCAGTTCAAATGTGTTTTATTTCAGAGGAGTGAAACTTCTGCCCTGCTTAAGTCCCACCTCTTGTTCAGAAATGCTCCAGCAAAACATAAGTAGCACATAAACCTTAGCCCAGCCCTCTGCACAGGTCTGGTTTTCACCTTATTTATCTAAACTTGGCCTTTTCTGGTTTTACACTGAGAAGATGAACAGGAAACAGTTTGTGTCTGGATAATGTGTTGGCAAGTGAG